>NC_039368.1:84571902-84905090 GCF_003573695.1 Papaver somniferum
GTGCTAATTTATGGGATATAATCCGCCCGGAGCGAAATAATCTCGTCCAGAATTTGGGAAAAAGTCACTTTCTGTTGCCGCAAAACATCGGAAACTAGAGAAACCTGTGAGGAATTTGGAGAAATGTTCCGCATGAGAAATGTTCGTCTGTGTCTTCATTAGGACTTTGTAAGAGGGAATAGCATTTCGTGCTAAGGTATGGGAGATAATCCGCCCGGAGCGAAATAATCTCGTCCAGAATTTCCGAAAAAGTCACATTTTGTTACCGCAAAACATCAGAAACTAGAGAAACCTGTAAGGATTTTGGTGAAATGTTCCGCATGAAAAATGTTCTCCCATGTCTTTACTAGTACTTGTTAAGAGGGCATAGCATTTCGTGCTAAGGTATGGGAGATAATCCTCTCGGAGCGAAATAATCTCGTCCAGAATTGGGGAAAAAGTCACTTTCTGTTACCGCAAAACATCAGAAACTAGAGAACCCTGTAAGGATTTACGAGAAATGTTACTCATGAGAAATGTTTGCCTATGTCTTTAATAGTACATGTTAATAGGGCATATCATTTCGTGCTAAGGTATGAGAGATAATCCTCCCGGAGCGAAATAATCTCGTCCAGAATTTGGGAAAAAGTCACTTTTGGTTGCCGCAAAACATTAGAAACTAGAGAAACTTGTAAGGATTTTGGAGAAATGTTCCGCATAAGAAATTTTCGCTTATGTCTTTACTAGGACTTGTTAAGAGGGCATAGAATTTCGTGCTAAGGTATGGGAGATAATCCGCCCGGAGCGAAATAATCTCGTCCAGAATTTGGGAAAAAGTCACTTTATGTTGCCGCAAAACATCAGAAACTAGAGAAACTTGTAAGGATTTTGGAGAAATGTTCCGCATGATAAATGTTCGCTTATGTATTTACTAGGACTTGTTAAGAGGACATAGTATTTCGTGCTAATTTATGGGAGATAATCCGCCCGGAGCGAAATAATCTCGTCCAGAATTTAGGAAAAAGTCACTTTCTGTTGCCGCAAAACATCAGAAACTAGAGAAACCTGTGAGGAATTTGGAGAAATGTTCCGCATGAAAAATGTTCTCCCATGTCTTTACTAGTACTTGTTAAGAGGGCATAGCATTTCGTGCTAAGGTATGGGAGATAATCCGCCTGAAGCGAAATAATCTCGTCCAGAATTTGGGAAAAAGTCACTTTCTGTTGCCGCAAAACATCAGAAACTAGAGAAACCTGTAAGGATTTTGGAGAAATGTTCCGCATCATAAATGTTCACCCATGTCATTATTAGTACCTGTTAAGAGGGCATAGCATTTCGTTCTAAGGTATGGGAGATAATCCGACTGGAGCAAAATAATCTCGTCCAGAATTTGGGAAAAAGTCACTTTTGGTTGCCGCAAAACATCAGAAACTAGAGAAACTTGTAAGGATTTTGGAGAAATGTTCCTCATAAGAAATTTTCGCTTATGTCTTTACGAGGACTTGTTAAGAGGGCATAGCATTTCGTGCTAAGGTATGGGAGATAATCCGCCCGGAGCGAAATAATCTCGTCCAGAATTTGGGAAAAAGTCACTTTCTGTTGCCGCAAAACATCAGAAATTAGAGAAACCTGTAAGGATTTTGGAGAAATGTTCCTCATGATAAATGTTCGCTTATGTCTTTACTATGACTTTTTAAGAGGGCATAGAATTTCGTGCTAAGTTATGGGAGATAATCCGCCCGGAGCGAAATAATCTGGTGCAGAATTTTGGAAAAAGTCACTTTATGTTGCCGCAAAACATCAGAAACTTGTAAGGATTTTGGAGAAAAGTTCCGCATGAGAAATGTTCGCTTATGTATTTACTAGGACTTGTTAAGAGGGCATAGTATTTCGTGCTAATTTATGGAGATAATCCGCCCGGAGCGAAATACTCTCGTCCAGAATTTGGGAAAAAGTCACTTTCTGTTGCCGCAAAACATCAGAAACTAGAGAAACCTGTAAGGAATTTGGAGAAATGTTCCGCATGAGAAATGTTCGTCTTTGTCTTCACTAGGATTTTTTAAGAGGGAATAGCATTTCGTGCTAAGGTATGGGAGATAATCCGCCCGGAGTGAAATAATCTCGTCCAGAATTTCTGAAAAAGTCACTTTTTGTTGCCGCAAAACATCAGAAACTAGAGAAACGTGTAAGGATTTTGGTGAAATGTTCCGCATGAAAAATGTTCTCCCATGTCTTTACTAGTAATTGTTAAGAGGGCATAGCATTTCGTGCTAAGGTATGGGAGAAAATCCGCCCGGGGCGAAATAATCTCGTCCAGAATTTGGGAAAAAGTCACTTTCTGTTACCGCAAAACATCAGAAACTAGAGAACCCTGTAAGGATTTTCGAGAAATGTTCCTCATGATAAATGTTTGCCTATGTCTTTACTAGTACTTGTTAATAGGGCATATCATTTCGTGCTAAGGTATGAGAGATAATCCTCCCGGAGCGAAATAATCTCGTCCAGAATTTGGGAAAAAGTCACTTTTGGTTGCCGCAAAACATCAGAAACTAGAGAAACTGGTAAGGATTTTGGAGAAATGTTCTGCAGGAGAAATGTTCGCCCATGTCTTTACGAGTACTTTTTAAGAGAGCATAGCATTTCGTGCTAAGGTATGAGAGATAGTCTGTCTGGAGCGAAATAATCTCGTCCAGAATTTGGGAAAAAGTCACTTTCTGTTGCCGCAAAACATCAGAAATTAGAGAAACCTGTAAGGATTTTGGAGAAATGTTCCGCATGAGAAATGTTCGCTTATGTCTTTACTAGGACTTGTTAATAGGGCATAGCATTTCTTGCTAAGTTATGGGATATAATCCGCCCGGAGCGAAATAATCTCGTCCAGAATTTGGGAAAAAGTCACTCTATGTTGCCGCAAAACATCAGAAACTAGAGAAACTTGTAAGGATTTTGGAGAAATGTTCCGCATGATAAATGTTCGCTTATGTATTTACTAGGACTTGTTAAGAGGACATAGTATTTCGTGCTAATTTATGGGATATAATCCGCCCGGAGCGAAATAATCTCGTCCAGAATTTGGGAAAAAGTCACTTTCTGTTGCCGCAAAACATCGGAAACTAGAGAAACCTGTGAGGAATTTGGAGAAATGTTCCGCATGAGAAATGTTCGTCTGTGTCTTCATTAGGACTTTGTAAGAGGGAATAGCATTTCGTGCTAAGGTATGGGAGATAATCCGCCCGGAGCGAAATAATCTCGTCCAGAATTTCCGAAAAAGTCACATTTTGTTACCGCAAAACATCAGAAACTAGAGAAACCTGTAAGGATTTTGGTGAAATGTTCCGCATGAAAAATGTTCTCCGATGTCTTTACTAGTACTTGTTAAGAGGGCATAGCATTTCGTGCTAAGGTATGGGAGATAATCCTCTTGGAGCGAAATAATCTCGTCCAGAATTGGGGAAAAAGTCACTTTCTGTTACCGCAAAACATCAGAAACTAGAGAAACTTGTAAGGATTTTGGAGAAATGTTCCGCATCATAAATGTTAACCCATGTCATTATTAGTACCTGTTAAGAGGGCATAGCATTTCGTTCTAAGGTATGGGAGATAATCCGACTGGAGCAAAATAATCTCGTCCAGAATTTGGGAAAAAGTCACTTTTGGTTACCGCAAAACATCAGAAACTAGAGAAACTTGTAAGGATTTTGGAGAAATGTTCCTCATAAGAAATTTTCGCTTATGTCTTTACTAGGACTTGTTAAGAGGGCATAGAATTTCGTGCTAAGGTATGGGAGATAATCCGCCCAGAGCGAAATAATCTCGTCCAGAATTTGAAAAAAGTCACTTTATGTTGCCGCAAAACATCAGAAACTAGAGAAACTTGTAAGGATTTTGGAGAAATGTTCCGCATGATAAATGTTCGCTTATGTATTTACTAGGACTTGTTAAGAGGACATAGTATTTCGTGCTAATTTATGGGATATAATCCGCCCGGAGCGAAATAATCTCGTCCAGAATTTAGGAAAAAGTCACTTTCTGTTGCCGCAAAACATCAGAAACTAGAGAAACCTGTGAGGAATTTGGAGAAATGTTCCGCATGAGAAATGTTCGTCTGTGTCTTCATTAGGAATTTGTAAGAGGGAATAGCATTTCGTGCTAAGGTATGGGAGATAATCCGCCCAGAGCGAAATAATCTCGTCCAGAATTTCCGAAAAAGTCACATTTTGTTGCCGCAAAACATCAGAAACTAGAGAAACCTGTAAGGATTTTGGTGAAATGTTCCGCATGAAAAATGTTCTCCCATGTCTTTACTAGTACTTGTTAAGAGGGCATAGCATTTCGTGTGCTAAGGTATGGGAGATAATCCGCCTGAAGCGAAATAATCTCGTCCAGAATTTGGGAAAAAGTCACTTTCTGTTGCCGCAAAACATCAGAAACTAGAGAAACCTGTAAGGATTTTGGAGAAATGTTCCGCATCATAAATGTTCACCCATGTCATTATTAGTACTTGTTAAGAGGGCATAGCATTTCGTTCTAAGGTATGGGAGATAATCCGACTGGAGCAAAATAATCTCGTCCAGAATTTGGGAAAAAGTCACTTTTGGTTGCCGCAAAACATCAGAAACTAGAGAAACTTGTAAGGATTTTGGAGAAATGTTCCTCATAAGAAATTTTCGCTTATGTCTTTATTAGGACTTGTTAAGAGGGCATAGCATTTCGTGCTAAGGTATGGGAGATAATCCTCCCGGGGCGAAATAATCTCGTCCAGAATTTGGGAAAAAGTCACTTTATGTTGCCGCAAAACATCAGAAACTAGAGAAACCTGTAAGGATTTTGGTGAAATGTTCCGCATGAAAAATGTTCTCCCATGTCTTTACTAGTACTTGTTAAGAGGGAATAGCATTTCGTGCTAAGGTATGGGAGATAATCCGCCCGGAGCGAAATAAGCTCGTCCAGAATTTGGGAAAAAGTCACTTTATGTTGCCGCAAAACATCAGAAACTGGAGAAACTTGTAAGGATTTTGGAGAAATGTTCCTCATGAGAAATGTTCGTCTGTGTGTCTTTACTAGGAATTTTTAAGAGGGAATAGCATTTCGTGCTAAGGTATGAGAGATACTCCGCCCGGAGCGAAATAATCTCGTCCAAAATTTCCGAAAAAGTCACTTTATGTTGCCGAAAAACATCAGAAACTAGAGAAACCTGTAAGGATTTTGGTGAAATGTTCCGCATGAGAAATGTTCTCCCATGTCTTTAATAGTACTTGTCAAGAGTTCATAGCATTTAGTGCTAAGGTATGGGAGATAATCCGCCCGGAGCGAAATAATCTCGTCCAGAATTGGGGAAAAAGTCAGTTTCTGTTACCGCAAAACATCAGAAACTAGAGAACCCTGTAAGGATTTTCGAGAAAAGTTCCTCATGAGAAATGTTTGCCTATGTATTTACTAGTACTTGTTAATAGGGCATATCATTTCGTGCTAAGGCATGAGAGATAATCCTCCCGGAGCGAAATAATCTCGTCTAGAATTTGGGAAGAAGTCACTTTTGGTTGCTGCAAAACATCAGAAACTAGAGAAACTTGTAAGGATTTTGGAGAAATGTTACTCATGAGAAATGTTCTCTTATGTCTTTACTAGGACTTGTTAAGAGGGCATAGTATTTCATGCTAAGGTATGGCAGATAATCCGCCCGGAGCGAAATAATCTCGTCCAGAATTTGGGAAAAAGTCACTTTATGTTGCCGCAAAACATCAGAAACTAGAGAAACCTGTAAGGATTTTGGAGAAATGTTCCTCATGAGAATGTTCTTTTGTGTGTCTTTACTAGGAATTTTTAAGAGGGGATGGCATTTAGTGCTAAGGTATGGGAGATAATCCGCCCGGAGCGAAATAATCTCGTCCAGAATTTGGGAAAAAGTCACTTTCTGTTGCCGCAAAACATCAGAAACTAGAGAAACTTGTAAGGATTTTGGAGAAATGTTCCCATGAGAAATGTTCGCTTATGTCTTTATTAGGACTTGTTAAGAGGGCATAGCATTTCGTGCTAAGGTATGGGAGATAATCTGCCCGGAGCGAAATAATCTCGTGCAGAATTTGGGAAAAAGTCACTTTCTGTTGCCGCAAAACATCAGAAACTAGAGAAACCTGTAAGGATTTTGGAGAAATGTACCTCATGGGAAATGTTCTTCTGTGTGTCTTTACTAGGACTTTTTTAGAGGTAATAGCATTTCGTGCTAAGGTATGTGAGATAATCCGCCCGGAGCGAAATAATCTCGTCCAGAATTTCCGAAAAAGTCACTTTCTGTTGCCGTAAAACATCAGAAACTAGAGAAACCTGTAAGGATTTTGGTGAAATGTTCCGCATGAAAAACGTACTCCCATGTCTTTACTAGTACTTGTTAATAGGGCATAGCATTTCGTGCTAAGGTATGGGAGATAATCCGGCCGAAGCGAAATAATCTCTTCCAGAATTGGGGAAAAAGTCACTTTCTGTTACCGCAAAACATCAGAAACTAGAGAACCCTGTAAGGATTTTCGATAAATGTTCCTCATGAGAAATGTTTGCATATGTCTTTACTAGTACTTGTTAATACGGCATATCATTTCGTGCTAAGGTGTGAGAGATAATCCTCCCGGAGCGAAATAATCTCGTCCAGAATTTGGGAAAAAGACACTTTTGGTTGACGCAAAACATCAGAAACTAGAGAAACTTGTAAGAATTTTGGAGAAATGTTCCTCATAAGAAATGTTTGCTTATGTCTTTACTAGGACTTGTTAAGAGGGCATAGCATTTCGTGCTAAGGTATGGGAGATAATCCGCCCGGAGCGAAATAATCTCGTCCAGAATTTGGGAAAAAGTCACTTTATGTTGCCGCAAAACATCAGAAACTAGAGAAACCTGTAAGGATTTTGGAGAAATGTTCCTCATGAGAATGTTCTTCTGTGTGTCTTTACTAGGACTTTTTAAGAGGGGATGGCATTTCGTGCTAAGGTATGGGAGATAATCCGCCCGGAGCGAAATAATCTCGTCCAGAATTTGGGAAAAAGTCACTTTATGTTGCCGCAAAACATCAGAAACTAGAGAAACCTGTAAGGGTTTGGAGAAATGTTCCTCATGAGAAATGTTCGTCTGTATGTCTTTACTAGGACTTTTTAAGAGGGAATAACATTTCGTGCTAAGGTATGGGAGATAATCGTCCCGGAGCGAAATAATCTCGTCCAGAATTTCCGAAAAAGTCACTGTCTGTTGCCGCAAAACATCAGAAACTAGAGAAACCTGTAAGGATTTTGGTGAAATGTTTCGTATGATAAATGTTCTCCCATGTCTTTACTAGTACTTGTTAAGAGGGCATATCATTTCGTGTTAAGGTATGAGAGATAATCCCCCCGGAGCGAAATAATCTCGTCCAAAATTTGGGAAAAAGTCATTTTTGGTTGCCGCAAAACATCAGAAACTAGAGAAACTTGTAAGGATTTTGGAGAAATGTTCCTCATGAGAAATGTTCCTCATGAGAAATGTTTGCCTATGTCTTTTATAGGACTTGTTAAGAGGGCATATCATTTCGTGCTAAGGTATGGGAGATAATCCGCCCGGAGCGAAATAATATCGTCCAGAATTTGGTAAAAAGTCACTTTATTTGCCGCAAAACATCAGAAACTAGAAAAACGTGTAAGGATTTTCGAGAAATGTTCCGCATGAGAAATTTTTGTATATGTCTTTACTAGTAATTGTTAATATGGCATATCATTTCGTGCTAAGGTAAGAGAGATAATCCTCCCGGAGCGAAATAATCTCGTCCACAATTTGGGAAAAAGTCACTTTATGTTGCCGCAAAACATCAGAAACTAGAGAAACTTGTAAGGATTTTGGAGAAATGTTCCTCATAATAAATGTTCGCTTATGTCTTAACTGGGACTTGTTAAGAGGGCATAGCATTTCGTGCTAAGGTATGGGAGATAATCCGCCCGGAGCGAAATAATCTCGTCCAGAATTTGGGAAAAAGTCACTTTATGTTGCCGCAAAACATCAGAAACTAGAGAAACCTGTAAGGGTTTGGAGAAATGTTCCTCATGAGAAATGTTCGTCTGTGTGTCTTTACTAGGACTTTTTAAGAGGGAATAACATTTCGTGCTAAGGTATGGGAGATAATCGGCCCGGAGCGAAATAATCTCGTCCAGAATTTCCGAAAAAGCCACTTTCTGTTGCCGCAAAACATCAGAAACTAGAGAAACCTGTAAGGATTTTGGTGAAATGTTCCGCATGGGAAATGTTCTCCCATGTCTTTACTAGTACTTGTTAAGAGGGAATATCATTTCGTGTTAAGGTATGAGAGATAATCCTCCCGGAGCGAAATAATCTCGTCCAGAATTTGGGAAAAAGTCACTTTTGGTTGCCGCAAAACATCAGAAACTAGAGAAACTTGTAAGGATTTTGGAGAAATGTTCCGCATGAGAAATGTTTGCCTATGTCTTTAATAGGACTTGTTAAGAGGGCATATCATTTCGTGCTAAGGTATGGGAGATAATCTCCCCGGAGCGAAATAATCTCGTCCAGAATTTGGTAAAAAGTCACTTTATGTTGCCGCAAAACATCAGAAACTAGAAAAACGTGTAAGGATTTTCGAGAAATGTTCCGCATGAGAAATGTTTGCCTATGTCTTTACTAGTCATTTTTAATAGGGCATATCATTTCGTGCTAAGGTAAGAGAGATAATCCTCCCGGAGCGAAATAATCTCGTCCAGAATTTGGGAAAAAGTCACTTTATGTTGCCGCAAAACATCAGAAACTAGAGAAACCTGTAAGGATTTTGGAGAAATGTTCCTCATGAGAAATGTTCGCTTATGTGTATACTAGGACTTTTTAAGAGGACATAGCATTTCGTGCTAAGTTATGGGAGATAATCCGCCCGGAGCGAAATAATCTTGTCCAGAATTTGGGAAAAAGTGACTTTATGTTGCCGCAAAACATCAGAAACTAGAGAAACCTGTAAGGATTTTGGAGAAATGTTCCTCATGAGAAATGTTCTTCTATGTGTCTTTACTAGGACTTTTTAAGAGGGAATAGCATTTCGTGCTAAGGTATTGGAGATAATCCGCCCGGAGTGAAATAATCTCGTCCATAATTTCCGAAAAAGTCACTTTCTGTTGCCGCAAAACATCTGAAACTAGAGAAACCTGTAAGGATTTTGGTGAAATGTTCCGCATGAGAAATGTTCTCCCATGTCTTTACTAGTACTTGTTAAGAGGGAATAGCATTTCGTGCTAAGGTATGGGAGATAATCCGCCCGGAGCGAAATAATCTCGTCCAGAATTGGGGGGAAAGTCACTTTCTATTACTGCAAAATATCAGAAACTAGAGAACCCTGTAAGGATTTTGGTGAAATATTCCGCATGAAAAATGTTCTCCGATGTCTTTACTAGTACTTGTTAAGAGGCATAGCATTTCGTGCTAAGGTATGGGAGATAATCCTCTCGGAGCGAAATAATCTCTTCCAGAATTTGGTAAAAAGTCACTTTATGTTGCCGCAAAACATCAGAAACTAGAGAAACTTGTAAGGATTTTGGAGCAATTTTCCTCATGAGAAATGTTCGCTTATGTCTTTATTAGGACTTGTTAAGAGGGCATAGCATTTCGTGCTAAGGTATGGGAGATAATCCGCCCGGAGCGAAATAATCTCGTCCAGAATTTGGGAAAAAGTCACTTTATGTTGCCGCAAAACATCAGAAACTAGAGAACCTGTAACGATTTTGGAGAAATGTTCCTCATGAGAAATGTTCGTCTGTGTGTCTTTACTAGGAATTTTTAAGAGGGCATAGCATTTCGTGCTAAGTTATGGGAGATAATCCGCCAGGAGCGAAATAATCTCGTCCAGAATTTCCGAAAAAGTCACTTTCTGTTGCCGCAAAACATCAGAAACTAAAGAAACCTGTAAGGATTTTGGTGAAATGTTCCTCATGAGAAATGTTCTTCTGTGTGTCTTTACTAGGACTTTTTAAGAGGGAATAGCATTTCGTCCTAAGGTATTGGAGATAATCCGCCCGGAGCGAAATAATCTCGTCCAGAATTTCCGAAAAAGTCACTTTCTGTTGCCGCAAAACATCTGAAACTAGAGAAACCTGTAAGGATTTTGGTGAAATGTTCCGTATGAGAAATGTTCTCCCATGTCTTTACTAGTACTTGTTAAGAGGGCATAGCATTTCGTGCTAAGGTATGGGAGATAATCCGCCCGGAGCGAAATAATCTCGTCCAAAATTGGGGGGAAAGTCACTTTCTATTACTGCAAAACATCAGAAACTAGAGAACCCAGTAAGGATTTTGGTGAAATATTCCACATGAAAAATGTTCTCCTATGTCTTTACTAGTACTTGTTAAGAGGGCATAGCATTTCGTGCTAAGGTATGGGAGATAATCCTCTCGGAGCGAAAGAATCTCGTCCAGAATTTGGTAAAAAGTCCCCTTATGTTGCCGCAAAACATCAGAAACTAGAGAAACTTGTAAGGATTTTGGAGAAATTTTCCTCATGAGAAATGTTCGCTTATGTCTTTATTAGGACTTGTTAAGAGGGCATAGCATTTCGTGCTAAGGTATGGGAGATAATCCGCCCAGAGCGAAATAATCTCGTCCAAAATTTCCAAAAAAGTCACTTTCTGTTGCCGCAAAACATCAGAAACTAGAGAAACCTGTAAGGATTTTGGAGAAATGTTCCTCATCAGAAATGTTCTTCTGTGTGTCTTTACAAGGACTTTTTTTAGAGGGAATAGCATTTCATGCTAAGGTATGGGAGATAATCCGCCCGGAGCGAAATAATCTCGTCCAGAATTTCCGAAAAAGTCACTTTCTGTTGCCGCAAAACATCAGAAACTAAAGAAACCTGTAAGGATTTTGGTGAAATTTTCCGCATGAAAAATGTTCTCCCATGTCTTTACTAGTACTTGTTAAGAGGGCATAGCATTTCGTACTAAGGTATGGGAGATAATCCGCCCGGAGCGAAATAATCTCGTCCAGAATTGGGGAAAAAGTCACTTTCTGTTACCGCAAAACATCAGAAACTAGAGAACCCTGTAAGGATTTTCGATAAATGTTCCTCATGAGAAATGTTTGCATATGTCTTTACTAGTACTTGTTAATAGGACATATCATTTCGTGCTAAGGTGTGAGAGATAATCCTTCCGGAGCGAAATAATCTCGTCCAGAATTTGGGAAAAAACCACTTTTGGTTGCCGCAAAACATCAGAAACTAGAGAAACTTGTAAGGATTTTGGAGAAATGTTCCCCATAAGAAATGTTTGCTTATGTCTTTACTAGGACTTGTTAAGAGGGCATAGCATTTCGTGCTAATGTATGGGAGATAATCCTCCCGGAGTGAAATAATCTCGTCCAGAATTTGGGAAAAAGTCAGTTTATGTTGCCGCAAAACATCAGAAACTAGAGAAACCTGTAAGGGTTAGGAGAAATGTTCCTCATGAGAAATGTTCTTCTGTGTGTCTTTACTAGGACTTTTTAAGAGGGAATAACATTTCGTGCTAAGGTATGGGAGATAATCGGTCCGGAGCGAAATAATCTCGTCCAGAATTTCCGAAAAAGTCACTTTATGTTGCCGCAAAACATCAGAAACTAGAGAAACCTGTAAGGATTTTGGTGAAATTTTTGGTATGAGAAATGTTCTCCCATGTCTTTACTAGTACTTGTTAAGAGGGCATATCATTTCGTGTTAATGTATGAGAGATAATCCTCCCGGAGCGAAATAATCTCGTCCAGAATTTGGGAAAAAGTCACTTTTGGTTGCCGCAAAACATCAGAAACTAGAGAAACTTGTAAGGATTTTGGAGAAATGTTCCTCATGAGAAATGTTTGCCTATGTATTTAATAGGACTTGTTAAGAGGGCATATCATTTCGTGCTAAGGTATGGGAGATAATCCGCCCGGAGCGAAATAATCTCGTCCAGAATTTGGTAAAAAGTCACTTTATGTTGCCGCAAAACATCAGAAACTAGAGAAACGTGTAAGGATTTTCGAGAAATGTTCCTCATGAGAAATTTTTGCCTATGTCTTTACTAGGACTTGTTAATAGGGCATAGAATTTCGTGCTAAGGTATGGGAAATAATCCGCCCGGAGCGAAATAATCTCGTCCAGAATTTGGGAAAAAGTCACTTTATGTTGCCGCAAAACATCAGAAACTAGAGAAACCTGTAAGGATTTTGGAGAAATGTTCCGCATGAGAAATGTTCGCTTATGTCTATACTAGGACTTTTTAAGAGGACATAGCATTTCGTGCTAATTTATGGGAGATAATCCGCCCTGAGCGAAATAATCTCGTCCAGAATTTGGGAAAAAGTCACTTTATGTTGCCGCAAAACATCAGAAACTAGAGAAACCTGTAAGGATTTTGGAGAAATGTTCCTCATGAGAAATGTTCTTCTGTGTGTCTTTACTAGGACTTTTTAAGAGGTAATAGCATTTCGTGCTAAGGTATGGGAGATAATCCGCCCGGAGCGAAATAATCTCGTCCAGAATTTCCGAAAAAGTCACTTTCTGTTGCCGCAAAACATCTGAAACTAGAGAAACCTGTAAGGATTTTGGTGAAATGTTCCGCATGAGAAATGTTCTCCCATATCTTTACTAGTACTTGTTAAGAGGGCATAGCATTTCTTGCTAAGGTATGGGAGATAATCCGCCCGGAGCGAAATAATCTCGTCCAGAATTTGGGGGAAAGTCACTTTCTATTACTGCAAAACATCAGAAACTAGAGAACCCTGTAAGGATTTTGGTGAAATATTCCGCATGGAAAATGTTCTCCTATGTATTTACTAGTACTTGTTAAGAGGGCATAGCATTTCGTGCTAAGGTATGGGAGATAATCCTCTCGGAGCGAAATAATGTCGTAAAAAGTCACTTTATGTTGCCGCAAAACATCAGAAACTAGAGAAACTTGTAAGTATTTTGGAGAAATTTTCTTCATAAGAAATTTTTGCCTATGTCTTTACTAGTACTTGTTAATAGGGCATATCATTTCGTGCTAAGGTATGAGAGATAATCCTCCCGGAGCGAAATAATCTTGTCCAGAATTTGGGAAAAAGTCACTTTATGTTGCCGCAAAACATCAGAAACTAGAGAAACCTGTAAGGATTTTGGAGAAATGTTCCGCATGAGAAATGTTCGCTTATGTCTATACTAGGACTTTTTAAGAGGACATAGCATTTCGTGCTAATTTATGGGAGATAATCCGCCCTGAGCGAAATAATCTCGTCCAGAATTTGGGAAAAAGTCACTTTATGTTGCCGCAAAACATCAGAAACTAGAGAAACCTGTAAGGTTTTTGGAGAAATGTTCCTCATGAGAAATGTTCGTCTGTGTGTCTTTACTAGGAATTTTTGAGAGGGAATAGCATTTCGTGCTAAGGTATGGGAGATAATCCGCCCGGAGCGAAATAATCTCGTCCAAAATTTCCGAAAAAGTCACTTCTGTTGCCGCAAAACATCAGAAACTAGAGAAAACTGTAAGGATTTTGGAGAAATGTTCCTCATGAGAAATGTTCTTCTGTGTTTCTTTACTAGGACTTTTTTAGAGGTAATAGCATTTTGTGCTAAGGTATGGGAGATAATCCGCCCGGAGCGAAATAATCTCGTCCAGAATTTCCGAAAAAGTTACTTTCTGTTGCCGCAAAACATCAGAAACTAGAGAAACCTGTAAGGATTTTGGTGAAATGTTCCGCATGAAAAATGTTCTCCCATGTATTTACTAGTACTTGTTAAGAGGGCATAGCATTTCGTGCTAAGGTATGGGAGATAATCTGCCCGGAGCGAAATAATCTCGTCCAGAATTGGGGAAAAAGCCACTTTTTGTTACCGCAAAACATCAGAAACTAGAGAACCCTGTAAGGTTTTTCGATAAATGTTCCTCATGAAAAATGTTTGAATATGTCTTTACTAGTACTTGTTAATAGGGCATATCATTTCGTGCTAAGGTGTGAGAGATAATCCTCCCGGAGCGAAATAATCTCGTCCAGAATTTGGGAAAAAGCCACTTTTTGTTGCCGCAAAACATCAGAAACTAGAGAAACTTGTAAGGATTTTGGAGAAGTGTTCCTCATAAGAAATATTCGCCTATGTATTTACTAGGACTTGTTAAGAGGGAATACCATTTCATGCTAAGGTGTGGGAGATAATCCTCCTGGAACGAAATAATCTCGTCCAGAATTTGGGAAAAAGTCACTTTCTGTTGCCGCAAAACATCAGAAACTAGAGAAACCTATAAGGATTTTGGTGAAATGTTCCGTATGAAAAATGTTCTCCCATGTCTTTACTAGTACTTGTTAAGAGGGCATAGCATTTCGTGCTAACGTATGGGAGATAATCCGCCCGGAGCGAAATAATCTCGTCCAGAATTAGGGAAAAAGTCACTTTCTGTTACCGCAAAACATCAGAAACTAGAGAACCCTGTAAGGATTTTAGAGAAATGTTCCTCATGAGAAATGTTTGCCTATGTCTTTAATAGGACTTGTTTAGAGGGCATATCATTTCGTGCTAAGGTATTGGAGATAATCCGCCCGGAGTGAAATAATCTCGTCCATAATTTCCGAAAAAGTCACTTTATGTTGCCGCAAAACATCAGAAACTAGAGAAACCTGTAAGGATTTTGGAGAAATGTTCCGCATGAGAAATGTTCGCTTATGTCTATACTAGGACTTTTTAAGAGGACATAGCATTTCGTGCTAATTTATGGGAGATAATCCGCCCTGAGCGAAATAATCTCGTCCAGAATTTGGGAAAAAGTCACTTTATGTTGCCGCAAAACATCAGAAACTAGAGAAACCTGTAAGGATTTTGGAGAAATGTTCCTCATGAGAAATGTTCTTCTGTGTGTCTTTACTAGGACTTTTTAAGAGGGAATAGCATTTCGTGCTAAGGTATGGGAGATAATCCGCCCGGAGCGAAATAATCTCGTCCAGAATTTCCGAAAAAGTCACTTTCTGTTGCCGCAAAACATCTGAAACTAGAGAACCCTGTAAGGATTTTGGTGAAATGTTCCGCATGAGAAATGTTCTCCCATATCTTTACTAGTACTTGTTAAGAGGGCATAGCATTTCGTGCTAAGGTATGGGAGATAATCCTCTCGGAGCGAAATAATCTCTTCCAGAATTTGGTAAAAAGTCACTTTATGTTGCCGCAAAACATCAGAAACTAGAGAAACTTGTAAGGATTTTGGAGCAATTTTCCTCATGAGAAATGTTCGCTTATGTCTTTATTAGGACTTGTTAAGAGGGCATAGCATTTCGTGCTAAGGTATGGGAGATAATCCGCCCGGAGCGAAATAATCTCGTCCAGAATTTGGGAAAAAGTCACTTTATGTTGCCGCAAAACATCAGAAACTAGAGAACCTGTAAGGATTTTGGAGAAATGTTCCTCATCAGAAATGTTCTTCTGTGTGTCTTTACTAGGAATTTTTAAGAGGGAATAGCATTTCGTGCTAAGGTATGGGAGATAATCTGCCCGGAGCGAAATAATCTCGTCCATAATTTCCGAAAAAGTCACTTTCTGTTGCCGCAAAACATCAGAAACTAGAGAAACCTGTAAGGATTTTGGTGAAATGTTCCGCATGAAAAATGTTCTCCCATGTCTTTACTAGTACTTGTTAAGAGGTCATAGCATTTCGTACTAAGGTATGGGAGATAATCCGCCCGGAGCGAAATAATCTCGTCCAGAATTGGGGAAAAAGTCACTTTCTGTTACCGCAAAACATCAGAAACTAGAGAACCCTGTAAGGATCTTCGAGAAATGTTCCGCATGAGAAATGTCCGTCTGTGTCTTCACTAGGACTTGTTAATAGGGCATATCATTTCGTGCTAAGGTATGGGAGATAATCCGCCCGGGGCGAAATAATCTCGTCCAGAATTTCCGAAAAAGTCACTTTCTGTTGCCGCAAAACATCTGAAACTAGAGAAACCTGTAAGGATTTTGGTGAAATGTTCCGCATGAGAAATGTTCTCCCATGTCTTTACTAGTACTTTTTAAGAGGGCATAGCATTTCGTGCTAAGGTATGGGAGATAATCCGCCCGGAGCGAAATAATCTCGTCCAGAATTGGGGGGAAAGTCACTTTCTATTACTGCAAAACATCAGAAACTAGAGAACCCTGTAAGGATTTTGGTGAAATATTCCGCATGAAAAATGTTCTCTTATATCTTTACTAGTACTTGTTAAGAGGAATAGCATTTCGTGCTAAGGTATGGGAGATAATCCTCTCGGAGCGAAATAATCTCGTCCAGAAATTGGTAAAAAGTCACTTTATGTTGCCGCAAAACATCAGAAACTAGAGAAACTTGCAAGGATTTTGGAGCAATTTTCCTCATGAGAAATGTTCGCTTATGTCTTTATTAGGACTTGTTAAGAGGGCATAGCATTTCGTGCTAAGGTATGGGAGATAATCCGCCCGGAGCGAAATAATCTCGTCCAGAATTTGGGAAAAAGTCACTTTATGTTGCCGCAAAACATCAGAAACTAGAGAACCTGTAAGGATTTTGGAGAAATGTTCCTCATCAGAAATGTTCTTCTGTGTGTCTTTACTAGGACTTTTTTTAGAGGGAATAGCATTTCGTGCTAAGGTATGGGAGATAATCCGCCCGGAGCGAAATAATCTCGTCCATAATTTCCGAAAAAGTCACTTTCTGTTGCCGCAAAACATCAGAAACTAGAGAAACCTGTAAGGATTTTGGAGAAATGTTCCTCATCAGAAATGTTCTTCTGTGTGTCTTTACTAGGACTTTTTTTTAGAGGGAATAGCATTTCGTGCTAAGGTATGGGAGATAATCCGCCCGGAGCGAAATAATCTCGTCCATAATTTCCGAAAAAGTCACTTTCTGTTGCCGCAAAACATCAGAAACTAAAGAAACCTGTAAGGATTTTGGTGAAATGTTCCGCATGAAAAATGTTCTCCCATGTCTTTACTAGTACTTGTTAAGAGGGCATAGCATTTCGTACTAAGGTATGGGAGATAATCCGCCCGGAGCGAAATAATCTCGTCCAGAATTGGGGAAAAAGTCACTTTCTGTTACCGCAAAACATCAGAAACTAGAGAACCCTGTAAGGATCTTCGAGAAATGTTCCGCATGAGAAATGTTCGTCTGTGTCTTCACTAGGAATTGTTAATAAGGCATATCATTTCGTGCTAAGGTATGGGAGATAATCCGCCCGGAGCGAAATAATCTCGTCCAGAATTTGGTAAAAAGTCACTTTATGTTGCCGCAAAACATCAGAAACTAGAAAAACGTGTAAGGATTTTCGAGAAATGTTCCGCATGAGAAATGTTTGCCTATGTCTTTACTAGTAATTTTTAATAGGGCATATCATTTCGTGCTAAGGTTAGAGAGATAATCCTCCCGGAGCGAAATAATCTCGTCCAGAATTTGGGAAAAAGTCACTTTATGTTGCCGCAAAACATCACAAACTAGAGAAACCTGTAAGGATTTTGGAGAAATGTTCCTCATGAGAAATGTTCGCTTATGTGTATACTAGGACTTTTTAAGAGGACATAGCATTTCGTGCTAAGTTATGGGAGATAATCCGCCCGGAGCGAAATAATCTCTTCCAGAATTTGGGAAAAAGTCACTTTCTGTTGCCGCAAAACATCAGAAACTTGAGAAACCTGTAAGGATTTTGGAGAAATGTTCCTCATGAGAAATGTTCTTCTGTGTGTCTTTACTAGGACTTTTTAAGAGGGAATAGCATTTCGTCCTAAGGTATTGGAGATAATCCGCCCGGAGCGAAATAATCTCGTCCAGAATTTCCGAAAAAGTCACTTTCTGTTGTCGCAAAACATCTGAAACTAGAGAAACCTGTAAGGATTTTGGTGAAATGTTCCGCATGAGAAATGTTCTCCCATGTCTTTACTAGTACTTGTTAAGAGGGCATAGCATTTCGTGCTAAGGTATGGGAGATAATCCGCCCGGAGCGAAATAATCTCGTCCAAAATTGGGGGGAAAGTCACTTTCTATTACTGCAAAACATCAGAAACTAGAGAACCCAGTAAGGATTTTGGTGAAATATTCCACATGAAAAATGTTCTCCTATGTCTTTACTAGTACTTGTTAAGAGGTCATAGCATTTCGTGCTAAGGTATGGGAGATAATCCTCTCGGAGCGAAAGAATCTCGTCCAGAATTTGGTAAAAAGTCACTTTATGTTGCCGCAAAACATCAGAAACTAGAGAAACTTGTAAGGATTTTGGAGAAATTTTCCCCATGAGAAATGTTCGCTTATGTCTTTATTAGGACTTGTTAAGAGGGCATAGCATTTCGTGCTAAGGTATGGGAGATAATCCGCCCGGAGCGAAATAATCTCGTCCAGAATTTGGGAAAAATTCACTTTATGTTGCCGCAAAACATCAGAAACTAGAGAACCTGTAAGGATTTTGGAGAAATGTTCCTCATGAGAAATGTTCGTCTGTGTGTCTTTACTAGGAATTTTTAAGAGGGCATAGCATTTCGTGCTAAGGTATGGGAGATAATCCGCCAGGAGCGAAATAATCTCGTCCAGAATTTCCGAAAAAGTCACTTTCTGTTGCCGCAAAACATCAGAAACTAAAGAAACCTGTAAGGATTTTGGTGAAATGTTCCTCATGAGAAATGTTCTTCTGTGTGTCTTTACTAGGACTTTTTAAGAGGGAATAGCATTTCGTCCTAAGGTATTGGAGATAATCCGCCCGGAGCGAAATAATCTCGTCCAGAATTTCCGAAAAAGTCACTTTCTGTTGCCGCAAAACATCTGAAACTAGAGAAACCTGTAAGGATTTTGGTGAAATGTTCCGCATGAGAAATGTTCTCCCATGTCTTTAATAGTACTTGTTAAGAGGGCATAGCATTTCGTGCTAAGGTATGGGAGATAATCCGCCCGGAGCGAAATAATCTCGTCCAAAATTGGGGGGAAAGTCACTTTCTATTACTGCAAAACATCAGAAACTAGAGAACCCAGTAAGGATTTTGGTGAAATATTCCACATTAAAAATGTTCTCCTATGTCTTTACTAGTACTTGTTAAGAGGGCATAGCATTTCGTGCTAAGGTATGGGAGATAATCCTCTCGGAGCGAAAGAATCTCGTCCAGAATTTGGTAAAAAGTCCCCTTATGTTGCCGCAAAACATCAGAAACTAGAGAAACTTGTAAGGATTTTGGAGAAATTTTCCTCATGAGAAATGTTCGCTTATGTCTTTATTAGGACTTGTTAAGAGGGCATAGCATTTCGTGCTAAGGTATGGGAGATAATCCGCCCAGAGCGAAATAATCTCGTCCAAAATTTCCAAAAAAGTCACTTTCTGTTGCCGCAAAACATCAGAAACTAGAGAAACCTGTAAGGATTTTGGAGAAATGTTCCTCATCAGAAATGTTCTTCTGTGTGTCTTTACAAGGACTTTTTTTAGAGGGAATAGCATTTCATGCTAAGGTATGGGAGATAATCCGCCCGGAGCGAAATAATCTCGTCCAGAATTTCCGAAAAAGTCACTTTCTGTTGCCGCAAAACATCAGAAACTAAAGAAACCTGTAAGGATTTTGGTGAAATTTTCCGCATGAAAAATGTTCTCCCATGTCTTTACTAGTACTTGTTAAGAGGGCATAGCATTTCGTACTAAGGTATGGGAGATAATCCGCCCGGAGCGAAATAATCTCGTCCAGAATTGGGGAAAAAGTCACTTTCTGTTACCGCAAAACATCAGAAACTAGAGAACCCTGTAAGGATTTTCGATAAATGTTCCTCATGAGAAATGTTTGCATATGTCTTTACTAGTACTTGTTAATAGGACATATCATTTCGTGCTAAGGTGTGAGAGATAATCCTTCCGGAGCGAAATAATCTCGTCCAGAATTTGGGAAAAAACCACTTTTGGTTGCCGCAAAACATCAGAAACTAGAGAAACTTGTAAGGATTTTGGAGAAATGTTCCCCATAAGAAATGTTTGCTTATGTCTTTACTAGGACTTGTTAAGAGGGCATAGCATTTCGTGCTAAGGTATGGGAGATAATCCTCCCGGAGCGAAATAATCTCGTCCAGAATTTGGGAAAAAGTCACTTTATGTTGCCGCAAAACATCAGAAACTAGAGAAACCTGTAAGGGTTTGGAGAAATGTTCCTCATGAGAAATGTTCTTCTGTGTGTCTTTACTAGGACTTTTTAAGAGGGAATAACATTTCTTGCTAAGGTATGGGAGATAATCGGCCCGGAGCGAAATAATCTCGTCCAGAATTTCCGAAAAAGTCACTTTATGTTGCCGCAAAACATCAGAAACTAGAGAAACCTGTAAGGATTTTGGTGAAATTTTTGGTATGAGAAATGTTCTCCCATGTCTTTACTAGTACTTGTTAAGAGGGCATATCATTTCGTGTTAAGGTATGAGAGATAATCCTCCCGGAGCGAAATAATCTCGTCCAGAATTTGGGAAAAAGTCACTTTTGGTTGCCGCAAAACATCAGAAACTAGAGAAACTTGTAAGGATTTTGGAGAAATGTTCCTCATGAGAAATGTTTGCCTATGTATTTAATAGGACTTGTTAAGAGGGCATATCATTTCGTGCTAAGGTATGGGAGATAATCCGCCCGGAGCGAAATAATCTCGTCCAGAATTTGGTAAAAAGTCACTTTATTTTGCCGCAAAACATCAGAAACTAGAGAAACGTGTAAGGATTTTCGAGAAATGTTCCTCATGAGAAATTTTTGCCTATGTCTTTACTAGTACTTGTTAATAGGGCATATCATTTCGTGCTAAGGTATGAGAGATAATCCTCCCGGAGCGAAATAATCTTGTCCAGAATTTGGGAAAAAGTCACTTTATGTTGCCGCAAAACATCAGAAACTAGAGAAACCTGTAAGGATTTTGGAGAAATGTTCCGCATGAGAAATGTTCGCTTATGTCTATACTAGGACTTTTTAAGAGGACATATCATTTCGTGCTAATTTATGGGAGATAATCCGCCCTGAGCGAAATAATCTCGTCCAGAATTTGGGAAAAAGTCACTTTATGTTGCCGCAAAACATCAGAAACTAGAGAAACCTGTAAGGATTTTGGAGAAATGTTCCTCATGAGAAATGTTCTTCTGTGTGTCTTTACTAGGACTTTTTAAGAGGGAATAGCATTTCGTGCTAAGGTATGGGAGATAATCCGCCCGGAGCGAAATAATCTCGTCCAGAATTTCCGAAAAAGTCACTTTCTGTTGCCGCAAAACATCCGAAACTAGAGAAACCTGTAAGGATTTTGGTGAAATGTTCCACATGAGAAATGTTCTCCCATATCTTTACTAGTACTTGTTAAGAGGGCATAGCATTTCTTGCTAAGGTATGGGAGATAATCCGCCCGGAGCGAAATAATCTCGTCCAGAATTTGGGGGAAAGTCACTTTCTATTACTGCAAAACATCAGAAACTAGAGAACCCTGTAAGGATTTTGGTGAAATATTCCGCATGAAAAATGTTCTCCTATGTATTTACTAGTACTTGTTAAGAGGGCATAGCATTTCGTGCTAAGGTATGGGAGATAATCCTCTCGGAGCGAAATAATCTCGTAAAAAGTCACTTTATGTTGCCGCAAAACATCAGAAACTAGAGAAACTTGTAAGTATTTTGGAGAAATTTTCCTCATAAGAAATGTTCGCTTATGTCTTTATTAGGACTTGTTAAGAGGGCATAGAATTTCGTGCTAAGGTATGGGAGATAATCCGCCCGGAGCGAAATAATCTCGTCCAGAATTTGGGAAAAAGTCACTTTATGTTGTCGCAAAACATCAGAAACTAGAGAAACCTGTAAGGATTTTGGAGAAATGTTCCTCATGAGAAATGTTCGTCTGTGTGTCTTTACTAGGAATTTTTGAGAGGGAATAGCATTTCGTGCTAAGGTATGGGAGATAATCCGCCCGGAGCGAAATAATCTCGTCCAAAATTTCCGAAAAAGTCACTTCTGTTGCCGCAAAACATCAGAAACTAGAGAAAACTGTAAGGATTTTGGAGAAATGTTCCTCATGAGAAATGTTCTTCTGTGTTTCTTTACTAGGACTTTTTTAGAGGTAATAGCATTTTGTGCTAAGGTATGGGAGATAATCCGCCCGGAGCGAAATAATCTCGTCCAGAATTTCCGAAAAAGTTACTTTCTGTTGCCGCAAAACATCAGAAACTAGAGAAACCTGTAAGGATTTTGGTGAAATGTTCCGCATGAAAAATGTTCTCCCATGTATTTACTAGTACTTGTTAAGAGGGCATAGCATTTCGTGCTAAGGTATGGGAGATAATCTGCCCGGAGCGAAATAATCTCGTCCAGAATTGGGGGAAAAGTCACTTTTTGTTACAGCAAAACATCAGAAACTAGAGAACCCTGTAAGGTTTTTCGATAAATGTTCCTCATGAGAAATGTTTGAATATGTCTTTACTAGTACTTGTTAATAGGGCATATCATTTCGTGCTAAGGTGTGAGAGATAATCCTCCCGGAGCGAAATAATCTCGTCCAGAATTTGGGAAAAAGCCACTTTTTGTTGCCGCAAAACATCAGAAACTAGAGAAACTTGTAAGGATTTTGGAGAAGTGTTCCTCATAAAGAATATATTCGCCTATGTATTTACTAGGACTTGTTAAGAGGGAATACCATTTCATGCTAAGGTGTGGGAGATAATCCTCCTGGAGCGAAATAATCTCGTCCAGAATTTGGGAAAAAGTCACTTTCTGTTGCCGCAAAACATCAGAAACTAGAGAAACCTGTAAGGATTTTGGTGAAATGTTCCGTATGAAAAATGTTCTCCCATGTCTTTACTAGTACTTGTTAAGAGGGCATAGCATTTCGTGCTAAGGTATGGGAGATAATCCGCCCGGAGCGAAATAATCTCGTCCAGAATTAGGGAAAAAGTCACTTTCTGTTACCGCAAAACATCAGAAACTAGGGAACCCTGTAAGGATTTTAGAGAAATGTTCCTCATGAGAAATGTTTGCATATGTCTTTAATAGGACTTGTTTAGAAGGCATATCATTTCGTGCTAAGGTATGGGAGATAATCCTCCCGGAGCGAAATAATCTCGTCCAGAATTTGGTAAAAAGTCACTGTACGTTGCCGCAAAACATCAGAAACTAGAGAAACGTGTAAGGATTTTCGAGAAATGTTCCTCATGAGAAATGTTTGCCTATGTCTTTACCAGTACTTGTTAATAGGGCATATCATTTCGTGCTAAGGTATGAGAGATAATCCTCCCGGAGCGAAATAATCTCGTCCAGAATTTGGGAAAAAATCACATTATGTTGCCGCAAAACATCAGAAACTAGAAAAGCTTGTAAGGATTTTGGAGAAATGTTAAGAAGGAGAAATGTTCGCCCATGTATTTACTAGTACTTGTTAAGAGGGCATAGCATTTCGTGCTAAGGTATGGGAGATAAACCTCCCGGAGCGAAATAATCTCGTCCAGAATTTGGGAAAAAGTCACTTTTGGTTGCCGCAAAACATCAGAAACTAGAGAAACTTGTAAGGATTTTGGAGAAATGTTCCTCATGAGAAATGTTTTCCTATGTCTTTAATAGGACTTGTTTAGAGGGCATATAATTTCGTGCTAAGGTATGGGAGATAATCCTCCCGGAGCGAAATAATCTCGTCCAGAATTTGGTAAAAAGTCACTTTATGTTGCCGCAAAACATCAGAAACTAGAGAAACGTGTAAGGATTTTCGAGAAATGTTACGCATGAGAAATGTTTGCCTATGTCTTTACCAGTACTTGTTAATAGGGCATATCATTTCGTGCTAAGGTATGGGAGATAATCCTCCCGGAGCGAAATAATCTCGTCCAGAATTTGGGAAAAAATCACATTATGTTTCCGCAAAACATCAGAAACTAGAGAAACCTGTAAGGATTTTGGAGAAATGTTCCGCATGAGAAATGTTCGTCTGTGTGTCTTTACTAGGACTTTTTAAGAGGGAATAAAATTTCGTGCTAAGGTATGGGAGATAATCGGCCCGGAGCGAAATAATCTCGTCCAGAATTTCCGAAAAAGTCACTTTTTGTTGCCGCAAAACATCAGAAACTAGAGAAACCTGTAAGGATTTTGGTGAAATGTTCCGTATTAGAAATGTTCTCCCATGTCTTTACTAGTACTTGTTAAGAGGGCATATCATTTCGTGTTAAGGTATGAGAGATAATCCTCCCGGAGCGAAATAATCTCGTCCAGAATTTGGGAAAAAGTCACTTTTGGTTGCCGCAAAACATCAGAAACTAGAGAAACTTGTAAGGATTTTGGAGAAATGTTCCGCATGAGAAATGTTCGTCTGTGTGTCTTTACTAGGACTTTTTAAGAGGGAATAAAATTTCGTGCTAAGGTATGGGAGATAATCGGCCCGGAGCGAAATAATCTCGTCCAGAATTTCCGAAAAAGTCACTTTTTGTTGCCGCAAAACATCAGAAACTAGAGAAACCTGTAAGGATTTTGGAGAAATGTTCCGCATGAGAAATGTTCTCCCATGTCTTTACTAGTACTTGTTAAGAGGGCATATCATTTCGTGTTAAGGTATGAGAGATAATCCTCCCGGAGCGAAATAATCTCGTCCAGAATTTGGGAAAAAGTCACTTTTGGTTGCCGCAAAACATCAGAAACTAGAGAAACTTGTAAGGATTTTGGAGAAATGTTCCGCATGAGAAATGTTCGTCTGTGTGTCTTTACTAGGACTTTTTAAGAGGGAATAAAATTTCGTGCTAAGGTATGGGAGATAATCGGCCCGGAGCGAAATAATCTCGTCCAGAATTTCCGAAAAAGTCACTTTATGTTGCCGCAAAACATCAGAAACTAGAGAAACCTGTAAGGATTTTGGTGAAATATTCCGCATGAAAACTGTTCTCCTATGTCTTTACTAGTACTTGTTAAGAGGGCATAGCATTTCGTGCTAAGGTATGGGAGATAATCCGCCCGGAGCGAAATAATCTCGTCCAGAAATTGGTAAAAAGTCACTGTACGTTGCCGCAAAACATCAGAAACTAGAGAAACGTGTAAGGATTTTCGAGAAATGTTCCTCATGAGAAATGTTTGCCTATGTCTTTACCAGTACTTGTTAATAGGGCATATCATTTCGTGCTAAGGTATGAGAGATAATCCTCCCGGAGCGAAATAATCTCGTCCAGAATTTGGGAAAAAATCACATTATGTTGCCGCAAAACATCAGAAACTAGAAAAGCTTGTAAGGATTTTGGAGAAATGTTAAGAAGGAGAAATGTTCGCCCATGTATTTACTAGTACTTGTTAAGAGGGCATAGCATTTCGTGCTAAGGTATGGGAGATAAACCTCCCGGAGCGAAATAATCTCGTCCAGAATTTGGGAAAAAGTCACTTTTGGTTGCCGCAAAACATCAGAAACTAGAGAAACTTGTAAGGATTTTGGAGAAATGTTCCTCATGAGAAATGTTTTCCTATGTCTTTAATAGGACTTGTTTAGAGGGCATATAATTTCGTGCTAAGGTATGGGAGATAATCCTCCCGGAGCGAAATAATCTCGTCCAGAATTTGGTAAAAAGTCACTGTACGTTGCCGCAAAACATCAGAAACTAGAGAAACGTGTAAGGATTTTCGAGAAATGTTACGCATGAGAAATGTTTGCCTATGTCTTTACCAGTACTTGTTAATAGGGCATATCATTTCGTGCTAAGGTATGGGAGATAATCCTCCCGGAGCGAAATAATCTCGTCCAGAATTTGGGAAAAAATCACATTATGTTGCCGCAAAACATCAGAAACTAGAGAAACCTGTAAGGATTTTGGAGAAATGTTCCGCATGAGAAATGTTCGTCTGTGTGTCTTTACTAGGACTTTTTAAGAGGGAATAAAATTTCGTGCTAAGGTATGGGAGATAATCGGCCCGGAGCGAAATAATCTCGTCCAGAATTTCCGAAAAAGTCACTTTTTGTTGCCGCAAAACATCAGAAACTAGAGAAACCTGTAAGGATTTTGGTGAAATGTTCCGTATTAGAAATGTTCTCCCATGTCTTTACTAGTACTTGTTAATAGGGCATATCATTTCGTGTTAAGGTATGAGAGATAATCCTCCTGGAGCGAAATAATCTCGTCCAGAATTTGGGAAAAAGTCACTTTTGGTTGCCGCAAAACATCAGAAACTAGAGAAACTTGTAAGGATTTTGGAGAAATGTTCCTCATGAGAAATGTTTGCCTATGTCTTTAATAGGACTTTTTAAGAGGGCATATCATTTCGTGCTAAGGTATGGGAGATAATCCTCCCGGAGCGAAATAATCTCGTCCAGAATTTGGTAAAAAGTCACTGTATGTTGCCGCAAAACATCAGAAACTAGAGAAACCTGTAAGGATTTTGGAGAAATGTTCCTCATGAGAAATGTTCTTCTGTGTGTCTTTACTAGGACTTTTTAAGAGGGAATAGCATTTCGTGCTAAGGTATGGGAGATAATCCGCCCGGAGCGAAATAATCTCGTCCAGAATTTCCGAAAAAGTCACTTTCTGTTGCCGCAAAACATCAGAAACTAGAGAAACCTGTAAGGATTTTGGTGAAATGTTCCGCATTAGAAATGTTCTCCCATGTCTTTACTAGTACTTGTTAAGAGTGCATAGCATTTCGTGCTAAGGTATGGGAGATAATCCGCCCGGAGCGAAATAATCTCGTCCAGAATTGGGGGGAAAGTCACTTTCTGTTATTGCAAAACATCAGAAACTAGAGAACCCTGTAAGGATTTTGGTGAAATATTCCGCATGAAAACTGTTCTCCTATGTCTTTACTAGTACTTGTTAAGAGGGCATAGCATTTCGTGCTAAGGTATGGGAGATAATCCTCTCGGAGCGAAATAATCTCGTCCAGAATTTGGTAAAAAGTCACTTTATGTTGCCGCAAAACATCAGAAACTAGAGAAACTTGTAAGGATTTTGGAGAAATTTTCCTCATGAGAAATGTTCGCTTATGTCTTTATTAGGACTTGTTAAGATGGCATAGCATTTCGTGCTAAGGTATGGGAGATAATCCTCCCGGAGCGAAATAATCTCGTCCAGAATTTGGGAAAAAGCCACTTTTGGTTGCCGCAAAACATCAGAAACTAGAGAAACTTGTAAGGATTATGGAGAAATGTTCCCCATAAGAAATGTTCGCTTATGTCTTTACTAGGACTTGTTAAGAGGGCATATCATTTCGTGCTAAGGTATGGGAGATAACCCGCCCGGAGCGAAATAATCTCGTCCAGAATTTGGGAAAAAGTCACTTTATGTTGCCGCAAAACATCAGAAACTAGAGAAACCTGTAAGGATTTTGGAGAAATGTTCCTCATGAGAAATGTTCTTCTGTGTGTCTTTACTAGGACTTTTTAAGAGGGAATAGCATTTCGTGCTAAGGTATGGGAGATAATCCGCCCGGAGCGAAATAATCTCGTCCAGAATTTCCGAAAAAGTCACTTTCTGTTGCCGCAAAACATCAGAAACTAGAGAAACCTGTAAGGATTTTGGTGAAATGTTCCGCATTAGAAATGTTCTCCCATGTCTTTACTAGTACTTGTTAAGAGGGCATAGCATTTCGTGCTAAGGTATGGGAGATAATCCTCTCGGAGCGAAATAATCTCTTCCAGAATTTGGTAAAAAGTCACTTTATGTTGCCGCAAAACATCAGAAACTAGAGAAACTTGTAAGGATTTTGGAGCAATTTTCCTCATGAGAAATGTTCGCTTATGTCTTTATTAGGACTTGTTAAGAGGGCATAGCATTTCGTGCTAAGGTATGGGAGATAATCCGCCCGGAGCGAAATAATCTCGTCCAGAATTTGGGAAAAAGTCACTTTATGTTGCCGCAAAACATCAGAAACTAGAGAACCTGTAAGGATTTTGGAGAAATGTTCCTCATCAGAAATGTTCTTCTGTGTGTCTTTACTAGGAATTTTTAAGAGGGAATAGCATTTCGTGCTAAGGTATGGGAGATAATCTGCCCGGAGCGAAATAATCTCGTCCATAATTTCCGAAAAAGTCACTTTCTGTTGCCGCAAAACATCAGAAACTAGAGAAACCTGTAAGGATTTTGGTGAAATGTTCCGCATGAAAAATGTTCTCCCATGTCTTTACTAGTACTTGTTAAGAGGTCATAGCATTTCGTACTAAGGTATGGGAGATAATCCGCCCGGAGCGAAATAATCTCGTCCAGAATTGGGGAAAAAGTCACTTTCTGTTACCGCAAAACATCAGAAACTAGAGAACCCTGTAAGGATCTTCGAGAAATGTTCCGCATGAGAAATGTCCGTCTGTGTCTTCACTAGGACTTGTTAATAGGGCATATCATTTCGTGCTAAGGTATGGGAGATAATCCGCCCGGGGCGAAATAATCTCGTCCAGAATTTCCGAAAAAGTCACTTTCTGTTGCCGCAAAACATCTGAAACTAGAGAAACCTGTAAGGATTTTGGTGAAATGTTCCGCATGAGAAATGTTCTCCCATGTCTTTACTAGTACTTTTTAAGAGGGCATAGCATTTCGTGCTAAGGTATGGGAGATAATCCGCCCGGAGCGAAATAATCTCGTCCAGAATTGGGGGGAAAGTCACTTTCTATTACTGCAAAACATCAGAAACTAGAGAACCCTGTAAGGATTTTGGTGAAATATTCCGCATGAAAAATGTTCTCTTATATCTTTACTAGTACTTGTTAAGAGGAATAGCATTTCGTGCTAAGGTATGGGAGATAATCCTCTCGGACCGAAATAATCTCGTCCAGAAATTGGTAAAAAGTCACTTTATGTTGCCGCAAAACATCAGAAACTAGAGAAACTTGCAAGGATTTTGGAGCAATTTTCCTCATGAGAAATGTTCGCTTATGTCTTTATTAGGACGTGTTAAGAGGGCATAGCATTTCGTGCTAAGGTATGGGAGATAATCCGCCCGGAGCGAAATAATCTCGTCCAGAATTTGGGAAAAAGTCACTTTATGTTGCCGCAAAACATCAGAAACTAGAGAACCTGTAAGGATTTTGGAGAAATGTTCCTCATCAGAAATGTTCTTCTGTGTGTCTTTACTAGGACTTTTTTTAGAGGGAATAGCATTTCGTGCTAAGGTATGGGAGATAATCCGCCCGGAGCGAAATAATCTCGTCCATAATTTCCGAAAAAGTCACTTTCTGTTGCCGCAAAACATCAGAAACTAGAGAAACCTGTAAGGATTTTGGAGAAATGTTCCTCATCAGAAATGTTCTTCTGTGTGTCTTTACTAGGACTTTTTTTTAGAGGGAATAGCATTTCGTGCTAAGGTATGGGAGATAATCCGCCCGGAGCGAAATAATCTCGTCCATAATTTCCGAAAAAGTCACTTTCTGTTGCCGCAAAACATCAGAAACTAAAGAAACCTGTAAGGATTTTGGTGAAATGTTCCGCATGAAAAATGTTCTCCCATGTCTTTACTAGTACTTGTTAAGAGGGCATAGCATTTCGTACTAAGGTATGGGAGATAATCCGCCCGGAGCGAAATAATCTCGTCCAGAATTGGGGAAAAAGTCACTTTCTGTTACCGCAAAACATCAGAAACTAGAGAACCCTGTAAGGATCTTCGAGAAATGTTCCGCATGAGAAATGTTCGTCTGTGTCTTCACTAGGAATTGTTAATAAGGCATATCATTTCGTGCTAAGGTATGGGAGATAATCCGCCCGGAGCGAAATAATCTCGTCCAGAATTTGGTAAAAAGTCACTTTATGTTGCCGCAAAACATCAGAAACTAGAAAAACGTGTAAGGATTTTCGAGAAATGTTCCGCATGAGAAATGTTTGCCTATGTCTTTACTAGTAATTTTTAATAGGGCATATCATTTCGTGCTAAGGTTAGAGAGATAATCCTCCCGGAGCGAAATAATCTCGTCCAGAATTTGGGAAAAAGTCACTTTATGTTGCCGCAAAACATCACAAACTAGAGAAACCTGTAAGGATTTTGGAGAAATGTTCCTCATGAGAAATGTTCGCTTATGTGTATACTAGGACTTTTTAAGAGGACATAGCATTTCGTGCTAAGTTATGGGAGATAATCCGCCCGGAGCGAAATAATCTCTTCCAGAATTTGGGAAAAAGTCACTTTCTGTTGCCGCAAAACATCAGAAACTTGAGAAACCTGTAAGGATTTTGGAGAAATGTTCCTCATGAGAAATGTTCTTCTGTGTGTCTTTACTAGGACTTTTTAAGAGGGAATAGCATTTCGTCCTAAGGTATTGGAGATAATCCGCCCGGAGCGAAATAATCTCGTCCAGAATTTCCGAAAAAGTCACTTTCTGTTGTCGCAAAACATCTGAAACTAGAGAAACCTGTAAGGATTTTGGTGAAATGTTCCGCATGAGAAATGTTCTCCCATGTCTTTACTAGTACTTGTTAAGAGGGCATAGCATTTCGTGCTAAGGTATGGGAGATAATCCGCCCGGAGCGAAATAATCTCGTCCAAAATTGGGGGGAAAGTCACTTTCTATTACTGCAAAACATCAGAAACTAGAGAACCCAGTAAGGATTTTGGTGAAATATTCCACATGAAAAATGTTCTCCTATGTCTTTACTAGTACTTGTTAAGAGGTCATAGCATTTCGTGCTAAGGTATGGGAGATAATCCTCTCGGAGCGAAAGAATCTCGTCCAGAATTTGGTAAAAAGTCACTTTATGTTGCCGCAAAACATCAGAAACTAGAGAAACTTGTAAGGATTTTGGAGAAATTTTCCCCATGACAAATGTTCGCTTATGTCTTTATTAGGACTTGTTAAGAGGGCATAGCATTTCGTGCTAAGGTATGGGAGATAATCCGCCCGGAGCGAAATAATCTCGTCCAGAATTTGGGAAAAATTCACTTTATGTTGCCGCAAAACATCAGAAACTAGAGAACCTGTAAGGATTTTGGAGAAATGTTCCTCATGAGAAATGTTCGTCTGTGTGTCTTTACTAGGAATTTTTAAGAGGGCATAGCATTTCGTGCTAAGGTATGGGAGATAATCCGCCAGGAGCGAAATAATCTCGTCCAGAATTTCCGAAAAAGTCACTTTCTGTTGCCGCAAAACATCAGAAACTAAAGAAACCTGTAAGGATTTTGGTGAAATGTTCCTCATGAGAAATGTTCTTCTGTGTGTCTTTACTAGGACTTTTTAAGAGGGAATAGCATTTCGTCCTAAGGTATTGGAGATAATCCGCCCGGAGCGAAATAATCTCGTCCAGAATTTCCGAAAAAGTCACTTTCTGTTGCCGCAAAACATCTGAAACTAGAGAAACCTGTAAGGATTTTGGTGAAATGTTCCGCATGAGAAATGTTCTCCCATGTCTTTACTAGTACTTGTTAAGAGGGCATAGCATTTCGTGCTAAGGTATGGGAGATAATCCGCCCGGAGCGAAATAATCTCGTCCAAAATTGGGGGGAAAGTCACTTTCTATTACTGCAAAACATCAGAAACTAGAGAACCCAGTAAGGATTTTGGTGAAATATTCCACATGAAAAATGTTCTCCTATGTCTTTACTAGTACTTGTTAAGAGGTCATAGCATTTCGTGCTAAGGTATGGGAGATAATCCTCTCGGAGCGAAAGAATCTCGTCCAGAATTTGGTAAAAAGTCACTTTATGTTGCCGCAAAACATCAGAAACTAGAGAAACTTGTAAGGATTTTGGAGAAATTTTCCCCATGAGAAATGTTCGCTTATGTCTTTATTAGGACTTGTTAAGAGGGCATAGCATTTCGTGCTAAGGTATGGGAGATAATCCGCCCGGAGCGAAATAATCTCGTCCAGAATTTGGGAAAAATTCACTTTATGTTGCCGCAAAACATCAGAAACTAGAGAACCTGTAAGGATTTTGGAGAAATGTTCCTCATGAGAAATGTTCGTATGTGTGTCTTTACTAGGAATTTTTAAGAGGGCATAGCATTTCGTGCTAAGGTATGGGAGATAATCCGCCAGGAGCGAAATAATCTCGTCCAGAATTTCCGAAAAAGTCACTTTCTGTTGCCGCAAAACATCAGAAACTAAAGAAACCTGTAAGGATTTTGGTGAAATGTTCCTCATGAGAAATGTTCTTCTGTGTGTCTTTACTAGGACTTTTTAAGAGGGAATAGCATTTCGTCCTAAGGTATTGGAGATAATCCGCCCGGAGCGAAATAATCTCGTCCAGAATTTCCGAAAAAGTCACTTTCTGTTGCCGCAAAACATCTGAAACTAGAGAAACCTGTAAGGATTTTGGTGAAATGTTCCGCATGAGAAATGTTCTCCCATGTCTTTAATAGTACTTGTTAAGAGGGCATAGCATTTCGTGCTAAGGTATGGGAGATAATCCGCCCGGAGCGAAATAATCTCGTCCAAAATTGGGGGGAAAGTCACTTTCTATTACTGCAAAACATCAGAAACTAGAGAACCCAGTAAGGATTTTGGTGAAATATTCCACATTAAAAATGTTCTCCTATGTCTTTACTAGTACTTGTTAAGAGGGCATAGCATTTCGTGCTAAGGTATGGGAGATAATCCTCTCGGAGCGAAAGAATCTCGTCCAGAATTTGGTAAAAAGTCCCCTTATGTTGCCGCAAAACATCAGAAACTAGAGAAACTTGTAAGGATTTTGGAGAAATTTTCCTCATGAGAAATGTTCGCTTATGTCTTTATTAGGACTTGTTAAGAGGGCATAGCATTTCGTGCTAAGGTATGGGAGATAATCCGCCCGGAGCGAAATAATCTCGTCCAAAAAAGTCACTTTCTGTTGCCGCAAAACATCAGAAACTAGAGAAACCTGTAAGGATTTTGGAGAAATGTTCCTCATCAGAAATGTTCTTCTGTGTGTCTTTACAAGGACTTTTTTTAGAGGGAATAGCATTTCATGCTAAGGTATGGGAGATAATCCGCCCGGAGCGAAATAATCTCGTCCAGAATTTCCGAAAAAGTCACTTTCTGTTGCCGCAAAACATCAGAAACTAAAGAAACCTGTAAGGATTTTGGTGAAATTTTCCGCATGAAAAATGTTCTCCCATGTCTTTACTAGTACTTGTTAAGAGGGCATAGCATTTCGTACTAAGGTATGGGAGATAATCCGCCCGGAGCGAAATAATCTCGTCCAGAATTGGGGAAAAAGTCACTTTCTGTTACCGCAAAACATCAGAAACTAGAGAACCCTGTAAGGATTTTCGATAAATGTTCCTCATGAGAAATGTTTGCATATGTCTTTACTAGTACTTGTTAATAGGACATATCATTTCGTGCTAAGGTGTGAGAGATAATCCTTCCGGAGCGAAATAATCTCGTCCAGAATTTGGGAAAAAACCACTTTTGGTTGCCGCAAAACATCAGAAACTAGAGAAACTTGTAAGGATTTTGGAGAAATGTTCCCCATAAGAAATGTTTGCTTATGTCTTTACTAGGACTTGTTAAGAGGGCATAGCATTTCGTGCTAAGGTATGGGAGATAATCCTCCCGGAGCGAAATAATCTCGTCCAGAATTTGGGAAAAAGTCACTTTATGTTGCCGCAAAACATCAGAAACTAGAGAAACCTGTAAGGATTTTGGAGAAATGTTCCTCAAGAGAAATGTTCGACTGTGTGTCTTTACTAGGAATTTTTAAGAGGGAATAGCATTTCGTTCTAAGGTATGGGAGATAATCCGACCGGAGCTAAATAATCTCGTCCAAAATTTCTGAAAAAGTCACTTTCTGTTGACGCAAAACATCAGAAACTAGAGAAACCTGTAAGGATTTTGGAGAAATGTTCCTCATGAGAAATGTTCTTCTCTGTGTCTTTACTAGGACTTTTTTAGAGGGAATAGAATTTCGTGCTAAGGTATGGGAGATAATCCGCCCGGAGCGAAATAATCTCGTCCAGAATTTCCGAAAAAGTCACTTTCTGTTGCCGCAAAACATCAGAAACTAGAGAAACCTGTAAGGATTTTGGTGAAATGTTCCGCATGAAAAATGTTCTCCCATGTCTTTACTAGTACTTGTTAAGAGGGCATAGCATTTCGTTCTAAGGTATGGGAGATAATCCGCCCGGAGCGAAATAATCTCGTCCAGAATTGGGGAAAAAGTCACTTTCTGTTACCGCAAAACATCAGAAACTAGAGAACCCTGTAAGGATTTTCGATAAATGTTCCTCATGAGAAATGTTTGATTATGTCTTTACTAGTACTTGTTAATAGGTCATATCATTTCGTGCTAAGGTGTGAGAGATAATCCTCCCGGAGCGAAATAATCTCGTCCCGAATTTGGGAAAAAGCCACTTTTGGTTGCCGCAAAACATCAGAAACTAGAGAAACTTGTAAGGATTTTGGAGAAATGTTCCTCATGTGAAATGTTCGCTTATGTCTTTACTAGGACTTGTTAAGAGGTCATAGCATTTCGTGCTAAGGAATGGTAGATAATCCGCCCGGAGCGAAATAATCTCGTCAGAATTTGGGAAAAAGTCACTTTATGTTGCCGCAAAACATCAGAAACTAGAGAAACCTGTAAGGGTTTGGAGAAATGTTCCTCATGAGAAATGTTCGTTTGTGTGTCTTTACTAGGACTTTTTAAGAGGGAATAACATTTCGTGCTTAGGTATGGGAGATAATCAACCCGGAGCGAAATAATCTCGTCCAGAATTTCCGAAAAAGTCACTTTCTTTTGCCGCAAAACATCAGAAACTAGAGAAACCTGTAAGGATTTTGGTGAAATGTTCCGTATGAGAAATGTTCTCCCATGTCTTTACTAGTACTTGTTAAGAGGGCATATCATTTCGTGTTAAGGTATGAGAGATAATCCTCCCGGAGCGAAATAATCTCGTCCAGAATTTGGGAAAAAGTCACTTTTGGTTGCCGCAAAACATCAGAAACTAGAGAAACTTGTAAGGATTTTGGAGAAATGTTCCGCATGAGAAATGTTCGTCTGTGTGTCTTTACTAGGACTTTTTAAGAGGGAATAAAATTTCGTGCTAAGGTATGGGAGATAATCGGCCCGGAGCGAAATAATCTCGTCCAGAATTTCCGAAAAAGTCACTTTATGTTGCCGCAAAACATCAGAAACTAGAGAAACTTGTAAGGATTTTGGAGAAATGTTCCTCATGAGAAATGTTTGCCTATGTATTTAATAGGACTTGTTAAGAGGGCATATCATTTCGTGCTAAGGTATGGGAGATAATCCGCCCGGAGCGAAATAATCTCGTCCAGAATTGGGGGGAAAGTCACTTTCTGTTATTGCAAAACATCAGAAACTAGAGAACCCTGTAAGGATTTTGGTGAAATATTCCGCATGAAAACTGTTCTCCTATGTCTTTACTAGTACTTGTTAAGAGGGCATAGCATTTCGGGCTAAGGTATGGGAGATAATCCTCTCGGAGCGAAATAATCTCGTCCAGAAATTGGTAAAAAGTCACTTTATGTTGCCGCAAAACATCAGAAACTAGAGAAACTTGTAAGGATTTTGGAGAAATTTTCCTCATGAGAAATGTTCGCTTATGTCTTTATTAGGACTTGTTAAGAGGGCATAGCATTTCGTGCTAAGGTATGGGAGATAATCCTCCCGGAGCGAAATAATCTCGTCCAGAATTTGGGAAAAAGTCACTTTATGTTGCCGCAAAACATCAGAAACTAGAGAAACCTGTAAGGATTTTGGAGAAATGTTCCTCAAGAGAAATGTTCGACTGTGTGTCTTTACTAGGAATTTTTAAGAGGGAATAGCATTTCGTTCTAAGGTATGGGAGATAATCCGACCGGAGCTAAATAATCTCGTCCAAAATTTCTGAAAAAGTCACTTTCTGTTGACGCAAAACATCAGAAACTAGAGAAACCTGTAAGGATTTTGGAGAAATGTTCCTCATGAGAAATGTTCTTCTCTGTGTCTTTACTAGGACTTTTTTAGAGGGAATAGAATTTCGTGCTAAGGTATGGGAGATAATCCGCCCGGAGCGAAATAATCTCGTCCAGAATTTCCGAAAAAGTCACTTTCTGTTGCCGCAAAACATCAGAAACTAGAGAAACCTGTAAGGATTTTGGTGAAATGTTCCGCATGAAAAATGTTCTCCCATGTCTTTACTAGTACTTGTTAAGAGGGCATAGCATTTCGTTCTAAGGTATGGGAGATAATCCGCCCGGAGCGAAATAATCTCGTCCAGAATTGGGGAAAAAGTCACTTTCTGTTACCGCAAAACATCAGAAACTAGAGAACCCTGTAAGGATTTTCGATAAATGTTCCTCATGAGAAATGTTTGCATATGTCTTTACTAGTACTTGTTAATAGGACATATCATTTCGTGCTAAGGTGTGAGAGATAATCCTTCCGGAGCGAAATAATCTCGTCCAGAATTTGGGAAAAAACCACTTTTGGTTGCCGCAAAACATCAGAAACTAGAGAAACTTGTAAGGATTTTGGAGAAATGTTCCCCATAAGAAATGTTTGCTTATGTCTTTACTAGGACTTGTTAAGAGGGCATAGCATTTCGTGCTAAGGTATGGGAGATAATCCTCCCGGAGCGAAATAATCTCGTCCAGAATTTGGGAAAAAGTCACTTTATGTTGCCGCAAAACATCAGAAACTAGAGAAACATGTAAGGGTTTGGAGAAATGTTCCTCATGAGAAATGTTCTTCTGTGTGTCTTTACTAGGACTTTTTAAGAGGGAATAACATTTCTTGCTAAGGTATGGGAGATAATCGGCCCGGAGCGAAATAATCTCGTCCAGAATTTCCGAAAAAGTCACTTTATGTTGCCGCAAAACATCAGAAACTAGAGAAACCTGTAAGGATTTTGGTGAAATTTTTGGTATGAGAAATGTTCTCCCATGTCTTTACTAGTACTTGTTAAGAGGGCATATCATTTCGTGTTAAGGTATGAGAGATAATCCTCCCGGAGCGAAATAATCTCGTCCAGAATTTGGGAAAAAGTCACTTTTGGTTGCCGCAAAACATCAGAAACTAGAGAAACTTGTAAGGATTTTGGAGAAATGTTCCTCATGAGAAATGTTTGCCTATGTATTTAATAGGACTTGTTAAGAGGGCATATCATTTCGTGCTAAGGTATGGGAGATAATCCGCCCGGAGCGAAATAATCTCGTCCAGAATTTGGTAAAAAGTCACTTTATGTTGCCGCAAAACATCAGAAACTAGAGAAACGTGTAAGGATTTTCGAGAAATGTTCCTCATGAGAAATTTTTGCCTATTTCTTTACTAGTACTTGTTAATAGGGCATATCATTTCGTGCTAAGGTATGAGAGATAATCCTCCCGGAGCGAAATAATCTTGTCCAGAATTTGGGAAAAAGTCACTTTATGTTGCCGCAAAACATCAGAAACTAGAGAAACCTGTAAGGATTTTGGAGAAATGTTCCGCATGAGAAATGTTCGCTTATGTCTATACTAGGACTTTTTAAGAGGACATATCATTTCGTGCTAATTTATGGGAGATAATCCGCCCTGAGCGAAATAATCTCGTCCAGAATTTGGGAAAAAGTCACTTTATGTTGCCGCAAAACATCAGAAACTAGAGAAACCTGTAAGGATTTTGGAGAAATGTTCCTCATGAGAAATGTTCTTCTGTGTGTCTTTACTAGGACTTTTTAAGAGGGAATAGCATTTCGTGCTAAGGTATGGGAGATAATCCGCCCGGAGCGAAATAATCTCGTCCAGAATTTCCGAAAAAGTCACTTTCTGTTGCCGCAAAACATCCGAAACTAGAGAAACCTGTAAGGATTTTGGTGAAATGTTCCACATGAGAAATGTTCTCCCATATCTTTACTAGTACTTGTTAAGAGGGCATAGCATTTCTTGCTAAGGTATGGGAGATAATCCGCCCGGAGCGAAATAATCTCGTCCAGAATTTGGGGGAAAGTCACTTTCTATTACTGCAAAACATCAGAAACTAGAGAACCCTGTAAGGATTTTGGTGAAATATTCCGCATGAAAAATGTTCTCCTATGTATTTACTAGTACTTGTTAAGAGGGCATAGCATTTCGTGCTAAGGTATGGGAGATAATCCTCTCGGAGCGAAATAATCTCGTAAAAAGTCACTTTATGTTGCCGCAAAACATCAGAAACTAGAGAAACTTGTAAGTATTTTGGAGAAATTTTCCTCATAAGAAATGTTCGCTTATGTCTTTATTAGGACTTGTTAAGAGGGCATAGAATTTCGTGCTAAGGTATGGGAGATAATCCGCCCGGAGCGAAATAATCTCGTCCAGAATTTGGGAAAAAGTCACTTTATGTTGTCGCAAAACATCAGAAACTAGAGAAACCTGTAAGGATTTTGGAGAAATGTTCCTCATGAGAAATGTTCGTCTGTGTGTCTTTACTAGGAATTTTTGAGAGGGAATAGCATTTCGTGCTAAGGTATGGGAGATAATCCGCCCGGAGCGAAATAATCTCGTCCAAAATTTCCGAAAAAGTCACTTCTGTTGCCGCAAAACATCAGAAACTAGAGAAAACTGTAAGGATTTTGGAGAAATGTTCCTCATGAGAAATGTTCTTCTGTGTTTCTTTACTAGGACTTTTTTAGAGGTAATAGCATTTTGTGCTAAGGTATGGGAGATAATCCGCCCGGAGCGAAATAATCTCGTCCAGAATTTCCGAAAAAGTTACTTTCTGTTGCCGCAAAACATCAGAAACTAGAGAAACCTGTAAGGATTTTGGTGAAATGTTCCGCATGAAAAATGTTCTCCCATGTATTTACTAGTACTTGTTAAGAGGGCATAGCATTTCGTGCTAAGGTATGGGAGATAATCTGCCCGGAGCGAAATAATCTCGTCCAGAATTGGGGGAAAAGTCACTTTTTGTTACAGCAAAACATCAGAAACTAGAGAACCCTGTAAGGTTTTTCGATAAATGTTCCTCATGAGAAATGTTTGAATATGTCTTTACTAGTACTTGTTAATAGGGCATATCATTTCGTGCTAAGGTGTGAGAGATAATCCTCCCGGAGCGAAATAATCTCGTCCAGAATTTGGGAAAAAGCCACTTTTTGTTGCCGCAAAACATCAGAAACTAGAGAAACTTGTAAGGATTTTGGAGAAGTGTTCCTCATAAGAAATATTCGCCTATGTATTTACTAGGACTTGTTAAGAGGGAATACCATTTCATGCTAAGGTGTGGGAGATAATCCTCCTGGAGCGAAATAATCTCGTCCAGAATTTGGGAAAAAGTCACTTTCTGTTGCCGCAAAACATCAGAAACTAGAGAAACCTGTAAGGATTTTGGTGAAATGTTCCGTATGAAAAATGTTCTCCCATGTCTTTACTAGTACTTGTTAAGAGGGCATAGCATTTCGTGCTAAGGTATGGGAGATAATCCGCCCGGAGCGAAATAATCTCGTCCAGAATTAGGGAAAAAGTCACTTTCTGTTACCGCAAAACATCAGAAACTAGGGAACCCTGTAAGGATTTTAGAGAAATGTTCCTCATGAGAAATGTTTGCCTATGTCTTTAATAGGACTTGTTTAGAGGGCATATCATTTCGTGCTAAGGTATGGGAGATAATCCTCCCGGAGCGAAATAATCTCGTCCAGAATTTGGTAAAAAGTCACTGTACGTTGCCGCAAAACATCAGAAACTAGAGAAACCTGTAAGGATTTTCGAGAAATATTCCTCATGAGAAATGTTTGCCTATGTCTTTACCAGTACTTGTTAATAGGGCATATCATTTCGTGCTAAGGTATGAGAGATAATCCTCCCGGAGCGAAATAATCTCGTCCAGAATTTGGGAAAAAATCACATTATGTTGCCGCAAAACATCAGAAACTAGAAAAGCTTGTAAGGATTTTGGAGAAATGTTAAGAAGGAGAAATGTTCGCCCATGTATTTACTAGTACTTGTTAAGAGGGCATAGCATTTCGTGCTAAGGTATGGGAGATAAACCTCCCGGAGCGAAATAATCTCGTCCAGAATTTGGGAAAAAGTCACTTTTGGTTGCCGCAAAACATCAGAAACTAGAGAAACTTGTAAGGATTTTGGAGAAATGTTCCTCATGAGAAATGTTTGCCTATGTCTTTAATAGGACTTGTTTAGAGGGCATATAATTTCGTGCTAAGGTATGGGAGATAATCCTCCCGGAGCGAAATAATCTCGTCCAGAATTTGGTAAAAAGTCACTGTATGTTGCCGCAAAACATCAGAAACTAGAGAAACGTGTAAGGATTTTCGAGAAATGTTACGCATGAGAAATGTTTGCCTATGTCTTTACCAGTACTTGTTAATAGGGCCTATCATTTCGTGCTAAGGTATGGGAGATAATCCTCCCGGAGCGAAATAATCTCGTCCAGAATTTGGGAAAAAATCACATTATGTTGCCGCAAAACATCAGAAACTAGAGAAACCTGTAAGGATTTTGGAGAAATGTTCCGCATGAGAAATGTTCGTCTGTGTGTCTTTACTAGGACTTTTTAAGAGGGAATAAAATTTCGTGCTAAGGTATGGGAGATAATCGGCCCGGAGCGAAATAATCTCGTCCAGAATTTCCGAAAAAGTCACTTTTTGTTGCCGCAAAACATCAGAAACTAGAGAAACCTGTAAGGATTTTGGTGAAATGTTCCGTATTAGAAATGTTCTCCCATGTCTTTACTAGTACTTGTTAAGAGGGCATATCATTTCGTGTTAAGGTATGAGAGATAATCCTCCCGGAGCGAAATAATCTCGTCCAGAATTTGGGAAAAAGTCACTTTTGGTTGCCGCAAAACATCAGAAACTAGAGAAACTTGTAAGGATTTTGGAGAAATGTTCCTCATGAGAAATGTTTGCCTATGTCTTTAATAGGACTTGTTAAGAGGGCATATCATTTCGTGCTAAGGTATGGGAGATAATCCTCCCGGGGCGAAATAATCTCGTCCAGAATTTGGTAAAAAGTCACTGTATGTTGCCGCAAAACATCAGAAACTAGAGAAACGTGTAAGGATTTTCGAGGAATGTTCCTCATGAGAAATGTTTGCCTATGTCTTTACTAGTACTTGTTAATAGGGCATATCATTTCGTGCTAAGGTATGAGAGATAATCCTCCCGGAGCGAAATAATCTCGTCCAGAATTTGGGAAAAAATCACATTATGTTGCCGCAAAACATCAGAAACTAGAGAAACCTGTAAGGATTTTGGATAAATGTTCCTCATGATAAATGTTCGCTTATGTCTATACTAGGACTTTTTAAGAGGACATAGCATTTCGTGCTAAGTTATGGGAGATAATCCGCCCGGAGCGAAATAATCTCGTCCAGAATTTGGGAAAAAGTCACTTTATGTTGTCGCAAAACATCAGAAACTAGAGAAACCTGTAAGGATTTTGGAGAAATGTTCCTCATGAGAAATGTTCTTCTGTGTGTCTTTACTAGGACTTTTTAAGAGGGAATAGCATTTCGTGCTAAGGTATGGGAGATAATCCGCCCGGAGCGAAATAATCTCGTCCAGAATTTCCGAAAAAGTCACTTTCTGTTGCCGCAAAACATCAGAAACTAGAGAAACCTGTAAGGATTTTGGTGAAATGTTCCGCATTAGAAATGTTCTCCCATGTCTTTACTAGTACTTGTTAAGAGTGCATAGCATTTCGTGCTAAGGTATGGGAGATAATCCGCCCGGAGCGAAATAATCTCGTCCAGAATTGGGGGGAAAGTCACTTTCTGTTATTGCAAAACATCAGAAACTAGAGAACCCTGTAAGGATTTTGGTGAAATATTCCGCATGAAAACTGTTCTCCTATGTCTTTACTAGTACTTGTTAAGAGGGCATAGCATTTCGTGCTAAGGTATGGGAGATAATCCTCTCGGAGCGAAATAATCTCGTCCAGAATTTGGTAAAAAGTCACTTTATGTTGCCGCAAAACATCAGAAACTAGAGAAACTTGTAAGGATTTTGGAGAAATTTTCCTCATGAGAAATGTTCGCTTATGTCTTTATTAGGACTTGTTAAGATGGCATAGCATTTCGTGCTAAGGTATGGGAGATAATCCTCCCGGAGCGAAATAATCTCGTCCAGAATTTGGGAAAAAGCCACTTTTGGTTGCCGCAAAACATCAGAAACTAGAGAAACTTGTAAGGATTATGGAGAAATGTTCCCCATAAGAAATGTTCGCTTATGTCTTTACTAGGACTTGTTAAGAGGGCATATCATTTCGTGCTAAGGTATGGGAGATAACCCGCCCGGAGCGAAATAATCTCGTCCAGAATTTGGGAAAAAGTCACTTTATGTTGCCGCAAAACATCAGAAACTAGAGAAACCTGTAAGGATTTTGGAGAAATGTTCCTCATGAGAAATGTTCTTCTGTGTGTCTTTACTAGGACTTGTTAAGAGGGCATATCATTTCATGTTAAGGTATGAGAGATAATCCTCCCGGAGCGAAATAATCTCGTCCAGAATTTCCGAAAAAGTCACTTTCTGTTGCAGCAAAACATCAGAAACTAGAGAAACCTGTAAGGATTTTGGTGAAATGTTCCTCATGAGAAATGTTTGCATATGTATTTACTAGTACTTGTTAATAGGGCATATCATTTCGTGCTAAGGACTGAGAGATAAACCTCCCGGAGCGAAATAATCTCGTCCAGAATTTGGGAAAAAGCCACTTTTGGTTGCCGCAAAACATCAGAAACTAGAGAAACCTGTAAGGATTTTGGAGAAATGTTCCTCATGAGAAATGTTCGTCTGTGTGTCTTTACTAGGAATTTTTAAGAAGGAATAACATTTCGTGCTAAGGTATGGGAGATAATCGGCCCGGAGCGAAATAATCTCGTCCAGAATTTGGGAAAAAGTCACTTTATGTTGCCGCAAAACATCAGAAACTAGAGAAACCTGTAAGGGTTTGGAGAAATGTTCCTCATGAGAAATGTTCGTATGTGTGTCTTTACTAGGACTTTTTAAGAGGGAATAACATTTCGTGCTAAGGTATGGGAGATAATCGGCCCGGAGCGAAATAATCTCGTCCAGAATTTCCGAAAAAGTCACTTTTTGTTGCCGCAAAACATCAGAAACTAGAGAAACCTGTAAGGATTTTGGTGAAATGTTCCGTATTAGAAATGTTCTCCCATGTCTTTACTAGTACTTGTTAAGAGGGCATATCATTTCGTGTTAAGGTATGAGAGATAATCCTCCCGGAGCGAAATAATCTCGTCCAGAATTTGGGAAAAAGTCACTTTTGGTTGCCGCAAAACATCAGAAACTAGAGAAACTTGTAAGGATTTTGGAGAAATGTTCCTCATGAGAAATGTTTGCCTATGTCTTTAATAGGACTTGTTAAGAGGGTATATCATTTCGTGCTAAGGTATGGGAGATAATCCTCCCGGGGCGAAATAATCTCGTCCAGAATTTGGTAAAAAGTCACTGTATGTTGCCGCAAAACATCAGAAACTAGAGAAACGTGTAAGGATTTTCGAGAAATGTTCCTCATGAGAAATGTTTGCCTATGTCTTTACTAGTACTTGTTAATAGGGCATATCATTTCGTGCTAAGGTATGAGAGATAATCCTCCCGGAGCGAAATAATCTCGTCCAGAATTTGGGAAAAAATCACATTATGTTGCCGCAAAACATCAGAAACTAGAGAAACCTGTAAGGATTTTGGATAAATGTTCCTCATGATAAATGTTCGCTTATGTCTATACTAGGACTTTTTAAGAGGACATAGCATTTCGTGCTAAGTTATGGGAGATAATCCGCCCGGAGCGAAATAATCTCGTCCAGAATTTGGGATAAAGTCACTTTATGTTGTCGCAAAACATCAGAAACTAGAGAAACCTGTAAGGATTTTGGAGAAATGTTCCTCATGAGAAATGTTCTTCTGTGTGTCTTTACTAGGACTTTTTAAGAGGGAATAGCATTTCGTGCTAAGGTATGGGAGATAATCCGCCCGGAGCGAAATAATCTCGTCCAGAATTTCCGAAAAAGTCACTTTCTGTTGCCGCAAAACATCAGAAACTAGAGAAACCTGTAAGGATTTTGGTGAAATGTTCCGCATTAGAAATGTTCTCCCATGTCTTTACTAGTACTTTTTAAGAGTGCATAGCATTTCGTGCTAAGGTATGGGAGATAATCCGCCCGGAGCGAAATAATCTCGTCCAGAATTGGGGGGAAAGTCACTTTCTGTTATTGCAAAACATCAGAAACTAGAGAACCCTGTAAGGATTTTGGTGAAATATTCCGCATGAAAACTGTTCTCCTATGTCTTTACTAGTACTTGTTAAGAGGGCATAGCATTTCGTGCTAAGGTATGGGAGATAATCCTCTCGGAGCGAAATAATCTCGTCCAGAATTTGGTAAAAAGTCACTTTATGTTGCCGCAAAACATCAGAAACTAGAGAAACTTGTAAGGATTTTGGAGAAATTTTCCTCATGAGAAATGTTCGCTTATGTCTTTATTAGGACTTGTTAAGATGGCATAGCATTTCGTGCTAAGGTATGGGAGATAATCCTCCCGGAGCGAAATAATCTCGTCTAGAATTTGGGAAAAAGTCACTTTATGTTGCCGCAAAACATCAGAAACTAGAGAAACCTGTAAGGATTTTGGAGAAATGTTCCTCAAGAGAAATGTTCGTCTGTGTGTCTTTACTAGGAATTTTTAAGAGGGAATAGCATTTCGTTCTAAGGTATGGGAGATAATCCGCCCGGAGCTAAATAATCTCGTCCAAAATTTCTGAAAAAGTCACTTTCTGTTGACGCAAAACATCAGAAACTAGAGAAACCTGTAAGGATTTTGGAGAAATGTTCCGCATGAGAAATGTTCTTCTGTGTGTCTTTACTAGGACTTTTTTAGAGGGAATAGAATTTCGTGCTAAGGTATGGGAGATAATCCGCCCGGAGCGAAATAATCTCGTCTAGAATTTCCGAAAAAGTCACTTTCTGTTGCCGCAAAACATCAGAAACTAGAGAAACCTGTAAGGATTTTGGTGAAATGTTCCTCATGAAAAATGTTCTCCCATGTCTTTACTAGTACTTGTTAAGAGGGCATATCATTTCGTTCTAAGGTATGGGAGATAATCCTCCCGGAGCGAAATAATCTCGTCCAGAATTTGGGAAAAAGTCACTTTCTGTTACCGCAAAACATCAGAAACTAGAGAACCCTGTAAGGATTTTGGAGAAATGTTCCTCATGAGAAATGTTCGTCTGTGTGTCTTTACTAGGACTTTTTAAGAGGGAATAACATTTCGTGCTAAGGTATGGGAGATAATCGGCCCGGAGCGAAATAATCTCGTCCAGAATTGGGGAAAAAGTCACTTTCTGTTACCGCAAAACATCAGAAACTAGAGAACCCTGTAAGGATTTTCGATAAATGTTCCCATGTGAAATGTTTGCATATGTCTTTACTAGTACTTGTTAATAGGGCATATCATTTCGTGCTAAGGTGTGAGAGATAATCCTCCCGGAGCGAAATAATCTCGTCCAGAATTTGGGAAAAAGCCACTTTTGGTTGCCGCAAAACATCAGAAACTAGAGAAACTTGTAAGGATTATGGAGAAATGTTCCCCATAAGAAATGTTCGCTTATGTCTTTACTAGGACTTGTTAAGAGGGCATATCATTTCGTGCTAAGGTATGGGAGATAACCCGCCCGGAGCGAAATAATCTCGTCCAGAATTTGGGAAAAAGTCACTTTATGTTGCCGCAAAACATCAGAAACTAGAGAAACCTGTAAGGATTTTGGAGAAATGTTCCTCATGAGAAATGTTCTTCTGTGTGTCTTTACTAGGACTTTTTAAGAGGGAATAGCATTTCGTGCTAAGGTATGGGAGATAATCCGCCCGGAGCGAAATAATCTCGTCCAGAATTTCCGAAAAAGTCACTTTCTGTTGCCGCAAAACATCAGAAACTAGAGAAACCTGTAAGGATTTTGGTGAAATGTTCTGCATTAGAAATGTTCTCCCATGTCTTTACTAGTACTTTTTAAGAGTGCATAGCATTTCGTGCTAAGGTATGGGAGATAATCCGCCCGGAGCGAAATAATCTCGTCCAGAATTGGGGGGAAAGTCACTTTCTGTTATTGCAAAACATCAGAAACTAGAGAACCCTGTAAGGATTTTGGTGAAATATTCCGCATGAAAACTGTTCTCCTATGTCTTTACTAGTACTTGTTAAGAGGGCATAGCATTTCGTGCTAAGGTATGGGAGATAATCCTCTCGGAGCGAAATAATCTCGTCCAGAATTTGGTAAAAAGTCACTTTATGTTGCCGCAAAACATCAGAAACTAGAGAAACTTGTAAGGATTTTGGAGAAATTTTCCTCATGAGAAATGTTCGCTTATGTCTTTATTAGGACTTGTTAAGATGGCATAGCATTTCGTGCTAAGGTATGGGAGATAATCCTCCCGGAGCGAAATAATCTCGTCCAGAATTTAGGAAAAAGCCACTTTTGGTTGCCGCAAAACATCAGAAACTAGAGAAACTTGTAAGGATTATGGAGAAATGTTCCCCATAAGAAATGTTCGCTTATGTCTTTACTAGGACTTGTTAAGAGGGCATATCATTTCGTGCTAAGGTATGGGAGATAACCCGCCCGGAGCGAAATAATCTCGTCCAGAATTTGGGAAAAAGTCACTTTATGTTGCCGCAAAACATCAGAAACTAGAGAAACCTGTAAGGATTTTGGAGAAATGTTCCTCATGAGAAATGTTCTTCTGTGTGTCTTTACTAGGACTTGTTAAGAGGGCATATCATTTCATGTTAAGGTATGAGAGATAATCCCCCCGGAGCGAAATAATCTCGTCCAGAATTTCTGAAAAAGTCACTTTCTGTTGCAGCAAAACATCAGAAACTAGAGAAACCTGTAAGGATTTTGGTGAAATGTTCCTCATGAGAAATGTTTGCATATGTATTTACTAGTACTTGTTAATAGGGCATATCATTTCGTGCTAAGGACTGAGAGATAAACCTCCCGGAGCGAAATAATCTCGTCCAGAATTTGGGAAAAAGGCACTTTTGGTTGCCGCAAAACATCAGAAACTAGAGAAACCTGTAAGGATTTTGGAGAAATGTTCCTCATGAGAAATGTTCGTCTGTGTGTCTTTACTAGGACTTTTTAAGAAGGAATAACATTTCGTGCTAAGGTATGGGAGATAATCGGCCCGGAGCGAAATAATCTCGTCCAGAATTTGGGAAAAAGTCACTTTATGTTGCCGCAAAACATCAGAAACTAGAGAAACCTGTAAGGGTTTGGAGAAATGTTCCTCATGAGAAATGTTCGTATGTGTGTCTTTACTAGGACTTTTTAAGAGGGAATAACATTTCGTGCTAAGGTATGGGAGATAATCGGCCCGGAGCGAAATAATCTCGTCCAGAATTTCCGAAAAAGTCACTTTTTGTTGCCGCAAAACATCAGAAACTAGAGAAACCTGTAAGGATTTTGGTGAAATGTTCCGTATTAGAAATGTTCTCCCATGTCTTTACTAGTACTTGTTAAGAGGGCATATCATTTAGTGTTAAGGTATGAGAGATAATCCTCCCGGAGCGAAATAATCTCGTCCAGAATTTGGGAAAAAGTCACTTTTGGTTGCCGCAAAACATCAGAAACTAGAGAAACTTGTAAGGATTTTGGAGAAATGTTCCTCATGAGAAATGTTTGCCTATGTCTTTAATAGGACTTGTTAAGAGGGCATATCATTTCGTGCTAAGGTATGGGAGATAATCCTCCCGGGGCGAAATAATCTCGTCCAGAATTTGGTAAAAAGTCACTGTATGTTGCCGCAAAACATCAGAAACTAGAGAAACGTGTAAGGATTTTCGAGGAATGTTCCTCATGAGAAATGTTTGCCTATGTCTTTACTAGTACTTGTTAATAGGGCATATCATTTCGTGCTAAGGTATGAGAGATAATCCTCCCGGAGCGAAATAATCTCGTCCAGAATTTGGGAAAAAATCACATTATGTTGCCGCAAAACATCAGAAACTAGAGAAACCTGTAAGGATTTTGGATAAATGTTCCTCATGATAAATGTTCGCTTATGTCTATACTAGGACTTTTTAAGAGGACATAGCATTTCGTGCTAAGTTATGGGAGATAATCCGCCCGGAGCGAAATAATCTCGTCCAGAATTTGGGAAAAAGTCACTTTATGTTGTCGCAAAACATCAGAAACTAGAGAAACCTGTAAGGATTTTGGAGAAATGTTCCTCATGAGAAATGTTCTTCTGTGTGTCTTTACTAGGACTTTTTAAGAGGGAATAGCATTTCGTGCTAAGGTATGGGAGATAATCCGCCCGGAGCGAAATAATCTCGTCCAGAATTTCCGAAAAAGTCACTTTCTGTTGCCGCAAAACATCAGAAACTAGAGAAACCTGTAAGGATTTTGGTGAAATGTTCCGCATTAGAAATGTTCTCCCATGTCTTTACTAGTACTTGTTAAGAGTGCATAGCATTTCGTGCTAAGGTATGGGAGATAATCCGCCCGGAGCGAAATAATCTCGTCCAGAATTGGGGGGAAAGTCACTTTCTGTTATTGCAAAACATCAGAAACTAGAGAACCCTGTAAGGATTTTGGTGAAATATTCCGCATGAAAACTGTTCTCCTATGTCTTTACTAGTACTTGTTAAGAGGGCATAGCATTTCGTGCTAAGGTATGGGAGATAATCCTCTCGGAGCGAAATAATCTCGTCCAGAATTTGGTAAAAAGTCACTTTATGTTGCCGCAAAACATCAGAAACTAGAGAAACTTGTAAGGATTTTGGAGAAATTTTCCTCATGAGAAATGTTCGCTTATGTCTTTATTAGGACTTGTTAAGATGGCATAGCATTTCGTGCTAAGGTATGGGAGATAATCCTCCCGGAGCGAAATAATCTCGTCCAGAATTTGGGAAAAAGCCACTTTTGGTTGCCGCAAAACATCAGAAACTAGAGAAACTTGTAAGGATTATGGAGAAATGTTCCCCATAAGAAATGTTCGCTTATGTCTTTACTAGGACTTGTTAAGAGGGCATATCATTTCGTGCTAAGGTATGGGAGATAACCCGCCCGGAGCGAAATAATCTCGTCCAGAATTTGGGAAAAAGTCACTTTATGTTGCCGCAAAACATCAGAAACTAGAGAAACCTGTAAGGATTTTGGAGAAATGTTCCTCATGAGAAATGTTCTTCTGTGTGTCTTTACTAGGACTTTTTAAGAGGGAATAGCATTTCGTGCTAAGGTATGGGAGATAATCCGCCCGGAGCGAAATAATCTCGTCCAGAATTTCCGAAAAAGTCACTTTCTGTTGCCGCAAAACATCAGAAACTAGAGAAACCTGTAAGGATTTTGGTGAAATGTTCTGCATTAGAAATGTTCTCCCATGTCTTTACTAGTACTTTTTAAGAGTGCATAGCATTTCGTGCTAAGGTATGGGAGATAATCCGCCCGGAGCGAAATAATCTCGTCCAGAATTGGGGGGAAAGTCACTTTCTGTTATTGCAAAACATCAGAAACTAGAGAACCCTGTAAGGATTTTGGTGAAATATTCCGCATGAAAACTGTTCTCCTATGTCTTTACTAGTACTTGTTAAGAGGGCATAGCATTTCGTGCTAAGGTATGGGAGATAATCCTCTCGGAGCGAAATAATCTCGTCCAGAATTTGGTAAAAAGTCACTTTATGTTGCCGCAAAACATCAGAAACTAGAGAAACTTGTAAGGATTTTGGAGAAATTTTCCTCATGAGAAATGTTCGCTTATGTCTTTATTAGGACTTGTTAAGATGGCATAGCATTTCGTGCTAAGGTATGGGAGATAATCCTCCCGGAGCGAAATAATCTCGTCCAGAATTTGGGAAAAAGTCACTTTATGTTGCCGCAAAACATCAGAAACTAGAGAAACCTGTAAGGATTTTGGAGAAATGTTCCTCAAGAGAAATGTTCGTCTGTGTGTCTTTACTAGGAATTTTTAAGAGGGAATAGCATTTCGTTCTAAGGTATGGGAGATAATCCGCCCGGAGCTAAATAATCTCGTCCAAAATTTCTGAAAAAGTCACTTTCTGTTGACGCAAAACATCAGAAACTAGAGAAACCTGTAAGGATTTTGGAGAAATGTTCCTCATGAGAAATGTTCTTCTGTGTGTCTTTACTAGGACTTTTTTAGAGGGAATAGAATTTCGTGCTAAGGTATGGGAGATAATCCTCCCGGAGCGAAATAATCTCGTCTAGAATTTCCGAAAAAGTCACTTTCTGTTGCCGCAAAACATCAGAAACTAGAGAAACCTGTAAGGATTTTGGTGAAATGTTCCCATGAAAAATGTTCTCCCATGTCTTTACTAGTACTTGTTAAGAGGGCATATCATTTCGTTCTAAGGTATGGGAGATAATCCTCCCGGAGCGAAATAATCTCGTCCAGAATTTGGGAAAAAGTCACTTTCTGTTACCGCAAAACATCAGAAACTAGAGAACCCTGTAAGGATTTTGGAGAAATGTTCCTCATGAGAAATGTTCGTCTGTGTGTCTTTACTAGGACTTTTTAAGAGGGAATAACATTTCGTGCTAAGGTATGGGAGATAATCGGCCCGGAGCGAAATAATCTCGTCCAGAATTTGGGAAAAAGTCACTTTATGTTGCCGCAAAACATCAGAAACTAGTGAAACCTGTAAGGGTTTGGAGAAATGTTCCTCATGAAAAATGGTCGTATGTGTGTCTTTACTAGGACTTTTTAAGAGGGAATAACATTTCGTGCTAAGGTATGGGAGATAATCGGCCCGGAGCGAAATAATCTCGTCCAGAATTTCCGAAAAAGTCACTTTTTGTTGCCGCAAAACATCAGAAACTAGAGAAACCTGTAAGGATTTTGGTGAAATGTTCCGTATTAGAAATGTTCTCCCATGTCTTTACTAGTACTTGTTAATAGGGCATATCATTTCGTGTTAAGGTATGAGAGATAATCCTCCTGGAGCGAAATAATCTCGTCCAGAATTTGGGAAAAAGTCACTTTTGGTTGCCGCAAAACATCAGAAACTAGAGAAACTTGTAAGGATTTTGGAGAAATGTTCCTCATGAGAAATGTTTGCCTATGTCTTTAATAGGACTTTTTAAGAGGGCATATCATTTCGTGCTAAGGTATGGGAGATAATCCTCCCGGAGCGAAATAATCTCGTCCAGAATTTGGTAAAAAGTCACTGTATGTTGCCGCAAAACATCAGAAACTAGAGAAACGTGTAAGGATTTTCGAGAAATGTTCCTCATGAGAAATGTTTGCCTATGTCTTTACTAGTACTTGTTAATAGGGCATATCATTTCGTGCTAAGGTATGGGAGATAATCCGCCCGGAGCGAAATAATCTCGTCCAGAATTGGGGGGAAAGTCACTTTCTGTTATCGCAAAACATCAGAAACTAGAGAACCCTGTAAGGATTTTGGTGAAATATTCCGCATGAAAAATGTTCTCCTATGTCTTTACTAGTACTTGTTAAGAGGGCATAGCATTTCGTGCTAAGGTATGGGAGATAATCCTCTCGGAGCGAATAATCTCGTCCAGAATTTGGTAAAAAGTCACTTTATGTTGCCGAAAAACATCAGAAACTAGAGAAACTTGTAAGGATTTTGGAGAAATTTTCCTCATGAGAAATGTTCGCTTATGTCTTTATTAGGACTTTTTAAGAGGGCATAGCATTTCGTGCTAAGGTATGGGAGATAATCCTCCCGGAGCGAAATAATCTCGTCCAGAATTTGGGAAAAAGTCACTTTATGTTGCCGCAAAACATCAGAAACTAGAGAAACCTGTAAGGATTTTGGAGAAATGTTCCTCAAGAGAAATGTTCGTCTGTGTGTCTTTACTAGGAATTTTTAAGAGGGAATAGCATTTCGTTCTAAGGTATGGGAGATAATCCGCCCGGAGCTAAATAATCTCGTCCAAAATTTCTGAAAAAGTCACTTTCTGTTGACGCAAAACATCAGAAACTAGAGAAACCTGTAAGGATTTTGGAGAAATGTTCCTCATGAGAAATGTTCTTCTGTGTGTCTTTACTAGGACTTTTTTAGAGGGAATAGAATTTCGTGCTAAGGTATGGGAGATAATCCGCCCGGAGCGAAATAATCTCGTCCAGAATTTCCGAAAAAGTCACTTTCTGTTGCCGCAAAACATCAGAAACTAGAGAAACCTGTAAGGATTTTGGTGAAATGTTCCGCATGAAAAATGTTCTCCCATGTCTTTACTAGTACTTGTTAAGAGGGCATAGCATTTCGTTCTAAGGTATGGGAGATAATCCGCCCGGAGCGAAATAATCTCGTCCAGAATTGGGGAAAAAGTCACTTTCTGTTACCGCAAAACATCAGAAACTAGAGAACCCTGTAAGGATTTTCGATAAATGTTCCTCATGTGAAATGTTTGCATATGTCTTTACTAGTACTTGTTAATAGGGCATATCATTTCGTGCTAAGGTGTGAGAGATAATCCTCCCGGAGCAAAATAATCTCGTCCAGAATTTGGGAAAAAGCCACTTTTGGTTGCCGCAAAACATCAGAAACTAGAGAAACTTGTAAGGATTATGGAGAAACGTTCCCCATAAGAAATGTTCGCTTATGTCTTTACTAGGACTTGTTAAGAGGGCATAGCATTTCTTGCTAAGGTATGGGAGATAACCCGCCCGGAGCGAAATAATCTCGTCCAGAATTTGGGAAAAAGTCACTTTATGTTGCCGCAAAACATCAAAAACTAGAGAAACCTGTAAGGAATTTGGAGAAATGTTCCTCATGAGAAATGTTCTTCTGTGTGTCTTTACTAGGACTTGTTAAGAGGGCATATCATTTCGTGTTAAGGTATGAGAGATAATCCTCCCGGAGCGAAATAATCTCGTCCAGAATTTCCGAAAAAGTCACTTTCTGTTGCCGCAAAACATCAGAAACTAGAGAAACCTGTAAGGATTTTGGTGAAATGTTCCTCATGAGAAATGTTTGCATATGTATTTACTAGTACTTGTTAATAGGGCATATCATTTCGTGCTAAGGACTGAGAGATAAACCTCCCGGAGCGAAATAATCTCGTCCAGAATTGGGAAAAAGCCACTTTTGGTTGCCGCAAAACATCAGAAACTAGGGAAACTTGTAAGGATTTTGGATAAATGTTCCCATAAGAAATGTTCGCTTATGTCTTTACTAGGACTTGTTAAAAGGGCATAGCATTTCGTGCTAAGGTATGGGAGATAATCCGCCCGGAGCGAAATAATCTCGTCCAGAATTTGGGAAAAAGTCACTTTATGTTGCCGCAAAACATCAGAAACTAGAGAAACTTGTAAGGATTTTGGAGAAATGTTCCTCATGAGAAATGTTCGTCTGTGTGTCTTTACTAGGACTTTTTAAGAGGGAATAACATTTCGTGCCAAGGTATGGGAGATAATCCGCCCGGAGCGAAATAATTTCGTCCAGAATTTGGTAAAAAGTCACTTTATGTTGCCGCAAAACATCAGAAACTAGAGAAACGTGTAAGGATTTTCGAGAAATGTTCCCATGAGAAATGTTTGCCTATGTCTTTACTAGTACTTGTTAATAGGGCATATCATTTCGTGCTAAGGTATGAGAGATAATCCTCCCGGAGCGAAATAATCTCGTCCAGAATTTGGGAAAAAGTCACTTTTGGTTGCCGCAAAACATCAGAAACTAGAGAAACTTGTAAGGATTTTGGAGAAATGTTCCGCATGAGAAATGTTTGCCTATGTCTTTAATAGGACTTGTTAAGAGGGCATATCATTTCGTGCCAAGGTATGGGAGATAATCCGCCCGGAGCGAAATAATTTCGTCCAGAATTTGGTAAAAAGTCACTTTATGTTGCCGCAAAACATCAGAAACTAGAGAAACGTGTAAGGATTTTCGAGAAATGTTCCTCATGAGAAATATTCTTTTGTGTGTCTTTACTAGGACTTTTTAAGAGGGAATAGAATTTCGTGCTAAGGTATGTGAGATAATCCGCTCGGAGCGAAATAATCTCGTCCAGAATTTCCGAAAAAGTCACTTTCTGTTGCCGCAAAACATCTGAAACTAGAGAAACCTGTAAGGATTTTGGTGAAATATTCCGCATGAGAAATGTTTGCATATGTATTTACTAGTACTTGTTAAGAGTGCATAGCATTTCGTGCTAAGGTATGGGAGATAATCCGCCCGGAGCGAAATAATCTCGTCCAGAATTTGAGAAAAAGCCACTTTTGGTTGCCGCAAAACATCAGAAACTAGAGAAACTTATAAGGATTTTGGAGAAATGTTCACATAAGAAATGTTCGCTTATGTCTTTACTAGGACTTGTTAAAAGGGCATAGCATTTCGTGCTAAGGTATGGGAGATAATCCGCCCGGAGCGAAATAATCTCGTCCAGAATTTGGGAAAAAGTCACTTTATGTTGCCGCAAAACATCAGAAACTAGAGAAACCTGTAAGGGTTTGGAGAAATGTTCCTCATGAGAAATGTTCGTCTGTGTGTCTTTACTAGGACTTTTTAAGAGGGAATAACATTTCGTGCTAAGGTATGGGAGATAATCGGCCCGGAGCGAAATAATCTCGTCCAGAATTTCCGAAAAAGTCACTTTCTGTTGCCGCAAAACATCAGAAAATAGAGAAACCTGTAAGGATTTTGGTGAAATGTTCCGTATGAGAAATGTTCTCCCATGTATTTACTAGTACTTTTTAAGAGGGCATATCATTTCGTGTTAAGGTATGAGAGATAATCCTCCCGGAGCGAAATAATCTCGTCCAGAATTTGGGAAAAAGTCACTTTTGGTTGCCGCAAAACATCAGAAACTAGAGAAACTTGTAAGGATTTTGGAGAAATGTTCCTCATAAGAAATGTTTGCCTATGTCTTTAATAGGACTTGTTAAGAGGGCATATCATTTCTTGCTAAGGTATGGGAGATAATCCGCCCGGAGCGAAATAATCTCGTCCAGAATTTGGTAAAAAGTCACTTTATGTTGCCGCAAAACATCAGAAACTAGAGAAACGTGTAAGGATTTTCGAGAAATGTTCCTCATGAGAAATGTTTGCCTATGTCTTTACTAGTACTTGTTAATAGGACATATCATTTCGTGCTAAGGTATGGGAGATAATCCGCCCGGAGCGAAATAATCTCGTCCAGAATTTGGGAAAAAGTCACTTTATGTTGCCGCAAAACATCAGAAACTAGAGAAACCTGTAAGGGTTTGGAGAAATGTTCCTCATGAGAAATGTTCGTTTGTGTGTCTTTACTAGGACTTTTTAAGAGGGAATAACATTTCGTGCTAAGGTATGGGAGATAATCAACCCGGAGCGAAATAATCTCGTCCAGAATTTCCGAAAAAGTCACTTTCTTTTGCCGCAAAACATCAGAAACTAGAGAAACCTGTAAGGATTTTGGTGAAATGTTCCGCATGAAAAATGTTCTCCCATGTCTTTACTAGTACTTGTTAAGAGGGAATAGCATTTCGTGCTAAGGTATGGGAGATAATCCGCCCGGAGCGAAATAATCTCATCCAGAATTGGGGAAAAAGTCACTTTCTGTTACCGCAAAACATCAGAAACTAGAGAACCCTGTAAGGATTTTCGATAAATGTTCCTCATGAGAAATGTTTGATTATGTCTTTACTAGTACTTGTTAATAGGTCATATCATTTCGTGCTAAGGTGTGAGAGATAATCCTCCCGGAGCGAAATAATCTCGTCCCGAATTTGGGAAAAAGCCACTTTTGGTTGCCGCAAAACATCAGAAACTAGAGAAACTTGTAAGGATTTTGGAGAAATGTTCCTCATGTGAAATGTTCGCTTATGTCTTTACTAGGACTTGTTAAGAGGTCATAGCATTTCGTGCTAAGGAATGGGAGATAATCCGCCCGGAGCGAAATAATCTCGTCCAGAATTTGGGAAAAAGTCACTTTATGTTGCCGCAAAACATCAGAAACTAGAGAAACCTGTAAGGGTTTGGAGAAATGTTCCTCATGAGAAATGTTCGTTTGTGTGTCTTTACTAGGAATTTTTAAGAGGGAATAACATTTCGTGCTAAGGTATGGGAGATAATCAACCCGGAGCGAAATAATCTCGTCCAGAATTTCCGAAAAAGTCACTTTCTTTTGCCGCAAAACATCAGAAACTAGAGAAACCTGTAAGGATTTTGGTGAAATGTTCCGTATGAGAAATGTTCTCCCATGTCTTTACTAGTACTTGTTAAGAGGGCATATCATTTCGTGCCAAGGTATGGGAGATAATCCGCCCGGAGCGAAATAATTTCGTCCAGAATTTGGTAAAAAGTCACTTTATGTTGCCGCAAAACATCAGAAACTAGAGAAACGTGTAAGGATTTTCGAGAAATGTTCCTCATGAGAAATATTCTTTTGTGTGTCTTTACTAGGACTTTTTAAGAGGGAATAGAATTTCGTGCTAAGGTATGTGAGATAATCCGCTCGGAGCGAAATAATCTCGTCCAGAATTTCCGAAAAAGTCACTTTCTGTTGCCGCAAAACATCTGAAACTAGAGAAACCTGTAAGGATTTTGGTGAAATATTCCGCATGAGAAATGTTTGCATATGTATTTACTAGTACTTGTTAAGAGTGCATAGCATTTCGTGCTAAGGTATGGGAGATAATCCGCCCGGAGCGAAATAATCTCGTCCAGAATTTGAGAAAAAGCCACTTTTGGTTGCCGCAAAACATCAGAAACTAGAGAAACTTATAAGGATTTTGGAGAAATGTTCACATAAGAAATGTTCGCTTATGTCTTTACTAGGACTTGTTAAAAGGGCATAGCATTTCGTGCTAAGGTATGGGAGATAATCCGCCCGGAGCGAAATAATCTCGTCCAGAATTTGGGAAAAAGTCACTTTATGTTGCCGCAAAACATCAGAAACTAGAGAAACCTGTAAGGGTTTGGAGAAATGTTCCTCATGAGAAATGTTCGTCTGTGTGTCTTTACTAGGACTTTTTAAGAGGGAATAACATTTCGTGCTAAGGTATGGGAGATAATCGGCCCGGAGCGAAATAATCTCGTCCAGAATTTCCGAAAAAGTCACTTTCTTTTGCCGCAAAACATCAGAAACTAGAGAAACCTGTAAGGATTTTGGTGAAATGTTCCGTATGAGAAATGTTCTCCCATGTCTTTACTAGTAATTGTTAAGAGGGAATATCATTTCGTGTTAAGGTATGAGAGATAATCCTCCCGGAGCGAAATAATCTCGTCCAGAATTTGGGAAAAAGTCACTTTTGGTTGCCGCAAAACATCAGAAACTAGAGAAACTTGTAAGGATTTTGGAGAAATGTTCCGCATCAGAAATGTTTGCCTATGTCTTTAATAGGACTTGTTAAGAGGGCATATCATTTCGTGCTAAGGTATGGGAGATAATCCTCCCGGAGCGAAATAATCTCGTCCAGAATTTGGTAAAAAGTCACTGTATGTTGCCGCAAAACATCAGAAACTAGAGAAACGTGTAAGGATTTTCGAGAAATGTTCCTCATGAGAAATGTTCGCCTATGTCTTTACTAGTACTTATTAATAGGGAATATCATTTCGTGCTAAGGTATGAGAGATAATCCTCCCGGAGCGAAATAATCTCGTCCATAATTTGGGAAAAAATCACATTATGTTGCCGCAAAACATCAGAAACTAGAGAAACCTGTAAGGATTTTGGAGAAATGTTCCCATGAGAAATGTTCGCTTATGTCTATACTAGGAATTTTTAAGAGGACATAGCATTTCGTGCTAAGTTATGGGAGATAATCCGCCCGGAGCGAAATAATCTCGTCCAGAATTTGGGAAAAAGTCACTTTATGTTGCCGCAAAACATCAGAAACTAGAGAAACCTGAAAGGATTTTGGAGAAATGTTCCTCTTGAGAAATATTCTTCTGTGTGTCTTTACTAGGACTTTTTAAGAGGGAATAGCAATTCGTGCTAAGGTATGGGAGATAATCGGCCCGGAGCGAAATAATCTCGTCCAGAATTTCCGAAAAAGTCACTTTCTGTTGCCGCAAAACATCTGAAACTAGAGAAACCTGTAAGGATTTTGGTGAAATGTTCCGCATGAGAAATGTTTGCATATGTCTTTACTAGTACTTGTTAAGAGTGCATAGCATTTCGTGCTAAGGTATGGGAGATAATCCGCCCGGAGCGAAATAATCTCGTCCAGAATTTGGGAAAAAGCCACTTTTGGTTGCCGCAAAACATTAGAAACTAGAGAAACTTGTAAGGATTTTGGATAAATGTTCCCATAAGAAATGTTCGCTTATGTCTTTACTAGGACTTGTTAAAAGGGCATAGCATTTCGTGCTAAGGTATGGGAGATAATCCGCCCGGAGCGAAATAATCTCGTCCAGAATTTGGGAAAAAGTCACTTTATGTTGCCGCAAAACATCAGAAAATAGAGAAACCTGTAAGGGTTTGGAGAAATGTTCCTCATGAGAAATGTTCGTCTGTGTGTCTTTACTAGGACTTTTTAAGAGGGAATAACATTTCGTGCTAAGGTATGGGAGATAATCGGCCCGGAGCGAAATAATCTCGTCCAGAATTTCCGAAAAAGTCACTTTCTGTTGCCGCAAAACATCAGAAAATAGAGAAACCTGTAAGGATTTTGGTGAAATGTTCCGTATGAGAAATGTTCTCCCATGTATTTACTAGTACTTGTTAAGAGGGCATATCATTTCGTGTTAAGGTATGAGAGATAATCCTCCCGGAGCGAAATAATCTCGTCCAGAATTTGGGAAAAAGTCACTTTTGGTTGCCGCAAAACATCAGAAACTAGAGAAACTTGTAAGGATTTTGGAGAAATGTTCCTCATGATAAATGTTTTCCTATGTCTTTAATAGGACTTGTTAAGAGGGCATATCATTTCTTGCTAAGGTATGGGAGATAATCCGCCCGGAGCGAAATAATCTCGTCCAGAATTTCCGAAAAAGTCACTTTCTGTTGCCGCAAAACATCAGAAACTAGAGAAACCTGTAAGGATTTTGGTGAAATGTTCCGCATGAAAAATGTTCTCCCATGTCTTTACTAGTACTTGTTAAGAGGGAATAGCATTTCGTGCTAAGGTATGGGAGATAATCCGCCCGGAGCGAAATAATCTCGTCCAGAATTGGGGAAAAAGTCACTTTATGTTACCGCAAAACATCAGAAACTAGAGAACCCTGTAAGGATTTTCGATAAATGTTCCTCATGAGTAATGTTTGATTATGTCTTTACTAGTACTTGTTAATAGGTCATATCATTTCGTGCTAAGGTGTGAGAGATAATCCTCCCGGAGCGAAATAATCTCGTCCCGAATTTGGGAAAAAGCCACTTTTGGTTGCCGCAAAACATCAGAAACTAGAGAAACTTGTAAGGATTTTGGAGAAATGTTCCTCATGTGAAATGTTCGCTTATGTCTTTACTAGGACTTGTTAAGAGGTCATAGCATTTCGTGCTAAGGAATGGGAGATAATCCGCCCGGAGCGAAATAATCTCGTCCAGAATTTGGGAAAAAGTCACTTTATGTTGCCGCAAAACATCAGAAACTAGAGAAACCTGTAAGGGTTTGGAGAAATGTTCCTCATGAGAAATGTTCGTTTGTGTGTCTTTACTAGGAATTTTTAAGAGGGAATAACATTTCGTGCTAAGGTATGGGAGATAATCAACCCGGAGCGAAATAATCTCGTCCAGAATTTCCGAAAAAGTCACTTTCTTTTGCCGCAAAACATCAGAAACTAGAGAAACCTGTAAGGATTTTGGTGAAATGTTCCGTATGAGAAATGTTCTCCCATGTCTTTACTAGTACTTGTTAAGAGGGCATATCATTTCGTGTTAAGGTATGAGAGATAATCCTCCCGGAGCGAAATAATCTCGTCCAGAATTTGGGGAAAAGTCACTTTTGGTTGCCGCGAAACATCAGAAACTAGAGAAACTTGTAAGGATTTTGGAGAAATGTTCCTCATAAGAAATGTTTGCCGATGTCTTTAATAGGAATTGTTAAGAGGGCATATCATTTCGTGCTAAGGTATGGGAGATAATCCGCCCGGAGCGAAATAATCTCGTCCAGAATTTGGTAAAAAGTCACTTTATGTTGCCGCAAAACATCAGAAACTAGAGAAACGTGTAAGGATTTTCGAGAAATGTTCCTCATGAGAAATGTTTGCCTATGTCTTTACTAGTACTTGTTAATAGGACATATCATTTCGTGCTAAGGTATGGGAGATAATCCGCACGGAGCGAAATAATCTCGTCCAGAATTTGGGAAAAAGTCACTTTATGTTGCCGCAAAACATCAGAAACTAGAGAAACCTGTAAGGGTTTGGAGAAATGTTCCTCATGAGAAATGTTCGTTTGTGTGTCTTTACTAGGACTTTTTAAGAGGGAATAACATTTCGTGCTAAGGTATGGGAGATAATCAACCCGGAGCGAAATAATCTCGTTCAGAATTTCCGAAAAAGTCACTTTCTTTTGCCGCAAAACATCAGAAACTAGAGAAACCTGTAAGGATTTTGGTGAAATGTTCCATATGAGAAATGTTCTCCCATGTCTTTACTAGTACTTGTTAAGAGGGCATATCATTTCGTGTTAAGGTATGAGAGATAATCCTCCCGGAGCGAAATAATCTCGTCCAGAATTTGGGAAAAAGTCACTTTTGGTTGCCGCGAAACATCAGAAACTAGAGAAACTTGTAAGGATTTTGGAGAAATGTTCCTCATAAGAAATGTTTGCATATGTCTTTAATAGGACTTGTTAAGAGGGCATATCATTTCGTGCTAAGGTATAGGAGATAATCCGCCCGGAGCGAAATAATCTCGTCCAGAATTTGGTAAAGAGTCACTTTATGTTGCCGCAAAACATCAGAAACTAGAGAAACGTGTAAGGATTTTCGAGAAATGTTCCTCATGAGAAATGTTTGCCTATGTCTTTACTAGTACTTGTTAATAGGACATATCATTTCGTGCTAAGGTATGGGAGATAATCCGCCCGGAGCGAAATAATCTCGTCCAGAATTTGGGAAAAAGTCACTTTATGTTGCCGCAAAACATCAGAAACTAGAGAAACCTGTAAGGGTTTGGAGAAATGTTCCTCATGAGAAATGTTCGTTTGTGTGTCTTTACTAGGACTTTTTAAGAGGGAATAACATTTCGTGCTAAGGTATGGGAGATAATCAACCCGGAGCGAAATAATCTCGTCCAGAATTTCCGAAAAAGTCACTTTCTTTTGCCGCAAAACATCAGAAACTAGAGAAACCTGTAAGGATTTTGGTGAATTGTTCCGTATGAGAAATGTTCTCCCATGTCTTTACTAGTACTTGTTAAAAGGGAATATCATTTCGTGTTAAGGTATGAGAGATAATCCTCCCGGAGCGAAATAATCTCGTCCAGAATTTGGGAAAAAATCACTTTATGTTGCCGCAAAACATCAGAAACTAGAGAAACCTGTAAGGATTTTGGAGAAATGTTCCTCATGAGAAATGTTCTTCTGTGTGTCTTTACTAGGACTTTTTAAGAGGGAATAGCAATTCGTGCTAAGGTATGGGAGATAATCGGCCCGGAGCGAAATAATCTCGTCCAGAATTTCCGAAAAAGTCACTTTCTGTTGCCGCAAAACATCTGAAACTAGAAAAACCTGTAAGGATTTTGGTGAAATGTTCCGCATGAGAAATGTTTGCATGTCTTTACTAGTACTTGTTAAGAGTGCATAGCATTTCGTGCTAAGGTATGGGAGATAATCCGCCCGGAGCGAAATAATCTCGTCCAGAATTTGGGAAAAAGTCACTTTTGGTTGCCGCGAAACATCAGAAACTAGAGAAACTTGTAAGGATTTTGGAGAAATGTTCCTCATAAGAAATGTTTGCCTATGTCATTAATAGGACTTGTTAAGAGGGCATATCATTTCGTGCTAAGGTATGGGAGATAATCCGCCCGGAGCGAAATAATCTCGTCCAGAATTTGGTAAAAAGTCACTTTATGTTGCCGCAAAACATCAGAAACTAGAGAAACGTGTAAGGATTTTCGAGAAATGTTCCTCATGAGAAATGTTTGCCTATGTCTTTACTAGTACTTGTTAATAGGACATATCATTTCGTGCTAAGGTATGGGAGATAATCCTCCCGGAGCGAAATAATCTCGTCCAGAATTTGGGAAAAAATCACTTTATGTTGCCGCAAAACATCAGAAACTAGAGAAACCTGTAAGGATTTTGGAGAAATGTTCCTCTTGAGAAATATTCTTCTGTGTGTCTTTACTAGGACTTTTTAAGAGGGAATAGCAATTCGTGCTAAGGTATGGGAGATAATCGGCCCGGAGCGAAATAATCTCGTCCAGAATTTCCGAAAAAGTCACTTTCTGTTGCCGCAAAACATCTGAAACTAGAAAAACCTGTAAGGATTTTGGTGAAATGTTCCGCATGAGAAATGTTTGCATATGTCTTTACTAGTACTTGTTAAGAGTGCATAGCATTTCGTGCTAAGGTATGGGAGATAATCCGCCCGGAGCGAAATAATCTCGTCCAGAATTTGGGAAAAAGCCACTTTTGGTAGCCGCAAAACATCAGAAACTAGAGAAACTTGTAAGGATTTTGGAGAAATGTTCCCATAAGAAATGTTCGCTTATGTCTTTACTAGGACTTGTTAAAAGGGCATAGCATTTCGTGCTAAGGTATGGGAGATAATCCGCCCGGAGCGAAATAATCTCGTCCAGAATTTGGGAAAAAGTCACTTTATGTTGCCGCAAAACATCAGAAAATAGAGAAACCTGTAAGGGTTTGGAGAAATGTTCCTCATGAGAAATGTTCGTCTGTGTGTCTTTACTAGGACTTTTTAAGAGGGAATAACATTTCGTGCTAAGGTATGGGAGATAATCGGCCCGGAGCGAAATAATCTCGTCCAGAATTTCCGAAAAAGTCACTTTCTGTTGCCGCAAAACATCAGAAAATAGAGAAACCTGTAAGGATTTTGGTGAAATGTTCCGTATGAGAAATGTTCTCCCATGTATTTACTAGTACTTTTTAAGAGGGCATATCATTTCGTGTTAAGGTATGAGAGATAATCCTCCCGGAGCGAAATAATCTCGTCCAGAATTTGGGAAAAAGTCACTTTTGGTTGCCGCAAAACATCAGAAACTAGAGAAACTTGTAAGGATTTTGGAGAAATGTTCCTCATAAGAAATGTTTGCCTATGTCTTTAATAGGACTTGTTAAGAGGGCATATCATTTCTTGCTAAGGTATGGGAGATAATCCGCCCGGAGCGAAATAATCTCGTCCAGAATTTGGTAAAAAGTCACTTTATGTTGCCGCAAAACATCAGAAACTAGAGAAACGTGTAAGGATTTTCGAGAAATGTTCCTCATGAGAAATGTTTGCCTATGTCTTTACTAGTACTTGTTAATAGGACATATCATTTCGTGCTAAGGTATGGGAGATAATTTGCCCGGAGCGAAATAATCTCGTCCAGAATTTGGGAAAAAGTCACTTTATGTTGCCGCAAAACATCAGAAACTAGAGAAACCTGTAAGGGTTTGGAGAAATGTTCCTCATGAGAAATGTTCGTTTGTGTGTCTTTACTAGGACTTTTTAAGAGGGAATAACATTTCGTGCTAAGGTATGGGAGATAATCAACCCGGAGCGAAATAATCTCGTCCAGAATTTCCGAAAAAGTCACTTTCTTTTGCCGCAAAACATCAGAAACTAGAGAAACCTGTAAGGATTTTGGTGAAATGTTCCGCATGAAAAATGTTCTCCCATGTCTTTACTAGTACTTGTTAAGAGGGAATAGCATTTCGTGCTAAGGTATGGGAGATAATCCGCCCGGAGCGAAATAATCTCATCCAGAATTGGGGAAAAAGTCACTTTCTGTTACCGCAAAACATCAGAAACTAGAGAACCCTGTAAGGATTTTCGATAAATGTTCCTCATGAGAAATGTTTGATTATGTCTTTACTAGTACTTGTTAATAGGTCATATCATTTCGTGCTAAGGTGTGAGAGATAATCCTCCCGGAGCGAAATAATCTCGTCCCGAATTTGGGAAAAAGCCACTTTTGGTTGCCGCAAAACATCAGAAACTAGAGAAACTTGTAAGGATTTTGGAGAAATGTTCCTCATGTGAAATGTTCGCTTATGTCTTTACTAGGACTTGTTAAGAGGTCATAGCATTTCGTGCTAAGGAATGGGAGATAATCCGCCCGGAGCGAAATAATCTCGTCCAGAATTTGGTAAAAAGTCACTTTATGTTGCCGCAAAACATCAGAAACTAGAGAAACCTGTAAGGATTTTCGATAAATGTTCCTCATGAAAAATGTTTGATTATGTCTTTACTAGTACTTGTTAATAGGTCATATCATTTCGTGCTAAGGTGTGAGAGATAATCCTCCCGGAGCGAAATAATCTCGTCCCGAATTTGGGAAAAAGCCACTTTTGGTTGCCGCAAAACATCAGAAACTAGAGAAACTTGTAAGGATTTTGGAGAAATGTTCCTCATGTGAAATGTTCGCTTATGTCTTTACTAGGACTTGTTAAGAGGTCATAGCATTTCGTGCTAAGGAATGGGAGATAATCCGCCCGGAGCGAAATAATCTCGTCCAGAATTTGGGAAAAAGTCACTTTATGTTGCCGCAAAACATCAGAAACTAGAGAAACCTGTAAGGGTTTGGAGAAATGTTCCTCATGAGAAATGTTCGTTTGTGTGTCTTTACTAGGAATTTTTAAGAGGGAATAACATTTCGTGCTAAGGTATGGGAGATAATCAACCCGGAGCGAAATAATCTCGTCCAGAATTTCCGAAAAAGTCACTTTCTTTTGCCGCAAAACATCAGAAACTAGAGAAACCTGTAAGGATTTTGGTGAAATGTTCCGTATGAGAAATGTTCTCCCATGTCTTTACTAGTACTTGTTAAGAGGGCATATCATTTCGTGTTAAGGTATGAGAGATAATCCTCCCGGAGCGAAATAATCTCGTCCAGAATTTGGGAAAAAGTCACTTTTGGTTGCCGCGAAACATCAGAAACTAGAGAAACTTGTAAGGATTTTGGAGAAATGTTCCTCATAAGAAATGTTTGCCTATGTCTTTAATAGGACTTGTTAAGAGGGCATATCATTTCGTGCTAAGGTATGGGAGATAATCCGCCCGGAGCGAAATAATCTCGTCCAGAATTTGGTAAAAAGTCACTTTATGTTGCCGCAAAACATCAGAAACTAGAGAAACGTGTAAGGATTTTGGAGAAATGTTCCTCATGAGAAATGTTTGCCTATGTCTTTACTAGTACTTGTTAATAGGACATATCATTTCGTGCTAAGGTATGGGAGATAATCCGCCCGGAGCGAAATAATCTCGTCCAGAATTTGGGAAAAAGTCACTTTATGTTGCCGCAAAACATCAGAAACTAGAGAAACCTGTAAGGGTTTGGAGAAATGTTCCTCATGAGAAATGTTCGTTTGTGTGTCTTTACTAGGACTTTTTAAGAGGGAATAACATTTCGTGCTAAGGTATGGGAGATAATCAACCCGGAGCGAAATAATCTCGTCCAGAATTTCCGAAAAAGTCACTTTCTTTTGCCGCAAAACATCAGAAACTAGAGAAACCTGTAAGGATTTTGGTGAAATGTTCCATATGAGAAATGTTCTCCCATGTCTTTACTAGTACTTGTTAAGAGGGCATATCATTTCGTGTTAAGGTATGAGAGATAATCCTCCCGGAGCGAAATAATCTCGTCCAGAATTTGGGAAAAAGTCACTTTATGTTGCCGCAAAACATCAGAAACTAGAGAAACCTGTAAGGGTTTGGAGAAATGTTCCTCATGAGAAATGTTCGTTTGTGTGTCTTTACTAGGACTTTTTAAGAGGGAATAACATTTCGTGCTAAGGTATGGGAGATAATCAACCCGGAGCGAAATAATCTCGTCCAGAATTTCCGAAAAAGTCACTTTCTTTTGCCGCAAAACATCAGAAACTAGAGAAACCTGTAAGGATTTTGGTGAAATGTTCCGTATGAGAAATGTTCTCCCATGTCTTTACTATCACTTGTTAAGAGGGCATATCATTTCGTGTTAAGGTATGAGAGATAATCCTCCCGGAGCGAAATAATCTCGTCCAGAATTTGGGAAAAAGTCACTTTTGGTTGCCGCGAAACATCAGAAACTAGAGAAACTTGTAAGGATTTTGGAGAAATGTTCCTCATAAGAAATGTTTGCCTATGTCTTTAATAGGACTTGTTAAGAGGGCATATCATTTCTTGCTAAGGTATGGGAGATAATCCGCCCGGAGCGAAATAATCTCGTCCAGAATTTGGTAAAAAGTCACTTTATGTTGCCGCAAAACATCAGAAACTAGAGAAACGTGTAAGGATTTTCGAGAAATGTTCCTCATGAGAAATGTTTGCCTATGTCTTTACTAGTACTTGTTAATAGGACATATCATTTCGTGCTAAGGTATGGGAGATAATTTGCCCGGAGCGAAATAATCTCGTCCAGAATTTGGGAAAAAGTCACTTTATGTTGCCGCAAAACATCAGAAACTAGAGAAACCTGTAAGGGTTTGGAGAAATGTTCCTCATGAGAAATGTTCGTTTGTGTGTCTTTACTAGGACTTTTTAAGAGGGAATAACATTTCGTGCTAAGGTATGGGAGATAATCAACCCGGAGCGAAATAATCTCGTCCAGAATTTCCGAAAAAGTCACTTTCTTTTGCCGCAAAACATCAGAAACTAGAGAAACCTGTAAGGATTTTGGTGAAATGTTCCGCATGAAAAATGTTCTCCCATGTCTTTACTAGTACTTGTTAAGAGGGAATAGCATTTCGTGCTAAGGTATGGGAGATAATCCGCCCGGAGCGAAATAATCTCATCCAGAATTGGGGAAAAAGTCACTTTCTGTTACCGCAAAACATCAGAAACTAGAGAACCCTGTAAGGATTTTCGATAAATGTTCCTCATGAGAAATGTTTGATTATGTCTTTACTAGTACTTGTTAATAGGTCATATCATTTCGTGCTAAGGTGTGAGAGATAATCCTCCCGGAGCGAAATAATCTCGTCCCGAATTTGGGAAAAAGCCACTTTTGGTTGCCGCAAAACATCAGAAACTAGAGAAACTTGTAAGGATTTTGGAGAAATGTTCCTCATGTGAAATGTTCGCTTATGTCTTTACTAGGACTTGTTAAGAGGTCATAGCATTTCGTGCTAAGGAATGGTAGATAATCCGCCCGGAGCGAAATAATCTCGTCAGAATTTGGGAAAAAGTCACTTTATGTTGCCGCAAAACATCAGAAACTAGAGAAACCTGTAAGGGTTTGGAGAAATGTTCCTCATGAGAAATGTTCGTTTGTGTGTCTTTACTAGGACTTTTTAAGAGGGAATAACATTTCGTGCTTAGGTATGGGAGATAATCAACCCGGAGCGAAATAATCTCGTCCAGAATTTCCGAAAAAGTCACTTTCTTTTGCCGCAAAACATCAGAAACTAGAGAAACCTGTAAGGATTTTGGTGAAATGTTCCGTATGAGAAATGTTCTCCCATGTCTTTACTAGTACTTGTTAAGAGGGCATATCATTTCGTGTTAAGGTATGAGAGATAATCCTCCCGGAGCGAAATAATCTCGTCCAGAATTTGGGAAAAAGTCACTTTTGGTTGCCGCGAAACATCAGAAACTAGAGAAACTTGTAAGGATTTTGGAGAAATGTTCCTCATAAGAAATGTTTGCCTATGTCTTTAATAGGACTTGTTAAGAGGGCATATCATTTCGTGCTAAGGTATGGGAGATAATCCGCCCGGAGCGAAATAATCTCGTCCAGAATTTGGTAAAAAGTCACTTTATGTTGCCGCAAAACATCAGAAACTAGAGAAACGTGTAAGGATTTTGGAGAAATGTTCCTCATGAGAAATGTTTGCCTATGTCTTTACTAGTACTTGTTAATAGGACATATCATTTCGTGCTAAGGTATGGGAGATAATCCGCCCGGAGCGAAATAATCTCGTCCAGAATTTGGGAAAAAGTCACTTTATGTTGCCGCAAAACATCAGAAACTAGAGAAACCTGTAAGGGTTTGGAGAAATGTTCCTCATGAGAAATGTTCGTTTGTGTGTCTTTACTAGGACTTTTTAAGAGGGAATAACATTTCGTGCTAAGGTATGGGAGATAATCAACCCGGAGCGAAATAATCTCGTCCAGAATTTCCGAAAAAGTCACTTTCTTTTGCCGCAAAACATCAGAAACTAGAGAAACCTGTAAGGATTTTGGTGAAATGTTCCATATGAGAAATGTTCTCCCATGTCTTTACTAGTACTTGTTAAGAGGGCATATCATTTCGTGTTAAGGTATGAGAGATAATCCTCCCGGAGCGAAATAATCTCGTCCAGAATTTGGGAAAAAGTCACTTTTGGTTGCCGCGAAACATCAGAAACTAGAGAAACTTGTAAGGATTTTGGAGAAATGTTCCTCATAAGAAATGTTTGCCTATGTGTTTAATAGGACTTGTTAAGAGGGCATATCATTTCGTGCTAAGGTATGGGAGATAATCCGCCCGGAGCGAAATAATCTCGTCCAGAATTTGGTAAAAAGTCACTTTATGTTGCCGCAAAACATCAGAAACTAGAGAACCCTGTAAGGATTTTCGATAAATGTTCCTCATGAAAAATGTTTGATTATGTCTTTACTAGTACTTGTTAATAGGTCATATCATTTCGTGCTAAGGTGTGAGAGATAATCCTCCCGGAGCGAAATAATCTCGTCCCGAATTTGGGAAAAAGCCACTTTTGGTTGCCGCAAAACATCAGAAACTAGAGAAACTTGTAAGGATTTTGGAGAAATGTTCCTCATGTGAAATGTTCGCTTATGTCTTTACTAGGACTTGTTAAGAGGTCATAGCATTTCGTGCTAAGGAATGGGAGATAATCCGCCCGGAGCGAAATAATCTCGTCCAGAATTTGGGAAAAAGTCACTTTATGTTGCCGCAAAACATCAGAAACTAGAGAAACCTGTAAGGGTTTGGAGAAATGTTCCTCATGAGAAATGTTCGTTTGTGTGTCTTTACTAGGACTTTTTAAGAGGGAATAACATTTCGTGCTAAGGTATGGGAGATAATCAACCCGGAGCGAAATAATCTCGTCCAGAATTTCCGAAAAAGTCACTTTCTTTTGCCGCAAAACATCAGAAACTAGAGAAACCTGTAAGGATTTTGGTGAAATGTTCCGCATGAAAAATGTTCTCCCATGTCTTTACTAGTACTTGTTAAGAGGGAATAGCATTTCGTGCTAAGGTATGGGAGATAATCCGCCCGGAGCGAAATAATCTCATCCAGAATTGGGGAAAAAGTCACTTTCTGTTACCGCAAAACATCAGAAACTAGAGAACCCTGTAAGGATTTTCGATAAATGTTCCTCATGAGAAATGTTTGATTATGTCTTTACTAGTACTTGTTAATAGGTCATATCATTTCGTGCTAAGGTGTGAGAGATAATCCTCCCGGAGCGAAATAATCTCGTCCCGAATTTGGGAAAAAGCCACTTTTGGTTGCCGCAAAACATCAGAAACTAGAGAAACTTGTAAGGATTTTGGAGAAATGTTCCTCATGTGAAATGTTCGCTTATGTCTTTACTAGGACTTGTTAAGAGGTCATAGCATTTCGTGCTAAGGAATGGGAGATAATCCGCCCGGAGCGAAATAATCTCGTCCAGAATTTGGTAAAAAGTCACTTTATGTTGCCGCAAAACATCAGAAACTAGAGAAACCTGTAAGGATTTTCGATAAATGTTCCTCATGAAAAATGTTTGATTATGTCTTTACTAGTACTTGTTAATAGGTCATATCATTTCGTGCTAAGGTGTGAGAGATAATCCTCCCGGAGCGAAATAATCTCGTCCCGAATTTGGGAAAAAGCCACTTTTGGTTGCCGCAAAACATCAGAAACTAGAGAAACTTGTAAGGATTTTGGAGAAATGTTCCTCATAAGAAATGTTCTCCCATGTCTTTACTAGGACTTGTTAAGAGGGAATATCATTTCGTGCTAAGGTATGGGAGATAATCCGCCTGGAGCGAAATAATCTCATCCAGAATTGGGGAAAAAGTCACTTTCTGTTACCGCAAAACATCAGAAACTAGAGAAACCTGTAAGGGTTTGGAGAAATGTTCCTCATGAGAAATGTTCGTTTGTGTGTCTTTACTAGGACTTTTTAAGAGGGAATAACATTTCGTGCTAAGGTATGGGAGATAATCAACCCGGAGCGAAATAATCTCGTCCAGAATTTCCGAAAAAGTCACTTTCTTTTGCCGCAAAACATCAGAAACTAGAGAAACCTGTAAGGATTTTGGTGAAATGTTCCGCATGAAAAATGTTCTCCCATGTCTTTACTAGTACTTGTTAAGAGGGAATAGCATTTCGTGCTAAGGTATGGGAGATAATCCGCCCGGAGCGAAATAATCTCATCCAGAATTGGGGAAAAAGTCACTTTCTGTTACCGCAAAACATCAGAAACTAGAGAACCCTGTAAGGATTTTCGATAAATGTTCCTCATGAGAAATGTTTGATTATGTCTTTACTAGTACTTGTTAATAGGTCATATCATTTCGTGCTAAGGTGTGAGAGATAATCCTCCCGGAGCGAAATAATCTCGTCCCGAATTTGGGAAAAAGCCACTTTTGGTTGCCGCAAAACATCAGAAACTAGAGAAACTTGTAAGGATTTTGGAGAAATGTTCCTCATGTGAAATGTTCGCTTATGTCTTTACTAGGACTTGTTAAGAGGTCATAGCATTTCGTGCTAAGGAATGGTAGATAATCCGCCCGGAGCGAAATAATCTCGTCAGAATTTGGGAAAAAGTCACTTTATGTTGCCGCAAAACATCAGAAACTAGAGAAACCTGTAAGGGTTTGGAGAAATGTTCCTCATGAGAAATGTTCGTTTGTGTGTCTTTACTAGGACTTTTTAAGAGGGAATAACATTTCGTGCTTAGGTATGGGAGATAATCAACCCGGAGCGAAATAATCTCGTCCAGAATTTCCGAAAAAGTCACTTTCTTTTGCCGCAAAACATCAGAAACTAGAGAAACCTGTAAGGATTTTGGTGAAATGTTCCGTATGAGAAATGTTCTCCCATGTCTTTACTAGTACTTGTTAAGAGGGCATATCATTTCGTGTTAAGGTATGAGAGATAATCCTCCCGGAGCGAAATAATCTCGTCCAGAATTTGGGAAAAAGTCACTTTTGGTTGCCGCGAAACATCAGAAACTAGAGAAACTTGTAAGGATTTTGGAGAAATGTTCCTCATAAGAAATGTTTGCCTATGTCTTTAATAGGACTTGTTAAGAGGGCATATCATTTCGTGCTAAGGTATGGGAGATAATCCGCCCGGAGCGAAATAATCTCGTCCAGAATTTGGGAAAAAGTCACTTTATGTTGCCGCAAAACATCAGAAACTAGAGAAACCTGTAAGGGTTTGGAGAAATGTTCCTCATGAGAAATGTTCGTTTGTGTGTCTTTACTAGGACTTTTTAAGAGGGAATAACATTTCGTGCTAAGGTATGGGAGATAATCAACCCGGAGCGAAATAATCTCGTCCAGAATTTCCGAAAAAGTCACTTTCTTTTGCCGCAAAACATCAGAAACTAGAGAAACCTGTAAGGATTTTGGTGAAATGTTCCATATGAGAAATGTTCTCCCATGTCTTTACTAGTACTTGTTAAGAGGGCATATCATTTCGTGTTAAGGTATGAGAGATAATCCTCCCGGAGCGAAATAATCTCGTCCAGAATTTGGGAAAAAGTCACTTTTGGTTGCCGCGAAACATCAGAAACTAGAGAAACTTGTAAGGATTTTGGAGAAATGTTCCTCATAAGAAATGTTTGCATATGTCTTTAATAGGACTTGTTAAGAGGGCATATCATTTCGTGCTAAGGTATAGGAGATAATCCGCCCGGAGCGAAATAATCTCGTCCAGAATTTGGTAAAGAGTCACTTTATGTTGCCGCAAAACATCAGAAACTAGAGAAACGTGTAAGGATTTTCGAGAAATGTTCCTCATGAGAAATGTTTGCCTATGTCTTTACTAGTACTTGTTAATAGGACATATCATTTCGTGCTAAGGTATGGGAGATAATCCGCCCGGAGCGAAATAATCTCGTCCAGAATTTGGGAAAAAGTCACTTTATGTTGCCGCAAAACATCAGAAACTAGAGAAACCTGTAAGGGTTTGGAGAAATGTTCCTCATGAGAAATGTTCGTTTGTGTGTCTTTACTAGGACTTTTTAAGAGGGAATAACATTTCGTGCTAAGGTATGGGAGATAATCAACCCGGAGCGAAATAATCTCGTCCAGAATTTCCGAAAAAGTCACTTTCTTTTGCCGCAAAACATCAGAAACTAGAGAAACCTGTAAGGATTTTGGTGAATTGTTCCGTATGAGAAATGTTCTCCCATGTCTTTACTAGTACTTGTTAAAAGGGAATATCATTTCGTGTTAAGGTATGAGAGATAATCCTCCCGGAGCGAAATAATCTCGTCCAGAATTTGGGAAAAAATCACTTTATGTTGCCGCAAAACATCAGAAACTAGAGAAACCTGTAAGGATTTTGGAGAAATGTTCCTCATGAGAAATGTTCTTCTGTGTGTCTTTACTAGGACTTTTTAAGAGGGAATAGCAATTCGTGCTAAGGTATGGGAGATAATCGGCCCGGAGCGAAATAATCTCGTCCAGAATTTCCGAAAAAGTCACTTTCTGTTGCCGCAAAACATCTGAAACTAGAAAAACCTGTAAGGATTTTGGTGAAATGTTCCGCATGAGAAATGTTTGCATGTCTTTACTAGTACTTGTTAAGAGTGCATAGCATTTCGTGCTAAGGTATGGGAGATAATCCGCCCGGAGCGAAATAATCTCGTCCAGAATTTGGGAAAAAGTCACTTTTGGTTGCCGCGAAACATCAGAAACTAGAGAAACTTGTAAGGATTTTGGAGAAATGTTCCTCATAAGAAATGTTTGCCTATGTCATTAATAGGACTTGTTAAGAGGGCATATCATTTCGTGCTAAGGTATGGGAGATAATCCGCCCGGAGCGAAATAATCTCGTCCAGAATTTGGTAAAAAGTCACTTTATGTTGCCGCAAAACATCAGAAACTAGAGAAACGTGTAAGGATTTTCGAGAAATGTTCCTCATGAGAAATGTTTGCCTATGTCTTTACTAGTACTTGTTAATAGGACATATCATTTCGTGCTAAGGTATGGGAGATAATCCGCACGGAGCGAAATAATCTCGTCCAGAATTTGGGAAAAAGTCACTTTATGTTGCCGCAAAACATCAGAAACTAGAGAAACCTGTAAGGGTTTGGAGAAATGTTCCTCATGAGAAATGTTCGTTTGTGTGTCTTTACTAGGACTTTTTAAGAGGGAATAACATTTCGTGCTAAGGTATGGGAGATAATCAACCCGGAGCGAAATAATCTCGTCCAGAATTTCCGAAAAAGTCACTTTCTTTTGCCGCAAAACATCAGAAACTAGAGAAACCTGTAAGGATTTTGGTGAAATGTTCCGCATGAAAAATGTTCTCCCATGTCTTTACTAGTACTTGTTAAGAGGGCATATCATTTCGTGTTAAGGTATGAGAGATAATCCTCCCGGAGCGAAATAATCTCGTCCAGAATTTGGGAAAAAGTCACTTTTGGTTGCCGCGAAACATCAGAAACTAGAGAAACTTGTAAGGATTTTGGAGAAATGTTCCTCATAAGAAATGTTTGCCTATGTCTTTAATAGGACTTTTTAAGAGGGAATAACATTTCGTGCTAAGGTATGGGAGATAATCAACCCGGAGCGAAATAATCTCGTCCAGAATTTCCGAAAAAGTCACTTTCTTTTGCCGCAAAACATCAGAAACTAGAGAAACCTGTAAGGATTTTGGTGAAATGTTCCATATGAGAAATGTTCTCCCATGTCTTTACTAGTACTTGTTAAGAGGGCATATCATTTCGTGTTAAGGTATGAGAGATAATCCTCCCGGAGCGAAATAATCTCGTCCAGAATTTGGGAAAAAGTCACTTTTGGTTGCCGCGAAACATCAGAAACTAGAGAAACTTGTAAGGATTTTGGAGAAATGTTCCTCATAAGAAATGTTCTCCCATGTCTTTACTAGTACTTGTTAAGAGGGAATATCATTTCGTGCTAAGGTATGGGAGATAATCCGCCTGGAGCGAAATAATCTCATCCAGAATTGGGGAAAAAGTCACTTTCTGTTACCGCAAAACATCAGAAACTAGAGAACCCTGTAAGGATTTTCGATAAATGTTCCTCATGAAAAATGTTTGATTATGTCTTTACTAGTACTTGTTAATAGGTCATATCATTTCGTGCTAAGGTGTGAGAGATAATCCTCCCGGAGCGAAATAATCTCGTCCAGAATTTGGGAAAAAGTCACTTTTGGTTGCCGCGAAACATCAGAAACTAGAGAAACTTGTAAGGATTTTGGAGAAATGTTCCTCATGTGAAATGTTCGCTTATGTCTTTACTAGGACTTGTTAAGAGGTCATAGCATTTCGTGCTAAGGAATGGGAGATAATCCGCCCGGAGCGAAATAATCTCGTCCAGAATTTGGTAAAAAGTCACTTTATGTTGCCGCAAAACATCAGAAACTAGAGAACCCTGTAAGGATTTTCGATAAATGTTCCTCATGAAAAATGTTTGATTATGTCTTTACTAGTACTTGTTAATAGGTCATATCATTTCGTGCTAAGGTGTGAGAGATAATCCTCCCGGAGCGAAATAATCTCGTCCCGAATTTGGGAAAAAGCCACTTTTGGTTGCCGCAAAACATCAGAAACTAGAGAAACTTGTAAGGATTTTGGAGAAATGTTCCTCATGTGAAATGTTCGCTTATGTCTTTACTAGGACTTGTTAAGAGGTCATAGCATTTCGTGCTAAGGAATGGGAGATAATCCGCCCGGAGCGAAATAATCTCGTCCAGAATTTGGGAAAAAGTCACTTTATGTTGCCGCAAAACATCAGAAACTAGAGAAACCTGTAAGGGTTTGGAGAAATGTTCCTCATGAGAAATGTTCGTTTGTGTGTCTTTACTAGGAATTTTTAAGAGGGAATAACATTTCGTGCTAAGGTATGGGAGATAATCAACCCGGAGCGAAATAATCTCGTCCAGAATTTCCGAAAAAGTCACTTTCTTTTGCCGCAAAACATCAGAAACTAGAGAAACCTGTAAGGATTTTGGTGAAATGTTCCGTATGAGAAATGTTCTCCCATGTCTTTACTAGTACTTGTTAAGAGGGCATATCATTTCGTGTTAAGGTATGAGAGATAATCCTCCCGGAGCGAAATAATCTCGTCCAGAATTTGGGAAAAAGTCACTTTTGGTTGCCGCGAAACATCAGAAACTAGAGAAACTTGTAAGGATTTTGGAGAAATGTTCCTCATAAGAAATGTTTGCCTATGTCTTTAATAGGACTTGTTAAGAGGGCATATCATTTCGTGCTAAGGTATGGGAGATAATCCGCCCGGAGCGAAATAATCTCGTCCAGAATTTGGGAAAAAGTCACTTTATGTTGCCGCAAAACATCAGAAACTAGAGAAACCTGTAAGGGTTTGGAGAAATGTTCCTCATGAGAAATGTTCGTTTGTGTGTCTTTACTAGGACTTTTTAAGAGGGAATAACATTTCGTGCTAAGGTATGGGAGATAATCAACCCGGAGCGAAATAATCTCGTCCAGAATTTCCGAAAAAGTCACTTTCTTTTGCCGCAAAACATCAGAAACTAGAGAAACCTGTAAGGATTTTGGTGAAATGTTCCGCATGAAAAATGTTCTCCCATGTCTTTACTAGTACTTGTTAAGAGGGAATAGCATTTCGTGCTAAGGTATGGGAGATAATCCGCCCGGAGCGAAATAATCTCATCCAGAATTGGGGAAAAAGTCACTTTCTGTTACCGCAAAACATCAGAAACTAGAGAACCCTGTAAGGATTTTCGATAAATGTTCCTCATGAAAAATGTTTGATTATGTCTTTACTAGTACTTGTTAATAGGTCATATCATTTCGTGCTAAGGTGTGAGAGATAATCCTCCCGGAGCGAAATAATCTCGTCCCGAATTTGGGAAAAAGCCACTTTTGGTTGCCGCAAAACATCAGAAACTAGAGAAACTTGTAAGGATTTTGGAGAAATGTTCCTCATGTGAAATGTTCGCTTATGTCTTTACTAGGACTTGTTAAGAGGTCATAGCATTTCGTGCTAAGGAATGGGAGATAATCCGCCCGGAGCGAAATAATCTCGTCCAGAATTTGGTAAAAAGTCACTTTATGTTGCCGCAAAACATCAGAAACTAGAGAAACGTGTAAGGATTTTCGAGAAATGTTCCTCATGAGAAATGTTTGCCTATGTCTTTACTAGTACTTGTTAATAGGACATATCATTTCGTGCTAAGGTATGGGAGATAATCCGCCCGGAGCGAAATAATCTCGTCCAGAATTTGGGAAAAAGTCACTTTATGTTGCCGCAAAACATCAGAAACTAGAGAAACCTGTAAGGGTTTGGAGAAATGTTCCTCATGAGAAATGTTCGTTTGTGTGTCTTTACTAGGACTTTTTAAGAGGGAATAACATTTCGTGCTAAGGTATGGGAGATAATCAACCCGGAGCGAAATAATCTCGTCCAGAATTTCCGAAAAAGTCACTTTCTTTTGCCGCAAAACATCAGAAACTAGAGAAACCTGTAAGGATTTTGGTGAAATGTTCCATATGAGAAATGTTCTCCCATGTCTTTACTAGTACTTGTTAAGAGGGCATATCATTTCGTGTTAAGGTATGAGAGATAATCCTCCCGGAGCGAAATAATCTCGTCCAGAATTTGGGAAAAAGTCACTTTTGGTTGCCGCGAAACATCAGAAACTAGAGAAACTTGTAAGGATTTTGGAGAAATGTTCCTCATAAGAAATGTTTGCCTATGTCTTTAATAGGACTTGTTAAGAGGGAATATCATTTCGTGCTAAGGTATGGGAGATAATCCGCCTGGAGCGAAATAATCTCGTCCAGAATTTGGTAAAAAGTCACTTTATGTTGCCGCAAAACATCAGAAACTAGAGAACCCTGTAAGGATTTTCGATAAATGTTCCTCATGAAAAATGTTTGATTATGTCTTTACTAGTACTTGTTAATAGGTCATATCATTTCGTGCTAAGGTGTGAGAGATAATCCTCCCGGAGCGAAATAATCTCGTCCCGAATTTGGGAAAAAGCCACTTTTGGTTGCCGCAAAACATCAGAAACTAGAGAAACTTGTAAGGATTTTGGAGAAATGTTCCTCATGTGAAATGTTCGCTTATGTCTTTACTAGGACTTGTTAAGAGGTCATAGCATTTCGTGCTAAGGAATGGGAGATAATCCGCCCGGAGCGAAATAATCTCGTCCAGAATTTGGGAAAAAGTCACTTTATGTTGCCGCAAAACATCAGAAACTAGAGAAACCTGTAAGGGTTTGGAGAAATGTTCCTCATGAGAAATGTTCGTTTGTGTGTCTTTACTAGGACTTTTTAAGAGGGAATAACATTTCGTGCTAAGGTATGGGAGATAATCAACCCGGAGCGAAATAATCTCGTCCAGAATTTCCGAAAAAGTCACTTTCTTTTGCCGCAAAACATCAGAAACTAGAGAAACCTGTAAGGATTTTGGTGAAATGTTCCGCATGAAAAATGTTCTCCCATGTCTTTACTAGTACTTGTTAAGAGGGAATAGCATTTCGTGCTAAGGTATGGGAGATAATCCGCCCGGAGCGAAATAATCTCATCCAGAATTGGGGAAAAAGTCACTTTCTGTTACCGCAAAACATCAGAAACTAGAGAACCCTGTAAGGATTTTCGATAAATGTTCCTCATGAGAAATGTTTGATTATGTCTTTACTAGTACTTGTTAATAGGTCATATCATTTTGTGCTAAGGTGTGAGAGATAATCCTCCCGGAGCGAAATAATCTCGTCCCGAATTTGGGAAAAAGCCACTTTTGGTTGCCGCAAAACATCAGAAACTAGAGAAACTTGTAAGGATTTTGGAGAAATGTTCCTCATGTGAAATGTTCGCTTATGTCTTTACTAGGACTTGTTAAGAGGTCATAGCATTTCGTGCTAAGGAATGGTAGATAATCCGCCCGGAGCGAAATAATCTCGTCCAGAATTTGGGAAAAAGTCACTTTATGTTGCCGCAAAACATCAGAAACTAGAGAAACCTGTAAGGGTTTGGAGAAATGTTCCTCATGAGAAATGTTCGTTTGTGTGTCTTTACTAGGACTTTTTAAGAGGGAATAACATTTCGTGCTAAGGTATGGGAGATAATCAACCCGGAGCGAAATAATCTCGTCCAGAATTTCCGAAAAAGTCACTTTCTTTTGCCGCAAAACATCAGAAACTAGAGAAACCTGTAAGGATTTTGGTGAAATGTTCCGCATGAAAAATGTTCTCCCATGTCTTTACTAGTACTTGTTAAGAGGGAATAGCATTTCGTGCTAAGGTATGGGAGATAATCCGCCCGGAGCGAAATAATCTCGTCCAGAATTGGGGAAAAAGTCACTTTCTGTTACCGCAAAACATCAGAAACTAGAGAACCCTGTAAGGATTTTCGATAAATGTTCCTCATGAGAAATGTTTGATTATGTCTTTACTAGTACTTGTTAATAGGTCATATCATTTCGTGCTAAGGTGTGAGAGATAATCCGCCCAGAGCGAAATAATCTCGTCCCGAATTTGGTAAAAAGCCACTTTATGTTGCCGCAAAACATCAGAAACTAGAGAAACGTGTAAGGATTTTCGAGAAATGTTCCTCATGTGAAATGTTTGCCTATGTCTTTACTAGGACTTGTTAAGAGGTCATAGCATTTCGTGCTAAGGAATGGTAGATAATCCGCCCGGAGCGAAATAATCTCGTCCAGAATTTGGGAAAAAGTCACTTTATGTTGCCGCAAAACATCAGAAACTAGAGAAACCTGTAAGGGTTTGGAGAAATGTTCCTCATGAGAAATGTTCGTTTGTGTGTCTTTACTAGGACTTTTTAAGAGGGAATAACATTTCGTGCTTAGGTATGGGAGATAATCAACCCGGAGCGAAATAATCTCGTCCAGAATTTCCGAAAAAGTCACTTTCTTTTGCCGCAAAACATCAGAAACTAGAGAAACCTGTAAGGATTTTGGTGAAATGTTCCGTATGAGAAATGTTCTCCCATGTCTTTACTAGTACTTGTTAAGAGGGCATATCATTTCGTGTTAAGGTATGAGAGATAATCCTCCCGGAGCGAAATAATCTCGTCCAGAATTTGGGAAAAAGTCACTTTTGGTTGCCGCGAAACATCAGAAACTAGAGAAACTTGTAAGGATTTTGGAGAAATGTTCCTCATAAGAAATGTTTGCCTATGTCTTTAATAGGACTTGTTAAGAGGGCATATCATTTCGTGCTAAGGTATGGGAGATAATCCGCCCGGAGCGAAATAATCTCGTCCAGAATTTGGGAAAAAGTCACTTTATGTTGCCGCAAAACATCAGAAACTAGAGAAACCTGTAAGGGTTTGGAGAAATGTTCCTCATGAGAAATGTTCGTTTGTGTGTCTTTACTAGGACTTTTTAAGAGGGAATAACATTTCGTGCTAAGGTATGGGAGATAATCAACCCGGAGCGAAATAATCTCGTCCAGAATTTCCGAAAAAGTCACTTTCTTTTGCCGCAAAACATCAGAAACTAGAGAAACCTGTAAGGATTTTGGTGAAATGTTCCGCATGAAAAATGTTCTCCCATGTCTTTACTAGTACTTGTTAAGAGGGAATAGCATTTCGTGCTAAGGTATGGGAGATAATCCGCCCGGAGCGAAATAATCTCATCCAGAATTGGGGAAAAAGTCACTTTCTGTTACCGCAAAACATCAGAAACTAGAGAACCCTGTAAGGATTTTCGATAAATGTTCCTCATGAAAAATGTTTGATTATGTCTTTACTAGTACTTGTTAATAGGTCATATCATTTCGTGCTAAGGTGTGAGAGATAATCCTCCCGGAGCGAAATAATCTCGTCCCGAATTTGGGAAAAAGCCACTTTTGGTTGCCGCAAAACATCAGAAACTAGAGAAACTTGTAAGGATTTTGGAGAAATGTTCCTCATGTGAAATGTTCGCTTATGTCTTTACTAGGACTTGTTAAGAGGTCATAGCATTTCGTGCTAAGGAATGGGAGATAATCCGCCCGGAGCGAAATAATCTCGTCCAGAATTTGGTAAAAAGTCACTTTATGTTGCCGCAAAACATCAGAAACTAGAGAAACGTGTAAGGATTTTCGAGAAATGTTCCTCATGAGAAATGTTTGCCTATGTCTTTACTAGTACTTGTTAATAGGACATATCATTTCGTGCTAAGGTATGGGAGATAATCCGCCCGGAGCGAAATAATCTCGTCCAGAATTTGGGAAAAAGTCACTTTATGTTGCCGCAAAACATCAGAAACTAGAGAAACCTGTAAGGGTTTGGAGAAATGTTCCTCATGAGAAATGTTCGTTTGTGTGTCTTTACTAGGACTTTTTAAGAGGGAATAACATTTCGTGCTAAGGTATGGGAGATAATCAACCCGGAGCGAAATAATCTCGTCCAGAATTTCCGAAAAAGTCACTTTCTTTTGCCGCAAAACATCAGAAACTAGAGAAACCTGTAAGGATTTTGGTGAAATGTTCCATATGAGAAATGTTCTCCCATGTCTTTACTAGTACTTGTTAAGAGGGCATATCATTTCGTGTTAAGGTATGAGAGATAATCCTCCCGGAGCGAAATAATCTCGTCCAGAATTTGGGAAAAAGTCACTTTTGGTTGCCGCGAAACATCAGAAACTAGAGAAACTTGTAAGGATTTTGGAGAAATGTTCCTCATAAGAAATGTTTGCCTATGTCTTTAATAGGACTTGTTAAGAGGGAATATCATTTCGTGCTAAGGTATGGGAGATAATCCGCCTGGAGCGAAATAATCTCGTCCAGAATTTGGTAAAAAGTCACTTTATGTTGCCGCAAAACATCAGAAACTAGAGAACCCTGTAAGGATTTTCGATAAATGTTCCTCATGAAAAATGTTTGATTATGTCTTTACTAGTACTTGTTAATAGGTCATATCATTTCGTGCTAAGGTGTGAGAGATAATCCTCCCGGAGCGAAATAATCTCGTCCCGAATTTGGGAAAAAGCCACTTTTGGTTGCCGCAAAACATCAGAAACTAGAGAAACTTGTAAGGATTTTGGAGAAATGTTCCTCATGTGAAATGTTCGCTTATGTCTTTACTAGGACTTGTTAAGAGGTCATAGCATTTCGTGCTAAGGAATGGGAGATAATCCGCCCGGAGCGAAATAATCTCGTCCAGAATTTGGGAAAAAGTCACTTTATGTTGCCGCAAAACATCAGAAACTAGAGAAACCTGTAAGGGTTTGGAGAAATGTTCCTCATGAGAAATGTTCGTTTGTGTGTCTTTACTAGGACTTTTTAAGAGGGAATAACATTTCGTGCTAAGGTATGGGAGATAATCAACCCGGAGCGAAATAATCTCGTCCAGAATTTCCGAAAAAGTCACTTTCTTTTGCCGCAAAACATCAGAAACTAGAGAAACCTGTAAGGATTTTGGTGAAATGTTCCGCATGAAAAATGTTCTCCCATGTCTTTACTAGTACTTGTTAAGAGGGAATAGCATTTCGTGCTAAGGTATGGGAGATAATCCGCCCGGAGCGAAATAATCTCATCCAGAATTGGGGAAAAAGTCACTTTCTGTTACCGCAAAACATCAGAAACTAGAGAACCCTGTAAGGATTTTCGATAAATGTTCCTCATGAGAAATGTTTGATTATGTCTTTACTAGTACTTGTTAATAGGTCATATCATTTTGTGCTAAGGTGTGAGAGATAATCCTCCCGGAGCGAAATAATCTCGTCCCGAATTTGGGAAAAAGCCACTTTTGGTTGCCGCAAAACATCAGAAACTAGAGAAACTTGTAAGGATTTTGGAGAAATGTTCCTCATGTGAAATGTTCGCTTATGTCTTTACTAGGACTTGTTAAGAGGTCATAGCATTTCGTGCTAAGGAATGGTAGATAATCCGCCCGGAGCGAAATAATCTCGTCCAGAATTTGGGAAAAAGTCACTTTATGTTGCCGCAAAACATCAGAAACTAGAGAAACCTGTAAGGGTTTGGAGAAATGTTCCTCATGAGAAATGTTCGTTTGTGTGTCTTTACTAGGACTTTTTAAGAGGGAATAACATTTCGTGCTAAGGTATGGGAGATAATCAACCCGGAGCGAAATAATCTCGTCCAGAATTTCCGAAAAAGTCACTTTCTTTTGCCGCAAAACATCAGAAACTAGAGAAACCTGTAAGGATTTTGGTGAAATGTTCCGCATGAAAAATGTTCTCCCATGTCTTTACTAGTACTTGTTAAGAGGGAATAGCATTTCGTGCTAAGGTATGGGAGATAATCCGCCCGGAGCGAAATAATCTCGTCCAGAATTGGGGAAAAAGTCACTTTCTGTTACCGCAAAACATCAGAAACTAGAGAACCCTGTAAGGATTTTCGATAAATGTTCCTCATGAGAAATGTTTGATTATGTCTTTACTAGTACTTGTTAATAGGTCATATCATTTCGTGCTAAGGTGTGAGAGATAATCCGCCCAGAGCGAAATAATCTCGTCCCGAATTTGGTAAAAAGCCACTTTATGTTGCCGCAAAACATCAGAAACTAGAGAAACGTGTAAGGATTTTCGAGAAATGTTCCTCATGTGAAATGTTTGCCTATGTCTTTACTAGGACTTGTTAAGAGGTCATAGCATTTCGTGCTAAGGAATGGTAGATAATCCGCCCGGAGCGAAATAATCTCGTCCAGAATTTGGGAAAAAGTCACTTTATGTTGCCGCAAAACATCAGAAACTAGAGAAACCTGTAAGGGTTTGGAGAAATGTTCCTCATGAGAAATGTTCGTTTGTGTGTCTTTACTAGGACTTTTTAAGAGGGAATAACATTTCGTGCTTAGGTATGGGAGATAATCAACCCGGAGCGAAATAATCTCGTCCAGAATTTCCGAAAAAGTCACTTTCTTTTGCCGCAAAACATCAGAAACTAGAGAAACCTGTAAGGATTTTGGTGAAATGTTCCGTATGAGAAATGTTCTCCCATGTCTTTACTAGTACTTGTTAAGAGGGCATATCATTTCGTGTTAAGGTATGAGAGATAATCCTCCCGGAGCGAAATAATCTCGTCCAGAATTTGGGAAAAAGTCACTTTTGGTTGCCGCGAAACATCAGAAACTAGAGAAACTTGTAAGGATTTTGGAGAAATGTTCCTCATAAGAAATGTTTGCCTATGTCTTTAATAGGACTTGTTAAGAGGGCATATCATTTCGTGCTAAGGTATGGGAGATAATCCGCCCGGAGCGAAATAATCTCGTCCAGAATTTGGGAAAAAGTCACTTTATGTTGCCGCAAAACATCAGAAACTAGAGAAACCTGTAAGGGTTTGGAGAAATGTTCCTCATGAGAAATGTTCGTTTGTGTGTCTTTACTAGGACTTTTTAAGAGGGAATAACATTTCGTGCTAAGGTATGGGAGATAATCAACCCGGAGCGAAATAATCTCGTCCAGAATTTCCGAAAAAGTCACTTTCTTTTGCCGCAAAACATCAGAAACTAGAGAAACCTGTAAGGATTTTGGTGAAATGTTCCGCATGAAAAATGTTCTCCCATGTCTTTACTAGTACTTGTTAAGAGGGAATAGCATTTCGTGCTAAGGTATGGGAGATAATCCGCCCGGAGCGAAATAATCTCATCCAGAATTGGGGAAAAAGTCACTTTCTGTTACCGCAAAACATCAGAAACTAGAGAACCCTGTAAGGATTTTCGATAAATGTTCCTCATGAAAAATGTTTGATTATGTCTTTACTAGTACTTGTTAATAGGTCATATCATTTCGTGCTAAGGTGTGAGAGATAATCCTCCCGGAGCGAAATAATCTCGTCCCGAATTTGGGAAAAAGCCACTTTTGGTTGCCGCAAAACATCAGAAACTAGAGAAACTTGTAAGGATTTTGGAGAAATGTTCCTCATGTGAAATGTTCGCTTATGTCTTTACTAGGACTTGTTAAGAGGTCATAGCATTTCGTGCTAAGGAATGGGAGATAATCCGCCCGGAGCGAAATAATCTCGTCCAGAATTTGGTAAAAAGTCACTTTATGTTGCCGCAAAACATCAGAAACTAGAGAAACGTGTAAGGATTTTCGAGAAATGTTCCTCATGAGAAATGTTTGCCTATGTCTTTACTAGTACTTGTTAATAGGACATATCATTTCGTGCTAAGGTATGGGAGATAATCCGCCCGGAGCGAAATAATCTCGTCCAGAATTTGGGAAAAAGTCACTTTATGTTGCCGCAAAACATCAGAAACTAGAGAAACCTGTAAGGGTTTGGAGAAATGTTCCTCATGAGAAATGTTCGTTTGTGTGTCTTTACTAGGACTTTTTAAGAGGGAATAACATTTCGTGCTAAGGTATGGGAGATAATCAACCCGGAGCGAAATAATCTCGTCCAGAATTTCCGAAAAAGTCACTTTCTTTTGCCGCAAAACATCAGAAACTAGAGAAACCTGTAAGGATTTTGGTGAAATGTTCCATATGAGAAATGTTCTCCCATGTCTTTACTAGTACTTGTTAAGAGGGCATATCATTTCGTGTTAAGGTATGAGAGATAATCCTCCCGGAGCGAAATAATCTCGTCCAGAATTTGGGAAAAAGTCACTTTTGGTTGCCGCGAAACATCAGAAACTAGAGAAACTTGTAAGGATTTTGGAGAAATGTTCCTCATAAGAAATGTTTGCCTATGTCTTTAATAGGACTTGTTAAGAGGGAATATCATTTCGTGCTAAGGTATGGGAGATAATCCGCCTGGAGCGAAATAATCTCGTCCAGAATTTGGTAAAAAGTCACTTTATGTTGCCGCAAAACATCAGAAACTGGAGAACCCTGTAAGGATTTTCGATAAATGTTCCTCATGAAAAATGTTTGATTATGTCTTTACTAGTACTTGTTAATAGGTCATATCATTTCGTGCTAAGGTGTGAGAGATAATCCTCCCGGAGCGAAATAATCTCGTCCCGAATTTGGGAAAAAGCCACTTTTGGTTGCCGCAAAACATCAGAAACTAGAGAAACTTGTAAGGATTTTGGAGAAATGTTCCTCATGTGAAATGTTCGCTTATGTCTTTACTAGGACTTGTTAAGAGGTCATAGCATTTTGTGCTAAGGAATGGGAGATAATCCGCCCGGAGCGAAATAATCTCGTCCAGAATTTGGGAAAAAGTCACTTTATGTTGCCGCAAAACATCAGAAACTAGAGAAACCTGTAAGGGTTTGGAGAAATGTTCCTCATGAGAAATGTTCGTTTGTGTGTCTTTACTAGGACTTTTTAAGAGGGAATAACATTTCGTGCTAAGGTATGGGAGATAATCAACCCGGAGCGAAATAATCTCGTCCAGAATTTCCGAAAAAGTCACTTTCTTTTGCCGCAAAACATCAGAAACTAGAGAAACCTGTAAGGATTTTGGTGAAATGTTCCGTATGAGAAATGTTCTCCCATGTCTTTACTAGTACTTGTTAAGAGGGCATATCATTTCGTGTTAAGGTATGAGAGATAATCCTCCCGGAGCGAAATAATCTCGTCCAGAATTTGGGAAAAAGTCACTTTTGGTTGCCGCGAAACATCAGAAACTAGAGAAACTTGTAAGGATTTTGGAGAAATGTTCCCCATAAGAAATGTTTGCCTATGTCTTTAATAGCACTTGTTAAGAGGGCATATCATTTCGTGCTAAGGTATGGGAGATAATCCGCCCAGAGCGAAATAATCTCGTCCAGAATTTGGTAAAAAGTCACTTTATGTTGCCGCAAAACATCAGAAACTAGAGAAACGTGTAAGGATTTTCGAGAAATGTTCCTCATGAGAAATGTTTGCCTATGTCTTTACTAGTACTTTTTAATAGGACATATCATTTCGTGCTAAGGTATGGGAGATAATCCTCCCGGAGCGAAATAATCTCGTCCAGAATTTGGGAAAAAATCACTTTATGTTGCCGCAAAACATCAGAAACTAGAGAAACCTGTAAGGATTTTGGAGAAATGTTCCCATGATAAATGTTCGCTTATGTCTATACTAGGACTTTTTAAGAGGACATAGCATTTCTTGCTAAGTTATGGGAGATAATCGGCCCGGAGCGAAATAATCTCGTCCAGAATTTGGGAAAAAGTCACTTTATGTTGCCGCAAAACATCAGATACTAGAGAAACCTGTAAGGATTTTGGAGAAATGTTCCTCTTGAGAAATGTTCTTCTGTGTGTCTTTACTAGGACTTTTTAAGAGGGAATAGCATTTCGTGCTAAGGTATGGGAGATAATCCGCCCGGAGCGAAATAATCTCGTCCAGAATTTCCGAAAAAGTCACTTTTTGTTGCCGCAAAACATCTGAAACTAGAGAAACCTGTAAGGATTTTGGTGAAATGTTCTGCATGAGAAATGTTCTCCCATGTCTTTACTAGTACTTGTTAAGAGGGCATAGCATTTCGTGCTAAGGTATGGGAGATAATCCGCCCGGAGCGAAATAATCTCGTCCAGAATTGGGGGGAAAGTCACTTTCTGTTACTGCAAAACATCAGAAACAAGAGAACCCTGTAAGTATTTTGGAGAAATGTTCTGCATGAGAAATATTTGCCTATGTCTTTAATAGTACTTGTTAATAGGGCATATCATTTCGTGCTGAGGTATGAGAGATAATCCTCCCGGAGCGAAATAATCTCGTCCAGAATTTGGGAAAAAGTCACTTTTAGTTTCCGCAAAACATCAGAAACTAGAGAAACTTGTAAGGATTTTGGAGAAATGTTCTGCAGGAGAAATGTTCGCTTATGTATTTATTAGGACTTGTTAAGAGGGCATAGCATTTCGTGCTAAGGTATGGGAGATAATCCGCCCGGAGCGAAATAATCTCGTCCAGAATTTGAGAAAAAGTCACTTTCTGTTGCCACAAAACATCAGAAACTAGAGAAACCTGTAAGGATTTTGGAGAAATTTTCCTCATGAGAAATGTTCCCTGTGTCTTTACTAGGAATTTTTAAGAGGGAATAGCATTTCGTGCTAAGGTATTGGAGATAATCCGCCCGGAGCGAAATAATCTCGTCCAGAATTTCCGAAAAAGTCACTTTATTTTGTCGCAAAACATCAGAAACTAGAGAAACCTATAAGGATTTTGGTGAAATGTTATGCATGAGAAATGTTCTCCCATGTATTGGATAGTACTTTTTAATAGGGCATAGCATTTCGTACTAAAGTATGGGAGATAATCCCCCCGGAGCGAAATAATCTCGTCCAGAATTTGGGAAAAAGTCACTTTTTGTTACCGCAAAACATCAGAAACTAGAGAACCCTGTAAGGATTTTCGAGAAATGTTCCTCATGAGAAATGTTTTCCTATGTATTTACTAGTACATGTTAATAGGGCATAGCATTTCGTTATAAGGTAAAAGAGATAATCCTCCCGGAGCGAAATAATCTCGTCCAGAATTTGGGAAAAAGTCACTTTCTGTTGCCGCAAAATATCAGAAACTAGAGAAACCTGTAAGGATTTTGGAGAAATGTTTGCCTATGTATTTACTAGGACTTGTTAAGAGGGTATAGCATTTCGTGCTTAGGTATGGGAGATAATTGTTCAATTGCAAGGAAATCTTATGTACTACACAAGACACAATTGAAGCAAATATGATTTGATTCACTCAAATCGGTTCATGAACTTTATAGCCACGGTTTGCAAATTGCATTCCTTAGTCTTTACAAGTTCAGAAATCATCTTCAGATATATAACCTTCTTTAGTTCACACACTAGGTTCGCGGAATTAAGCAACCGGGTAGAGTTTACATACTCCAACAGAAAATCTCGGCAAAAACTTTCCGCCGGTTCACGAACTGGTACTCATGCAACTAGTTTGTCAACTCCAGCAGAATTTCTCGGGATGAGAAATTCGGCAGTTCGCGAACTGAGTTCGCGTACTTGGCAACAGGCCATTCTTCCGGTTTCTCTTGATCAACAAAGTTCGCAAAATTTGGTTCAAGGATATGACTTATGCACATATCTGTTTCCACAAAAATACTTATGTCCATCATTGGTTATGTAATCTAAACTCTGATTCCAACCATTGAAACATTCTTAGAGGACGTTATAGAGTTGTTAGACCATTTCTCGTCAAAGAAATTTTCAAAGTGATTGAAATATATCATGACTTTTGTCACTAGATCAACTCTCTAACTAGTTCATTTGAGTCATTTGAACTAGTTATGGTGAAGAAGAATATGGTTGGTATGAAATGCTCATATGACTAACCTTGTGGTTAACTATTATTGAAACAATAATGTACACGTTTGGGCACGGTTAACAAACCTAGAAGCGTGCATTTCATTTGTGTATAACAAGCTAAGTTTTCGATCTAACGGTTGAGAAATATTAGCTTGAATCTAAATAAGGTTTTCATCTAACAATGGATATTGTTTGCTTTGTGATCAAGGCGAAACCCTGATTTGAAAGACTATACAAGGGGACATCTAGCAATTCTGTAAAACTAATCCTCATACTTCACGTGTGATACAAGTTTGCGTGCTAGAGTCGTTTCTCCTTTAACCTTTGTTTTTCTTCTTCTAAAACCAGGTTAACGACTTAAAGACTTCATTGGGATTGTGAAGCCAGACCAATACTAATTTTATCGTAGTTGTGTGATCTTATCTTACATCTTCTATCGTACGAGTACAATCAGATTGATTGTCTTGAGAATGATATCTCCGATATGCAAGATATAAAAAGTAATCACAAACATCTTCGTCTCACTGTTTGTGATCCCGCAACATCTTGTTTCGCTACCATACAATTAAGATTGTTGTAAGGTGATTGATTTATCTAGGCTGTTCTTCGGGAATATAAGACCGGGTTATCAATTGGTTCCTGTTCACCTTGATTATTATCAAAATACGGAACAAAACCTTTTAGGGTTTATCTCTAGGATACAGATTGATCCTTTGATAGAATTGTCTGTGTGAGACAGATTTTTTATTGTCAAAACCTGCGATTTTGGGTCGTAGAAACTCTTAGTTGTGGGTGAGATCAGCTAAGGGAATCAAGTGTGCAGTATCCTGCTGGTATCAGAGGCGTAGGGAGTACAACTGTACCTTGGATCAGTGGGAGACTTATTGGGGGTTCAATTATAGTCCAGTCTGAAGTTAGCTTGGAGTAGGCTAGTGTCTGTAGCGGCTTAATACAGTGTGTGTTCAATATGAACTAGGTCCCGGGGTTTTTCTACATTTGCGGTTTCCTCGTTAACAAAATTTCTGGTGTCTGTGTTATTTCTATTTCCGCATTATATTTGTTTATAATTGAAACAATACAGGTTGTGCGTTTGAATCAATCAATTGGAAATCCGACCTTCGGTTGTTGATTGATATTGATTGATCCTTGGATATTGGTCTTTGGTACCATCCAAGTTATTCCTTGTATTTGATTAGAACTCGCAGTTCTTTCTTGAGTAAATCAAATCAAAAAGAGAGATATAAACTCGTTGATATACTTTTAATTGATTGAGTCTTGTTGATTCTCTTAAAAGTATATTCGAGTTTGTCCATACAGATTGCTAAGCGAAATATTGGGTGGTGTTGTTAAACCCCCGCTTTTTCAGATCCATTTAATATTTTTAAATAATTATGCACCAAATGAAAAAGGTGATTTCTAAAAGGACTCGATAGACTTGGGACCACCTAAAAATGGACCAAATGGAATAAAACACTGATCTACCGACTAATTGATGATTATTTGCTACATATCTTATATATATTCATTTTACACATGAAATGCTAGTGCCCACCTTTGAACTTATGCTAAGTAGATATATTTTTATAAGTTAATACATATCGTATTTGGGTGCCGAAAACGAATTATACACGTATGTATGACGTTCCGAACTATCCCCACATCGCGAATGGTTGACCGGATAGTGGACCGGATTTTCATTCCATTAAAACAGATAATACACGTACGTTTACCGTCCCGAATGTTTCCTGTAACCCGAATTGCTAACTATGGTCAGCAGCATCTGAAAATAATTTTTGTTCCCTCCCTATTAGTTGTTTTGGACTTTATGTAGATGATTTCGCAATAAAAGTAGTGCTTTTGCACTTTTTATATTAATCTGGGCACAAACTTTAATGAAAATACAAAAAAAAGGTCTCTTTTTGTCCAAATTTTATTGGTCTCCGATTGGTGTATAACGAATCTCGTGATTAGGGTCCATGTAATTCATCTTTAGAAATAACGCGCGATTGAGTATAGTAATATTAATTGGGGATGTAAATTACTTTCCCCAACCAATAATGTTTGTTAAGGGATGTTTTTGAGGAGAAAATACTAAACAGCCCTACCCTCAAAATAAAAATCTAAAAACTTAAAATCAAAAAACAAAATCATATCCCCATTTCCATCTTCAGTGTCGGCATTCTCGTTATGGTTAGGGCTTTGAAACCTAAATATTCCCCACTTTGAAAACAATATTTTTTTATAACATTTAGAAGTGATGAAGATCATGCCGGTAGTGATGAAGACCATGCCGGAAGTGATGAAGACCATGCCGGTAGTGATGACGATCATGCCGGAAATGATGAAGATCATGCGGTAGTGATGACGAACATGCCGGAAGTGATGAAGACCATGCCAGTAGTGATGAAGACCATGACGGAAAGAAAAAAATTACATCTCAGAAGTGATGAAGACCACGCCAAAAAATGGTGCCGTCATGCTTGATAACTAACATTCAATGTCGTAACTAAATGCCGGCATGCTCGATAGAAATATATCAATGCCGATAGTCAAGTGAAATAAAAATTCAATTTTCTGGATACTTTACATCATGTGCCGGCAAAGAAATTGAAGCAACATACTACGTCGTTAGCAGTAGGGCATGCTCGAGAATTAACTGACTGTGCTAGCAATGGAAATTTTTTCAAAACGGAATAGGTTTTATAAAAATTTCCTACAAATGCCGGCATGGATGGACGACAGGCAACAACGCCGGCACACTGTGTTGGTTGAATATTCCCTGGTGCGTGAAAATCTGGTGCGCAGGCATTGATATAACTATGAATACCATGCCGGTATTCATAGTTATATCAATGCAGGCAGGATGTTTTGCAGGTATAGACATGGTGAATCCAAAGTTAACCAGCATGGTATTCATAGTTATATCAATACCGGCAGGATGTTTTGCAGGTGCATCCATGGTGAATCCAAAGTTATATTTGGAGAAGATTCAACGTAAAAAACATATTTGCTGCTAACGTGAGGACTCAGAGACATCTCTTTGATCACTCATCTCAACCAAAAATTTTGAACCCAACATTCATACTTCTAATCTCCCCAAAATGATAAAAATTTCTATAAATCATTTTCAAACTAATCAATTAACATAACTAATTATTATTATCTCCCCAAAATGATAAAAATTTCTATAAATCATTTTCAAACTAAGCAATTAACATAACTAATTATTATTAACCATTAAATGTAATTAATGAGGGGCAGATTAGAAATTAGTGAAAATACATGGATATGGGGTGACCTTGATTTACTATTCAAATCCCGTTTTTATTTTTTTTTCTATATCCTCAATTAATATAAATATCCCCAATCGCGAGTTATTTAGAAGAGCCGTGTAATTATGCAAATGTCAGTTTTAGTTGATGAAACTTTCACATATTGGATTGTAAAATTTTAATATGCCAATTTTGCAGAGTATATTTGAACAAATACAATATAGTGAACTTTAAGTTCTTGCCGCGCCTCAACTGTGATTATTCATTATACAAGCCGATGAGTGATGACTGACCAACAACAAGCCGATGAGTGATGACTGACCAACAAGTGGTATAATAGTGATGTATTAAACCGGTGGCTGCTGAATGCAAATCCAGTCCCCATCCAACTCAACTCAGAGACCAAGCCAACCTGAACATCCCAACTTCAAAATGATTAACAAAATTCATTCAGAAAGGACAGATGTAAAGCAGTCCAATCCAAGTCGACAACACTCCGTTGTAGTCTAGGTGGTTAGGATACTCGGCTCTCAACCGGTCATTTATCCAAATATTTTTAAAACATGGTTCTAATGGACATGGTTCTAAAGGACGAGTAAAAATTAATATGGGTGAAATGGACACAAAAAAAATAGTAAGGATGAAACTAGATTCATCCTGGCTTAAACTTAAAAAATAACGAGGATGAAACTGGATGCATCCTGTGTAAATTAAAAATAAGAAAAAGTATTTGAAAATGGGCAGGATGAAACTGTTTACATCCTGACCATTTTTACATTTTTGTCCATTTAAACAGTATCAAAATCTAGATGTCTTTTTCACCCGGAAATTGTTGATTTTGATCTTTTTAACCAATTTTGTGTTTTTTTTTCCATCTTTTTCAGGGAGATAACAAGTAAAGCTATTTGCATCGCCAGAGATGCATGCAGCCGTCTAAAGTCTTGGTATCAATATATCCGTACATAAGAACCAAGATACTACAACAAAAAAAGAACAGGCCAAGTACATAGGTGAACAAGAATGGTAATAACAGATGTTTCAACAATGAATATTCAGTAGTACGTGATATTTCAACGTTGGTAGTTAAATTGGTTATAACGAGGGAACTTTAGCTCAATTGGCTGGAAAGATTCAAGATGGCAAGTATTTATAAATTCGATAAAATCTCAATAGATAGAAACCAAAACAACAGATTTGACTTAGTATTATTCTCTCGTTTGTCATGGAGTTCATCAAACTATCTTGGTTCATGGTTCTTATTGCTTTTCTCCCTACTTCTAAAGGTAAGTTTAAGTACCCTACTTAGAAAAAATTTAAGCATCTGTTACAGCCTAATTCAGTTCTAATTAATTAACAAGTGTTCATTCTTTTTTCTTGTTGTATTTGTAGCTGAAAATCTAGGTTTGTTTCGGCTGTACATTGGCGCTGAGTCGAAGTCGATCAAGTTGAGTGACGTACCAATAAATTCCCACGTCGAATTTCATTTCATTCTTGCCTTTGCAATTGATTACACAAAAGGTGATTCTCCAGTTCCTACTAACGGGATATTTGACAAATTCTGGGAGAGCCAATATTTGAATTCTCGAGAGATTGGATTGGTAAAACAAATTCACCGGAACGTCAAGATTGGATTAAGCTTAGGTGGAGACACTGTTAAGGACAACGTAGACGTATATTTTGCACCTAAATCCATTGATTCGTGGGTTAAGAACGCTGTTCGGTCGCTTACAAAATTGATTACTGAGTACGACATTGACGGTATAGATATAGATTATGAACATTTTAGTGCAGATCCAGAGACGTTTGCCGAATGCATTGGACGACTAATAATAACTTTAAAGAGAAATAAAGTAATTTCCTTTGCGTCAATTGCACCATATGAAGGGGTCCAAAGTCACTAAGCCTTGTGGAAGAAATACGGGCATGCAATAGATTATGTCAACTTTCAGTTTTATGCTTATGAAAAAGGGATTAACATTTCACAATTTGTCAAGTTTTTTGATGAACAAGTTTCTAATTATGCTGGAGGTCAGATACTAGCGAGTTTTGATACTGCCGGTGATGGAGGGTTACGACCCAACAATGGATTTTTTGAAGCTTGTAGTGAACTCGGGAGGAAACGAGAACTTGGAGGTATTTTTGTATGGTGTGCTGATGAGTCTCAAAAATTTGGGTTTCAGAATGAAAAAGTATCTCAAGAATTCTTAAGTTCCATGCATTTGTTTCATGCATGATATCACTATCCAAAATGTATATAAGTTTAAATATTGTATCACATGTTCACCTCCTGCAATGATTCCATGCCATGTCGGAAGAATTTATCAAGTTAACAAGATTGAATTATAACGTATTCTTTACACCAATAGAACAAATGATAAGTTTTATTTGAATTGTTGAAATTAATACTTACACACCAATAGAGACTGACACTGTTGATGAATAAACAATAAATTATACATCATTATTATCACCTTAATCATCTCCTTCGTCTGCCTCTTTCAACCACTGAATCAGGCTTTGCGACTGATTAACAAATATTTTATCAGACGCGTCAGCTCAGATGCCCACAACAGTATCGCCTCCACGGTAACAATATCTTTCTCATACAGTACATGCAAAATTTTATGAAATATCGCAGCAAAATCCTTGGCAAATTCTGAGCACATCTCTTCAAATGTCGCTATGATTTCAATCTGCTCATCTGTGGACGTTACGTAATGTCGCAAAAGATCCCTCCATGTTGTGATTACGCTGACAGCGTTTCTATACAGTTCACCTTCGGAACCATATGGGGTTTCATATGAAAATTTCATCATTGACCAAAATAGCGCCCGAGCACAATCCGATGTTTCCATATTGAACGCAAACCTTAGCGAAGTCACTTCTATGATTGTATTATCTTGGTCCACACCTTCATTAACTAACCTTAGGAAAGTTGCTTCCACCTCTGTGTCAAAATCCTCCTCGGCCTCGCTATCAGAGCTTTCGCCATCTCGTTTTGATCCTTTATAAATTCCCTGACTTTCTAGCTTGATCGGGCGTTTTCCAGAAAACTGAATATCTGGTACCAGTGGGTATGTCGACCGTTGCATTATGTCCTTGCTAATGGCAGCATAATCTGATTGAATCTCATGAATGAATATTTTGTATCCCATAACATCATCTTCTAGCAATCCTTTAACAAAATCACGCCGCAGTTGCTGATAATCAAAATTGTCAGCGAAAAAGCTTGGCACTTCTGGAGAGCAAACGTCGATATAACAATCTTCTATGTCATTATGCAGTTGAAGAGCATCAGGATTATCAAGGAGCAATCCTATATTTCCAAGAGTACTAACCATCGCAGCATTCGAATCCGCAGCATCCTCATCATAATACAGAAGCTCTTTCGTATTTGGATGGATAGCCATAACCAACTGATCATCATCGTTGTTACCAGGTGTCGTTTGGTGTTTTGACTTGTTAATCACCATCATAGTCATTATAGCATTATTATCTGTTTCCTTTCTCTGTTTGTGTTCTTGTAGAACTTTTTCAAGAGACGGCATGTTGATGTTAGTTACAGTATCAGCACTTATGAGAATGAAATCTCCCCTTATCACGTCAAGTTCAAATAAACCTGAGAGCATCACCATCACTGACACAACCTCGAGGTACAATAGTCTGAACAGTGAATTTAGGATTGTGCAGAGATGACCATTCAGAATGAGACAAGTAATCAATGATTTGCTTAGAATGAGCACCATTATCACATACGACTACGAATACTTGCTCAACACCAACAGATTTAAGCCAAGCTAGTGAGTAATCTAGCATTGGAGTATTAACTAGAGGTAGAAGTACCTTAGGGCGTTCCTTTGTGATTGGCTGAAAGTTATTTTCCTCGAAAGTGGTATTCGTTAAGAGGATTGCTTGTAGTAGGGATTGAGTTTCTTGATCATCTGCATCTTTCTTCGCAGCTCTGACTTGGTTCTTCTTCGCCATGAGAGGCAGTAGTAATATCGGTGTATTATTGCAAATTTCGATGGATTTTTTAAAGAATAAGAAGAATAATGCATATGAATTTTCTTGATGTGAATCACACGTTAAGAGTTTTTTCTGAATCCTGATAGAAATAGAAATCAAAAGTTTAGGCTAACTATATAACGTACTTCTATATTTTGGGAAACGTGGGCCCCGCATGTGATAAATAGTGGCCCAATAACGATTCCGGTCACCGATGTCAGTTCGGGAAAATCAAACACTTTGTCCCATTCAATTGTACTGTCAATTTTGAACCATACGATTAAGCAATTTGAAATTTCAATAAAAGCTGTGGATACACTTTTCTTTTTTTCTTTTTGAACACAGTCCATCATTTTCTACCTCACAGTGGGTGGACTAGTGGAGACAATTTACAAGTCTACTATTACGGGTTTGAAAATATTAACACTTGAAACAAAACAAAATAGGAGACTATGGAAAATTAGGTAACCCTATTTCTACTCCACTCTCTGGGAACTCATCCATCAGACGGTCTGAAACTACTTGCCAATCTAATGCAACGCCCTTAAAGTAAAAGGTTCTTACATTGACCCTAACATAGCTCTACTGAAACGGCACACAACCACTCCACTTACCAATTGTTTATTTAAGGGTTAATACAAATCTGAGCAGTATAAATAAGTCAAATACCTTCCAACCATTTCTTCATTCACAGCCTTCAGAGTTCAGACATACACCCTTCTTTTCATCAATGGATTCCTTAAAACTCTTTGTCTCACTACTTGTTCTTCAAGCTTTTCTTAATCCACTTTTTTCGGCACAAGCAGCACCTAATGAAGTTTTCAGAGAGTATATAGGAGCAGAGTTCAATAATGTCAAGTTCACAGATGTACCAATTCATCCAGATGTTGAATTCCATTTCATCCTTTCCTTTGCCATCGATTACACCACTTCATCTTCTGCTTCCCCTACTAATGGAAATTTCAATGTTTTCTGGGACTCTGACAACCTCAGTCCCTCTCAAGTCTCTTCCATCAAGAACACACACTCAAATGTCAGGGTAGCAGTGAGTTTAGGAGGGGACAGTGTCGGTGATGGATCTGCATATTTCAACCCTTCTTCAGTTGAATCATGGGTTCACAATGCTGTTTCTTCACTCACTGGTATCATCAATAAGTATAACTTGGATGGAATTGATATTGACTATGAACACTTTAGTTCTGATCCTGATACATTTGCAGAGTGCATCGGACAGCTTTTGACTACCCTAAAAGGAAACGGGATCATCTCTTTTGCTTCTATAGCTCCTTTTGATGATGATCAAGTTCAGAGCCATTATCAAGCTCTGTGGAGTAAATATGGTCATCTACTAGACTATGTGAACTTCCAATTCTATGCTTATGATCAAGGAACAAGTGTGTCTCAGTTTTTGGACTACTTCCAAACTCAAACCTCAAACTACAATGGGGGTAAGATCTTACCTAGCTTTGGCACCGACGGTTCAGGTGGTTTATCTCCAGAAAATGGCTTTTTTACTGCTTGCAGTAAGCTCAGAAGTCAAGAAAAACTTCACGGTATCTTCATTTGGTCTGCAGATGACTCAAAAAAGAATGGGTTTCGTTATGAAAAACGATCACAGGCAATGTTAGCTGGTTCACGATAAGTTTGTTCATGTTAAGAGCTTCTTATCTTCTACTTAGTAAATCTAATCTTGTATGGTGTTTTATGTGACTATGTGATATATATGATACTGTACTTGTGAATCCTGCACTGCACAGACGAACCCCGTTTTATAAAATTTCTAGCAAAATAACATTTGATTCCTGTAGATTCTTAAAAAAAAAATTGTGCAACCTAAGTCCTAGTTTGCTGAACATCTCAAATTGAATAAGTGGGAAAATCAAGGTGTTATGAGAATTGATACTACACAAAATATAAGCAACTGCAAACACTATTCTACCTGAAACTGGCACTATAAGTGCTGATGCTCATGATATTCGAAAGTTGCGAACATTAGAAGCTCATTTAATTCATCACGAGAAAATAAAAAAGAGCCACTGTCAGGAATTTAAGTATAATTCAGCCTCATTTAGGTCATCAGTCATCACTACTAGGAGTTCTCTTCTCAGCTGAATGTTAGCACAAACTGAAATCTATACTGTCAACCCTACTGCATCAATGCTAACTTGTAATGAACAAAAGAAAGAACGGTTCTATTTAGTGAAGAACTCGCATCGAGATCTGAGTATTCAGACAGAAACTTCCGTTCTTCTCAAGGACAGCATTCATTGCATCAACCTTTGAAGGGAATTGCACCATAGCGAACTTCATGGAGTCTGAGAAATTTTGCCTGCAAAAAATTTCAAAAGATTATCAACAGATGTGTCATTTGAGCTATACAGACTTAATACTTTTACACAGGCAGAAAATTAAAAATGACAAATCCTTAACCTCCAGATGAACCGCAAGCTGGATGAGTTGAAATCACAACCAGACAACATGCGCTCTATGTCCTCTGAGATGGCATTGCGAGGGACTCCTTGTATTAACACCTGACATAAGATGCATACTAAGCTTCAGCTTACAGAACGAAGATAAGTTGAAAACAGGCATTCGCTCTTATCTTTCCATATTTACAGAACATTATAATGCGAAACAAAATTATGGAGAGACTATTAACTAATATCAAAACAATCCAATTTGGGGTCTGTCTAAAAATTTCACTTCAGCCATGATAAAATGGACTACCCTACAAGATCACAAGACAATAGAAGTATATAATAGTGATGCAAAGAAATAAGATTAAAATCTATTTGTGAATTACTAGGTGAAATTAGTTTCTGATAACATCTACAGCTCTTCTAATTATTGTCCGATGGACCAAAACATTTGTTGTTACCCTCCCCTGGTTTATGCATTTGGGTCAATCGAACAACACAGAAGTGATAGAAGAAACTATTGCCAAGATTACTCCACCCTAATTAAGAGTACAAGCAGCCATATCCAGGAGTGCAAATGAACACACATCACGGTTCAGAAAATTGTACTTACAGCTTTACCATCATAAGAGTCAAAACCCCAGTGGGCAGGGGCAACCTAACACAAACAAATTCATCTTATCAGTCATAAAACTCACCCAAATTGGAAGAAACATATTTCAGTCAGTTTTCAAGTAACGATCCCGATCAAAACAAAAAGGAACCCCACCTTTTCGATCTTGTGGTGGTAGACCCGACTTTTCCTCCTGATTATGCTCACCGCATTCTCATATGCACTATGTGATGGAAATTGCAATACCCTGCATACAAATTATAAAGATAAAGAGTATGATAAACCTCATGAGCTACATCACTAATACAAAAACAACTAGACATTATGCAGAAAATTCAAACGGAGTTAAAGATAGTGGACATACATGCTAACTGGAAGGAATAGGCCATTGTATTGGACTTTGATATCTTCGCTACTCAAATTACAGCTTTCCAAATAACTAATCACATCATTCTTCGTAGTAAACATCCCAATCCCGTACAATTTCGCATAAATACTACCTTAATAATACCAAATCAAACAATAATCAACCATGTTAGCAAAGTTGTACCAAAATCAAAATCGTTGCCCTAACCTTTATAACCTTAGGTTTTGAAACATACCTTCTCTAGGTGGTTGGCGGAGAATGGGGTCAACAGCACTGTCCTGATTGAGTCTCTGTTGTTGTTGTTGTTGTTGTTCAGATTGAGTTGAGAAGTGATGTGTTGTTGATTGACGAGGAAATTGAGATCCTCCTCCTTGATTAGGTTTGAGACTATGTAATAAAACTCCATTAGATCTGATTAGTTTCCTCAATAGACTCATTTTTTGACCCCTTTTTAACCAGCAACTGAGGTGATGATGAAGATGATGATGAAGATGATGATGAGTGAGAATGAGATTTTAGAGTGTGGGAGAGAAAGAAAGAGAGTTTCAGCAGGAGTTCATTTTTGATTGACTTGCCCTTGGTGGTCCGCAATACGCACTTGTGAGGGTTTAATGACTTTGGTCAATGTCGTATGTCTTGGGCCACTATTGGCATATGAAGTGTTTATAAGGTTTTAGGGATTTGTACATCCTTTGGGTGAGCAGGGTAAAGGGTGAATACCAAAATATGGAGAAAAATACCATCAGAACAAGTCTTGTGGTGATCATGGTGAATTCAAGTTATTCTAAAGTTGAAGTAAGCGTGGAATGGTCATAATGGTCCTCCACATTTTTTCCATGCTTCAAGATTCAGAACAACTAATTGACATCGATGTTTAATCTAATTGACGCTTTCATAAAATAACGTGGTAGACAGCGAATGGATGATTTTGAAAAACAAAAATTCTAAAGTGAAAAATACTAGAACCCCCTACTATATGGGTTCAACCATATACAAGCCCCACAAAATGGATCTTACACCCTCAACTCCACACTTTCCGTTTTTGATATTTCTAGGCCCAGAATTTTTTTTTTGGGGCCTGGTTTTCAATTTTCCCGGATTGCTGACGTCATCAGGATTTTTAATAAAAGTAAAAATACCGAAATTAACCTTCCCTATTTATAGACGTTTTATACCTACCAGAAACTGAAAACCAAATCAGATTCAGCTCTTTCTTCTCTCCGCTCTCGTTCAGAAACAGAATTGGAGATTTTTCTTCAGACGAATTCGTGAATTTTGATAGTTTCATACTGATTTTCGTTAATTTGATAGGAAGAAAACGAGAAGAAGAACAACATAAACGAGAAGAAGAAGAAAACGAATTTTCTCTCAATTCGTTGAGGTGTACTCGTCTGTTTTTCAGATCTGACGAGATAGTGAAGCTGCATTGATGAACAACAAATAGGTTTGTTCGTTTTTAGCTTTTCTGTTGCTTGATTCACTAGTTTTCTCATCGATTTTTTGAATCTCGATCTTCTACTGATTACGATTTTTGTTCTGTTTCGAATTTGTTGAGTCTGAGAAGAGGAAGAAGACAGTTGGGAATACATAAATCAAAATAGGTACGAATTGTGATTTCGATTTAGTTTTCAAATTCAATTGATTTTGATTTTACCGTTTCGATCTATTTTTGTCACTTTTGATACTTACACATGTTTTTGTTGATGCTTACACATGTTTGTTTGATACTGAGAAGAGGAACAAAATAAACATTGTTTCAGAAGAAAGAAAACAACAAATCTAGGTAAGAATTTTATGTTGTTTTTGATTTCAGATCTGTTTTCAATTATTTTTTTTTTGAATTATTTTGTTGTTCTTTCATGTGCGATCTGTTAATTTGTTGTTTTACTTTTTGTTGATACTGAGAGAAGTATGAAGAAACAATTTTGTTTCAAAAAAACAACTTCAAATTGATTTGTATACATGCTGTTTTTTTTGTTACAGTATGTGTAACTTGAGGTTACACATATATATCATGTTGTATTTTAAGCATGCTTAAAGAAGATGCAGATGTTTTTTAGTTGCAGCATGTGTAAATTTATTTTACACATATATATCCTCTTTGTATTTTTAAGCATGTGTGAGGAAGATGCAGATGTTTTTTTAGTTACAACATGTGTAATTTTAGTTTACACATATATATCCTGTTGTATTTTAAGAATGTGTAAGTTGAAGTTACATATATATGTCCTGTAACATGTTTTATTTGTAAACAATTGTATCATCTGTATCTTTTACTTATATTTAGCTTGCCGCATAGAATATACTTCTCACGAGGGGGCAACGCCCCCGAGTGAATTTCGTTCGTTTTCAAATTTTGATATTCTTATTGTGTATTTGATATTTTCAGGTTGTCATGGCTGTTGTTAGTTGCGCTGTTGTTAGTTGCATTGCTGTTGTTCGCTACTTTTCTGATTTCATTACCCTGCGTGTTAATACTGATATCAAACTTGATGAGTTTAAGGAACAAGTTTGCAAGGAATGGAAGCAGTATACTCCACTTGGTATTACTTTCTTCTTTCGAGAAAGTGGGAAAGATTTTCCGCTTGATTGTGATTTTTCTTTGCAAGCTCTTATATCTATCACAAATAGTAAACAGAAGACCAGTGTTGATATTTTCTTGCAAAATGTTCCTCGTGTGGCCTCTTCCTCTAGCTCTAGGGCAGATTCTTCTATTTCTAATGGGTCTAGTAGTACGTCTTCGTCCACAAACAATCTTACTGTTGCAATGTATTTGGAAGATAAAAGTAAGCCAGCGAAACCTTTGTTATCGGATGGTTGGCCCAAGGTTCTTGGTGATATTGGCCATGTGTTTGTTGAAGGAGTTAAGCAAGTCAGGGTTGCTTTTACCAAGTATCGTCTTCGCACTGGTTTCCAAATGATTGTAACTCACAATGAGCGTTCTAGGTTCACGGCTAAGTGTGCAGATGAAAAATGCGGATGGAAATTCCATGCAGCTTCTATTGATGAAAGGAACGAAATGTTTCAGGTAGGTTTTCCGTGTTCTGTCATCTAATGCTTAGCATATGTTATGTTTTGTTACAGTATGTGTAACTTTGGTTTACACATGATGTTTTTGGCACCATATTGTGTTTTGGTTGAATTGTTTATATTTTGTATGAATCTCTTTAGGTCAGGTCTTATAACCCTGAGCACATTTGTGGTGCTGGTGGACGCAACTTGAACCAAACTTACTCCACCAGCTTCTCGTCTAGTTTGATTGAGGAAGAAGTTCGCAAAAATCCTCACAAGAAGCCCAAGAAAATTGCTGCTGATTTCCAGACCAACTATGGGATCAACATGGAGTACTACCAGGCATATAATGCTAGGGAAAAGGTTTATGATACGATTTATGGCGACGATGTCAAGTCCTACTCGCACTTGGTATGGTATATTGATGCTATAAGGGAAACCAACCCTGGTAGTGTGATAAAGTTTGAACGTGAAAATAAACAGTTCCAGCGGATTTTCATCGCATTTGCTGCATGCATCAAAGGGTACCGGTTTTATCGTCCAATGGTATACTTGGATACTACTTTCCTGACTACATTCAAAGGTTGCTTGATGGCAGCTACTGGGATCAATGGTGGTAAAGGTATGTTTTTTCTATGTGTTTTTTTTTATGAACAATTTCAGTTGACAAATAACTAACAGTTACACATGTGTAACTCTCAGTTACACATTACTTTACTCAGTGTGTAACTAAGAAAACAGCATCTGTAACCTTAAGTTACATATTTGTTTTAGCATGTGTAACCTTAAGTTACATATTTGTTTTAGCATGTGTGAAACTTATTATTCTTTCGATTCTGCACAATTTTTTTGTAGGATTTTTCCCCCTTGCTTTTGCACTAGTCGATTCTGAGACGATCGACAACTGGGAGTGGTTTTTAAGGAATTTGAAAGAAGTTGTTGGTGATGGGAGGCCAATCACCTTCCTTTCGGATCGCCATGAAGGACTCTTGCAAGGTGTTCCACTTGTTTATCCAGATGGGTTCCACAGCTTCTGCTACTATCATTTGACGAAGAATATACCCATCACTGCAACAGATCCTAGGTACTCACTTGTGATGGACCATTTCCGAGAGGCGACATACGCACTCTCACCTGAAAACCATGCGAAAGCCATACAGAAGATTAGAGATTTGAACTGCGATTGGGTGGCTGATTACATCGAGACAATCCCACCTGAAGCATATGCGAATGCCTATTTCAAAGGTTGTCGGTATGGACGAACATCTAGTACTCTAGCAGAATCAGTCAATAGCTGGGTTCTGGTTCACAAGAAGATGCCTGCATATGCTCTTCTTGATCAGGTTAATTGAGTGTGTGTGTGTGTTTTGTTGTCTTTTTATTTCATGTTTTGTCACTTTATGCATTGATGAGTTTTTTCTCCTTTTCAGATTAGGAGGAAAATAATGTGTTTGATGGCGGAGCGTCGTGAAATTGGTGCTAATATGATGACTCCATTAACCCCTGAGTATGAAAAAAAGCTTGTGGCTCTTCAAGATGAAGGTTTGGCTTGGGAAGTATTGGTTGCTAGTCCTACCGTGTTTGAAGTTATTAGTGAAAGGTCTCACATGGTGGACCTCGAACACGAGACTTGCACCTGTCAAAGGTTTGGTTTCTTATGCTTTTTTCTTCTCTTGGTATGTTCTTTTTTTTTAAGAATGTGTATATCCACTTTACATTAGATATATGCATGTGTTAATAATAGTTACAAATTTATTTTATATGTGTAACTTAAAGATACACATCCTGTACATGCACCTGTAGCTAGCTAATTTTGAGTGTTTTATGATTTGTATGTGCAACTAACTGATTTTTGATTTGTTTTTTGTTTTCTTCCAGGTGGCGCGTATATGGTTTTCCTTGTGCTCATGCTCTTGCAGCCATACGCAAGATTAAACGTGAGGCTATTGATTTCATTTCACCGTATTTTACAAGCGACTATTTTAGGAAGACTTATATGCATGCCATCCAGCCGATTCCCAACTACAACAGGCCTGTTGAATATCATCCAGACGACACCGTCAACCCACCTACCGTGAAGAAGCATCCAGGTAGACCACCAGGGAAAAGGATTATAAGTAAACACGAGAAGAAGGTGAAGAGGAAAGTTCATTGCAGCAACTGCAAGGAAACAGGTCACAACAAGGCAGGTTGCAGGAATCCTCGGAAGTTCACACCCCACTAGCTTGAGCCTAACAAAATTCATTTCTGCAACTAATGATTTGATTGTTATTTATCTTTGATTATTTGTTTTTTTAATTTTCTTCATGTTGGTTTTCATGGACCAAACATTTTTATTTTTCTTCAACGTTGATTATGTGTAAGGATGATTCATTCAGATTTTGTCAGTTCACAGTTGAAATGCGTTTTATTCTATTTTTGATTTATTGTATACGTCTGATCAGTGGTCAAATGCTTTCTGTAACTTTTGTTTACACTCAAATATATGGATGTGTAACCGGAAGTTACACTGCTGTGATTGCATGTGTAACATTAGCTTACACATGATAAATGCTGGTGTAACTTTATTTTGATTTATTGGACAATCCGATCAATGGCTTGTGTAACTTCAGTTTACACTCAAATATATGGATGTGTAACATTAGCTTACACATGATAAATGTATATGTAAACTCCGGTTACACTTTCTGCATCAAATTAAGATGTGTAGTTACTTAACCTGTTGCATACTTTCTGAAACCTGTACACACAGCAGTAGTAGTTCTAACAAGATAAAAGTTTTTAATTCAAAGAATTTCAACCCAAAAATATTTTGCAAAACTAATAACTGCTAAAATCTACTAACTGACGAAATTTAAAAGTTTCTAACAACATATTTTCCAAGTCTAACATCTGTTTGTGGCTAACAACATATTTGCGAGTATAGAATTTTTTCTAATCCTAATGACTGCTTTACACATCTCTAGATGGATCCGAAAGAATCTTGTATAGCATGCTTCCTCTCATGCGGTTCAGCTTGTCAGTCCACCATAGCATCATAGTTGAGGTTAATTTTTTGTCAAGTGGTTTATTCTTCATCCTGATCTTCATGTAATTGCATACACATGGAAGACAGTCAGGAATTGTACCGTGTGGGGGCGCATTGAGATTCTTGGGATTTTCATTCATCCCAAGAGCAAAAGGACAGCGGAGTCTGAGTTCTGTAGTAATTGCAAATGCATATTTCTTGGCTTGAAGAAGGTGTTCACCCTTGAGTTCCTTAACGTTTGACGAGTTCATGTAGGACCAAGGATTAGAGCTCCTCAAGTCATACTCCAGCAGTGTGTAGTGTGTGTTGTTGTTGCACATTGGGGCGAAAAGTCTGACTGCATCGTTCTTGTACTTGACATACTCCTTCGCAAGCTTCGGAATCCAAAATTTCTTGAATTCTTCGTAATCCTTCAAGTAAGAGATCTGCAAAAACCATTTGGAATGTCAAACTCACATTTTTAATCAAAAGTTACAAATGAACAAGTGATTATGTAAACAGAAGTTACACACAGGGCCTTGGGTTTTACACTGGAAAAAAAATCTTGAGTATGTTATCATAATCTTACAACATATACTACACATTATAAATGCAATAAGATTTTAAATATATCGAAGTACTTACGTATGCTTTTGGCGACAGGAATATCGCCTTGTCATACTTGCTGTTAGAGTTCATTTTCGTCCTCAATCTGCTAATGTAGAAGTCGATGAATTCTGACTCCAAGAAGGATTCTTTCTTTGTAAGCTGTATCATTAGTTCTCCAGATATATCAAACAGCGCGCTACCATCTTCTTTGAGTTCCATCCAAGTAATGTCTATGCATTACAAAGAAGTAAACTATTATCAATCAAGATAACAGAATCAAGTAGTAAAATACAACAATCAATAACAGAATCAAGCCTACTTGGAGTCAAGCTACTTACGTTTTCGGATGAGTATTGAAATATTCAAGCACTTTATTCTTTTTCTCGCCTTCCAACCTTTCGATAACTTCTGAACCTTTCACATCGTTTCTCATTGTTCCATCATCTTCTTCAGCAACCTCAGCCATTCTATCTTCTTCTACTTCTGGAACTGCGGCCATTTCTTCTTCATTAGTTGTCTTCTTAATCCTCTTTGAATTTCTTTGATATTGTTTCAGATCTTGTGTTGGGATTTTTCTATTCCTCAGCACACGTTGTTGTATTAATGATGGTTGCCTTTCTCTTATTGTATTCCCAGCTTCCTTTAGTAACTCTCCTGCAGGTTTTGGAGTTTTTTCTAATCCAAGGCTAAAAACGTTTTCCTGCGTTGTAGCTGCGCAAACAAATATAGGCAGAATCTCAGTAAAATTAGCACATGTATGTAACTTAAAGTTACACAAGCCAAAATAATAATGTACTGTATGTAACCTCAAGCTACACATGCCTTTTACAATGTGTAACTTGAAGTTACACTTCCATTACAAACAAAACACATTGTATGTAACCTCAAGCTACACATGCCTTTTACAATGTGTAACTTGAAGTTACACTTCCATTACAAACAAAACATAGAACGGAAGAGTGGTTACCAGTTGAGGTAGGTTCTGCATTCTCCGTCACTGCGGGTCCATGTTCAGTTTTGTTAATGTTGCTGACGATCTCATCTATCATTTCACTCACTTAAACATTCGTCATATCATCAGGGTTAGCTCCTATTTGCACCAACCTGTAGGTCTGAGCATTGTCAGGCTGTGTTTGCGGTGTTGTAGCAGTTATCACCATGGAGTCCTCAAACTGTGTTGAAGCAGAACTGTCATCAAAAGTTCCAGGTGTATCCTCATTGACTTTTGCAGTAACATCATCACCTACGGCTTTTGCAGCTACATCATCACCTGCCCCATCCACAACTCCACCATCTGCAGCTTTCTTCTGTGCCTCATCCGTAACAGGTGTCTCTTCAACATCTTTCTTCTGCTCCTCATCAACATTATTTGAAGGAGTGGGCTTTTGCTTTGCGACAGGCCTTTTCTTTGGTGGAGTCTTGCAAGTTGTCACACTCTTCATACTCGAACTATATGTCCTGAGTGGTCTTTTGTGCCCCTCTACAGCAGTTTGAGCTTGCAGAATTGTTGGCGTATTTCCAGCTGCAAGGCTCATACATGGAACTGCACAAGTATTGAAACGAGAATTAGGATGATGATGATGATGTTAAATTTTTTTAATAAAATTTCAAGAAGAATATATCATGTGTAATCGACTGGCTTGGATAACTAATATGTGTAACTTCATGTTACACATGAATATGGCATGGATACCTAGTGTAACATGGAGTTACACATGCATCTAACTAGTGTAACCAGAAGTTACACATGCATGTGGCATGTGTAACTAGGGATTACACATCCATATGATCAGTTTACTCAACATTTATTAAGTCTAATCAAGTTAAACAAGCAAGTTAAAAATGAACAAGTAAAATATGAAATTAAAAAGGTTCAAAGACCTTAGTGTCAACTAATTGGGTACCTCATCAAGTTAAAGAAGCATATTAAAAATGAACAACTACTTACATTCTTCATTGAAGGAAGTTTCCGCGTCATCTTTCTCTTTCTCTTGCTCAGTACTTCCATCTCCTTGTTGCTCTGTCTCAACTAATTGTAACTCTTCTTCTTCATGCTCAGTAGCTCCATGCTCAGTACCTCCATGTACATCATCTTCATGTTGCATAAACTCTTCTTGGGTCACTTTGTAAGGATCAATACCCATTGCTTGCATAATTTGGCAACTAAATTTGTGAACCTTGAATTCCGCTGTTCCTGAAAGGTCCCCTTATGATATCCCTTCTCTTGCAATTGCATACACTGCTTTAAGCATTGCTTGCTTTTCTTGCAGTTGCTCTTTCAGATGGCTATTCTCAATAGTTTGCGCTTTCAGCCAACTTTGCAGGTCGTCCTTGCTGGGTACCACGGTTGATATACCCAGCTGCTTCTCAAGCTGTGAAAACTCAGCCACAAAGCTAGGAGTTGGCTGCAATTAACAGATGGAGAGGTTAAAAAGATATTGCAAAAAACAGTTGAACATTCTAAATATACATTTTTCGGTTGTATGTGTAACTTAAAGTTACATAAGCACATTTTATATGTGTAACCTATAGTTACATAAGCACATTAGATATATCTAATGTAAAGTGGATATGTGTAACTAAAGGTTACACATATATTTAATGTAAAGTGGATATACATATAAAATGTGTAACCTATAGTTACATAAGCACAGGATATATATACAAACAGGATATATATGTTACATAACCTATAGTTGCATTCACTTGTGTTATCTTTTGCATGTGTAACTATAAATTACACAATCACATTTAAATGTGTAACTTATAGCTACACATGACAATTTTGATTACATCAAAGTTTTATCTAAATTACATTACCATAAATTTACAAAACCTAAACCAACTGACATATAACACTTACCGAAAACTGTGTCATGTCTGTTTTCCAAATGTAATCAGAAATCTGGTATATATCCCATCTCCCAACCCTCGGGATATCTTCCTCGTGGTTCTCAACTTTCGGGATTAATCCTGCTGGCGTGTGTTCAGCAAACAATAACTGCAACATATAAATTTTAATTAGTCGATTGAACAAAAATATCCATCAAACACTAAAACTGCTGGAATAGAAATTACACACAAGCTTTTTACCAGTAGGTATTGCACACAAGCCTTCACATTTGACAAACAACTAAGATTAGTATGAATCTCTTCAAACAAGTGCTCGTGTATTAAATCAGGCCACGACACCTTGAGCACCGTATCATAAGTTTCAACGATACTAAGATATTTCGCGTTCACTCCATTGGCATTTTTGTCGCCAAAAAACAATACACAGCAAAGATAAAGACCTATCAGGCAAACTAGATCCTTTTCATCAACTTTCTTTCTTTTCCCACTTTTTCTCCTTTTTGCCATAAGTTGTTTTATCTTCTCTAAAATGTTTGTCTTAGTCACCGTCGTCTGATGCTTTGTAGATTTGATATCGGTGAAGTATTTGCTGTATAAAACATTGTCAGTCAAATCACTAGGACAATAGTACTTTAACAGCTTCTGACCCTTTCTGCTTCCAATCCTCTGCATGCAAAATATACCAGCCAGCTTTGCCGGTGTAGACTCTATAATCTTATCATCAGCAAACTTGAATGAACATGGTGTCTCACAATCCATGTCAAAGCAGTTCAAGAGCTTCAAGACGCCGTGTTTGTTGGTAGTTATCTGTCTTGTTGTAGTTCGTACAGTTGTATCATAGTCATCGTAATACATCATTACGAGTTCTCCGTAAGCAGCTCTCCTAAGATATCTATGAGCCCTATCAGTCAGTCCTATAGGCTTTATCACCTTTACTAAATCCTTTACTGCATTCAACGACTGCCTTAGGTTTCCTGTACACATCACACACAAAAATAGCATGAGTCAGTATGTTGTGTACTTATCAAATACACTCGTTTTTAACTACAAAATGAAAATCATGTTACAAACTATGTGTATTTGCCAAGTACACAAACTGAATCATTCTATTCTGTGTTGTGTAACCTTAACTTACATGCATATGAAGGTTTAAAGGGGTCATTTTTTTATGTCCAACTATAATTTACAAACACAATACAGTCATAGGTTATATTTTTGCATGTGTAACTTTTAGTTATCTAGGCAATTGCCAAATCAGTTATGTTATTATGCATGTGTAACTTAAGGTTACACAGTCAATTGGCAAGTCAGTGATTAGATTTTCAATGTGTATCTTATAGTTACACAGCCACTTTGCAAGTCATTGGTAACATCTTGAATGTGTAACTCACAGTTAAGATGTGCAACTACAAGTTACACAGCCACTTCTGCAAGGCTCATTTGTATGTGTAACTACAAGTTACACACTCAATATACAAACCACAACATAGTGGTGAGATTTTGAATGTGTAACTTAAAGTTACACAGGCCCTTGTTTGCGTAGTTATACATTCAAAAGCATCACTTACATTAGAAACTTTTAAATTTCTTCAGTTAGTAGATTTTAACTACAAGTTACACACTCAATCCTAGACATTCTACAAGGTGTAACTTTAACTTACACATGCATATTAATGAGTAACTTTAATTTACACAACCAATTTTCTATGTGTAACTACAAGTTACACATCCTAAACACAACCAATTTTTTATGTGCAACTACTAGTTACACATCCCTAGGCAAGTCAGTGGTGACAGGCTCACTTGGTATGTGTAACTATAAGTTACAAAATCAATATACAAACCACAACACAGTCAGTGGTTACATTTTGAGTGTGTAACTTATAGTTACACATGTCCTTGTCTGTGTAATTACATATTCACAAGCATTATATGAGAAATAAACATGAGACCATGACAACAATAGTTTTCACAACTTAGTACCTGTAATTGTATCATCTTTTCTAGGGGGATTCATTTTTCCTTTCACCATTTTTATTCCAAAAGAAATTTGATTCTGAATCTGCAGTTGATGTAGTAATAAAATCAAGTTAGTTGATTGCAATTCAACTTAGAGTTTCTAAGGTTTTCAAACAGTAACATCTCAGAAATGAAATCCACTAAATCAATCAGTTATATCACATCCATGACTTACCTTTGTTTCTATTTAATCAGTTATTTCATGGATTTTATGCACAAACGATTGTTCTCCTTCTCCGATCTGTAAAATTATCAGTCAGAATGAGTTATGTTTGTTGTAATCTTATTACAAACCCTAGTTCAGAAATTTTCGACCCACGAATCAGTAACAACAGGATTCAAAACTAACAGCTTCAAATCAAAACTTACCTAGTGATTAATCGTCGGAGTATTTCATCAACAGGAAAGTAACAACGGCGATTTAGGTTTTGAATCTGAAACTGAATCTGAAACTGTTTCTTTTGATTTTTTTTGGTTTTTGAATCTGAAACTTTTTCGATCTGTTTCTCTGATTTAGGGGTTAGCAAATGATGAATAGTTTTTGATCTCGATCTTTGTTTTGGAACAGATTTCAGGAAGATTTCTTGATTTTTTCGGTTTTTTTCTAGATTTCTTTCTGTTTCAGGTGAGTGAGATTTGTTTTCTCTCTCCTTGGAAATGAAATAATGGCGTCTGAACGAGAGAAAGGTAGGTGACGCCTCTTATATACTTGAGGCTAATTTAGTCTTTTCGCTTTTATTAAATTTATTTTTTAATTCAGGGCCTACTAATAAAACTCTTTTATCTAGGGGCCTCATATTATGGGTTATCCATGGGTTGGGCCTGAGCCTAATTTCCCGAATTCTAAATTGACCGAAAAATATCATGTCGAAAATACCGTGAGAAAATCTAAGGGTTATAAATTGAAAGTTAAACCTTACAAAAATTCAAACAGTTGTCCAAAAAAAAAAGTTTACTAAATTTATTTTAAAGTTTTCCACGGTAAATCTGGCACAACTTATCAAAATAACAACAAAAAAAAAAACGACAGTTGTAAAGAACGGATGCGTTTGTCAGAAATAAAAATACAGCAACTTTGCTCAATCCGCAAACCAGGTCCTCTCGCTTCAAACCAGGACCATTTTTTATGCTAATATTGGTGACTGGAGATAACTTTTTTACAATTATTCATACAATGGGAGGGAGTAAGTCTTGTTTCATATTTGTTAATTCATCTCTGATTCACGCGACTTCAGGTAAATAAAGAAACCAAAATTTAAATCTTTCCAGAGTGCGCTAGGTTTTTGAGAGTTTTTTTTGGATGAGCAGAAGATATGGAGTAAAATTCTAATAGAATAAATTCATAAAAGGTGAATATCGGAATATTTTATTTTTGGGATTTATATATTTTTTGGAGTGAGCAGAGGATATGGAGTAAAATAAGACTAGAACAAATTCATAAAGGGTAAATACCAGAATATGGAGTAAAATAAAGGTAGAACAGCTCTTGTGGTGAATCCAAGTTACTCCAAACTTGGAGAAAGTGCAACATATCAAATTTAATAATTCCCAAATTTGGGCCCTCCGTGTTTTTTCCAGACCCTATTTCAGGATTTCGTCGTAAACAATTTAGAATCCAAGCAAGAACGGCAATTCAATAGACTGATGTGAAATAACAGCAGAACAGTCAAAAAAAACAAAATTCCAATTGACAATGAAAGTCATGTTTTCATAAAAATAATGATTTAGATTTCCTTACCTAGCTAAGTGGATTCTGCTTAAAGTGAATGGACAGTTTAGAGAGAATGGATGGTTTCAAAAAAAAAATAGAAATCCTCGATTGACTGAGGAATATCACGTGGAGAATATAACTAGAAAATTTAAGGGTTAGAGAGTTGAAAGGCGCAACCCCATGACGTTCAGTTTCAGACTCAAACAGCTGCTCAAAAAGGATTAACGGAGATTCCTTACAGATTTTTTCACGTAAATCTAGTGCGACTTTTGAAAATAACAAAGAAGAAATAATTAAAAAGAAGAAATGTGTTTATCAAAAACATAATTGAACTTTGTTTTTAACTTATTACAATCTATACATGTCGATTGGGTTGGGCACTAAAAATGACTGACAAATCAAACATCATGCTAATATAATTGATGCATCATTTTATTTATTTTATTGTCTTTTTGGAAGCTTCCACCATTATGTCGGGAAACCGAGGTTACGTTCATCTCGAACCGGCACGTTTTCATAGAAGTCAATTCCATGAAACATCCTACTTTAGATAACTTAGCTCGAATTCGTCTCTTAAATCTTCAGATTAGCATGATCGATTAATACTAGCATGAATATATGATCAATACGATAATAGACAATCACACACGACACAAAAATTACGTGGTTCACCTATGTAGGCTACATCCACGGCCAAAACCACCCCGAGAATCTTCATTATCATAACAAGTTATTACACCGACATACTTCATATAATCAACTAGTTATGTAACCCACTAGCGCTAAACGTTAGAAACAACAAGACATATTACGAAGAGTTTACCTCTTCCTTTGTTCTTCTTCTTCCATTAACCTCCAACGCCATGGTTGCTTCGACCTTTAGACAAGAACATGAAGAACATCATGAATTCTAGCTTCTCCCACATGAACCCTAGAAGCCCTAGATTTCTCCCATACCCGCTCTCACTACAAGTCTCTCTTCTCACATAGATTTTTCCCCATCACCAACCATCGTAGGATACAACGGTTGTGACCCAATCACTCTCATTATTGATATTGGATTCTACTAAAGAATGATTTTCTACTCACAATATAAGCCCTCTTATATAGTAGACAAATCCTTGCTCCCCAAGTCTTCTAGAACTTCTAAGAATGGTCTTCCACCTTAATTAGGAAACCCTAAACTTGGAAAACACTCTACCAAACCGTCATACAAGTTTCCTAATCCAAGTAAACCTTGTAGATATTCCAAACCCGAAACTGCCCTTTAGCCACAGTTTTGACAGCATTAGATCACTGTTTTCTGATGCAAAACTGTTACCTAAAGTCTGTTTTCAGCCATATGGTTTTGTATACGGAACAAAACCCCAACAATCACCACCTTTTGTGACGTGAACAAAACCTTCGTCTTCACTACAACAAAGCATGAATGTTTACCACCTTATACAAGGCCATCCTCGCGGACATCATCACTAGCACGAATCAAAATTTTCTTGTACTTTGAGCTTGAACCACCACCTAAGCCAAATTCCTCCTTTGCATTAACACCATCTGAATCGCTATTTGTCTATCTTCTAGCATCACCACAAACAACTTCTTCATATAATTTATACAAGTTTCTGCATGACTTGTATCAAACTACTTCGTCGCCATGACCACTTATTATTCCACATTCGTTGAATACTTCTTCTTCGACACATGTCTAATACTTGACATTATTTGATCTGAGCCATCAAACAATTCCAGACGGACTTCACCAACTCCAAGAACCAACAATCTTGAGTCATCCTCCATGTAGACAAAACATGCTACAATATTCATATGTTGTGTATGAACAACTGTCACTTAGCACCACCATGATTCAAAACATTCTCCTGACAATATTTTGCAGACGTCAGTTGAACCCACAAACGATCTTCTCATAAAGAAAAAAAAACCTTCAACACGAATCATAGTCACATCAAGCGAAGTTGTCGAATCTTTCTTGATATTGTCCTATTCTTAATTTGTTCGGTCTTGATTTATTCATCATCTTCATGATCTATATCATTCTGCTACGAACCAATACTTTCCCTTCTTTGAAACCTCTTGTTCAAATTACCGAAGCACTGCCATCTTTATCCACCTTCACCGCACCACTTATCGGTAAACCGAGGTTACGTTCATCTCGAACCGGCATGTTTCCATAGAAGTCAATTCCATAAAACATCCTACTTTAGATAACTTAGCTCGAATCTGTCTCTTATATCTTTAGATTAACATGATCGAATAATACTAGCATGAATATATGATCAATACGATAATAGACAATCACACACGACACAAAGATTACGTGGTTCACCTATGTAGGCTACATCCACGGCCAAAAACACCCCGAGAATCTTCATTATCATAACAAGTTATTACACCGACACACTTCATATAATCAACTAGTTATGTAACCCACTAGCGCTAAACGTTAGAAACAACAAAACATATTATAAAGAGTTTACCTCTTCCTTTGTTCTTCTTCTTCCATTAACCTCCACCGCCATGGTTGCTTTGACCTTTAGACAAGAACATGAAGAACATCATGAATTCTAGCTTCTCCCACATGAAGCCTAGAAACCCTATATTTCTCTCATATCCGCTCTCACTACAAGTCTCTCTTCTCATATAGATTTTTCCCATCACCAACCATCGTAGGACACAACGGTTGTGACCCAATCACTCTCATTATTGAGATTGGATTCTACTAGAGAATGATTTTCTACTCACAATATAAGCCCTCTTATATAGTAGACAAATCCTTACTCCCCAAGTCTTCTAGAACTTCTAAGAATGGTCTTCCACCTTAATTAGGAAACCCTAAACTTGGAAAACACTCTACCAAACCGTCAAACAAGTTTTCTAATCCAAGTAAACCTTGTAGACATTCCAAACTCGAAACTGCCCTTTAGCCACTGTTTTGACAGCATTAGATCACTGTTTTCTTCTACTGTTACCTAAATTCTGTTTACAGCCATATGGTTTTGTATACGGAACAAAACCCCAACACATTAGACTTGCACTTCCATGAATTTTTTATAAGCATTGAGGTGGCGTAGAACTTGGAAGATGGAATAATTCCACCATAAGATTTTCTCTTATAAAATTAGCGGCAACATGAGTTGTTTTCTACCATTCTAAGGGAAAATATTATGGTGAAAAAATTTCATCTTCAAGTTATATGACACATCAACTCTTTTATCATTCCTCAAACTTGTTTTTGGGATAGGTCTGCTCTTCAGCAGCATTTTTCTCCAACTCAGGCGCAAGTCATCACTTCTATTCATTTATGTGAGACTAATCTAATACTCTTAAATAAAATTTAAACAGTAGTGGTGACTTTACTGATAGACACATTTTTGTGTCTTAATTATCCTTAGTGTCTCTATTGTTAGTGCTTGATTGTGTGCTTATTATGGTGTTTTATGTGTTTGTAGGTGTTTTTAGAGAAATACACTTGTGTGGAAAAAGTTGCTCGAAAAGTGCTATTTGGACCCCTGTAGGAGATTTTCTATTCGGACCCCAGTTTTGGCTAAGGGGAACTTAATTACTAAGGAGCACCTATTTCGATAAGGGCCACCTTCTTTACTATTCACACCCCAGGGTGTCACCTGTTAAGGGGCACCCCTACTCTGTATAAGGGGCACCCTTCTTCATCGTTTAAATATTGCAAAATGGCGAGAACATATTTCAGTTTGCTGTGTACTATTTTGTTGGATTTTCGGAGGGATTACAGTGAGATTCAATCACTGATTTCAATTAGGATGATCTTGATAGGCCCATACAATGTTGGTATGGGTGTTCGAATGAATTTATTTGGGTTGGATAATCCGTTGGAATGCAAAACAGGAGAAGCTAGTTTTCTCGGGTTTTCTGGGAAAGATTAGGCAGAGATTTACTTGGATATTTTCACGGATTCGGATTTGTATGGGACAGTTGAGTCACAACAGGATTCGTATGTGTTTTTGAATCGTAAAACTTGGGTTGTATGCGTGTCAAGTTGGATAACAGAAAGAGGAGGTATTCACGGGATTTCTTGGGAAGTTACGTGCAGAGTTGTTCCCTGCAGTGAGTTTAAATCTGTCCGAGATGAGAAGCAGAGTGTTGGAGTGTGCCAGTTGCAAGATAACACAAGAGAACGCGTGAAGAAAAGAAAAAGGGAAAGAAATATTATCGTATTTGCACAGAATTGAAGAGAGGATTATATGGAGTTAATACGGAAGATTTGATGATGGTGAGGTATAAAAAGGTCCCTGGGATGTCTTAGAGGGGTTACAGAGAGTTTGAGATATTATAGAGCATCACAGAGTCGAGAAAATCAAGTTCCAGAAATATTTTTCTGCTGCTGCTCATCTGAAGAACGCGAAGAACAGACCATCCAAGACAATCGTTTTTCAACAGTGGAAACGACACACAGGCGAGGGTCGAGAATCAGCGACAGTACTGTTCTATCGTTCTTTTTAGTTTGTAACACTTATAACTGTTGCAAACCCGGTTTTTAATAGTTTTTCTCCATTTCATCTTTGTAAACACCCTTTGAGCAATAAAAATGAATTTTGAGTGTGTTTCCAACATGATGATGAGCTAATTCTCCCATGACCAAGGCAATGAGGAAGCTATTCACGCATGAATAATGGATAACTATTTCATTTTCTCTAATTTTTAATTATAATTCACTCAATCACTGCTCTTGCAGAGTTTTTAAATGTTTACATAATTTTCTTAATTACTTGTGATTCAATTTGATAGATTATACTTTGTTTAATCAATTGATAGTCTATGCTTGGGGAATACAATTAATATTTGAGAATATGTTTGATTAATTGTGAATTAAGAAATAAGGGACTTAAAAGATAATTAGAGTTTTGGATTATTTGCCATAATTTATTCATGCGTGATAGCGGAATCAGTGTCTTGGTTATTCCTAATAATCTTGAATTAAGTTTTGTTTGTTTTTAAATTTCATTAAATCTAAAATCTTTTGCTTTCACAAGTCTCAACGAAATTTTTACTACAACTCAATTGAAAATCACATCATTTACTCTAAAGTCTAACTACATGGTAATATTGCACAATTTGTTTCTTCTGTATACTACTATTTGCAATGACACTTTTTGGTTAAGTATGTGGCACTTACAAGTTCCTTATAATTGTCGGATGTTATTGTGGAAACTGGTTCATCACGTTTTTCATGTTATTCATCGTCTTGCACAACACACGTGTATACGGGGTATGAAAAACGGGGGTGTAACAACCGCACCCAATATTTCGTTCGGCAATCTGTATAGACTAACTCTACTATTATTCCGAGAGTACCAGCTTATAAAGATAGCTATATCAAGAATGATATCAAAGAGTTATATCTCTGTTTTTCAATGTAATCAGTAAATCGAACATATTTGGATCCGTGAGCCTGATTATTATGAGAAACAACTTTGACAGTACCAAAGACCAATGTCTAAGTGCCAATCAATTTCTATCCAACAATCAAAGGTCAGATTTACCAATTGATTGAACTACGCACAAACTGTGATATTTCAATTATATAAAAATATAATACGGAAAAGAAATAACACAGACACCAGAGATTTTGTTAACGAGGAAACCGCAAATGCAGGAAAACCTCGGGACCTAGTCCAGTTTTTAACACCACACTATATTAAGCCGCTACAGACACTAGTCTACTACAAGTTAACTTCGGACTGGAATGTAGTTGAGCCCTAACCAAGTGTCACACCGATTAAGGTACAGTCGCGTTCCTTACGGCTCTAGAACCACGCCGGATTCTGCGCACTTGATTCCCTTAGCTGATCTCACCCACAACTAAGAGTTGCTACAACCAATGTCTAAGACTTATAAACAAATTTATCTCACACAGAAAAGTCTATTCAGATAGATAAATTTGTCTCCCACAGAAGAACCTATGATGTTGGTTCTGTCTTATGATAAATCAAGGTGAACAAGAACCAATTGATAAACCGGACTTATATTCCTGAAGAACAGCCAAGTATTATCAATCACCTCACAATAACTTAACTATATGATAGTAAAAGAAGTTATCGCAGAATCACAAAGAATGAGAACGGAGAGGTTTGTGATTCCTTTTTATATCTTACCTATCGGAGATAAATCTCGAGAAAATCTCAGAGAAGATAGTACTCAATATGATATAACAAGTAAGACCAGAATACACAACTACAAAGAAAATAGTTGGATCTGGCTTCAGTATCCCAATTAAGTCTATAAGTCGTTAACCTATAATGGTTTTAAAAAAACCTAGGTTAAAGGAGAATCGACTAGTCGCAAGATTCACACCGAAGTGTGCGGATTAGGTTTTCCAGTTGCTAGAGTTCTCCCTTATATTGTCTTTCAAATCAGGGTATGCTTTCAATCAAAGCTAAGGTTAGCTTAGTAAAAAAGAAATTGATATTCACCGTTAGATGAGATCCTGATTTAAGATTGAAGCTAAGTTTGCTTAAAACCAAAGAAATATCTCTCCACCGTTAGATGGTCCTAGCTTGTTACACACAAATGAAATATACTTATATTTAGATATGGGTAACCATACTTAAACGTATATATTGAGTTGGCTCAACAATAGTTAACCGAAGTTATCCATATGAATATTTTTGTCTTAACCACATTGATCTAATACTTCTAGATCAAATATGATGATCAATCAAACATGAATGATAATAAAATGAATTTTTTTCAATAGAGTTTTTTAATTTTTCATCATTGAATATAAATGTATATGAACCAATTGAAATTAAATCGATTTGATTCGTAATCGTACAAAGTACTTATTTAAGAATCAAATCATGAACATTTTACCCACGGTTTGCAAACCTTGCATTCCTTAATTATTAAATGTATTTGTTCATGAGTATGAGAATCATACTAAACTGATTTTAGAAATTTACCAACTAAGTTTGCAAACGGGTACGCAAACTATAGGTTCCGGACTTTGGTCTTTGTCCAGACGTTTGCAAACGGGTATGCAAACAGCAGTCCCGGACCTAACTCAGGTAAAACCTTTCACATACTGGTATGCAAACAAGGTTCCCGGACTTCTTAGTTAAAACCATTCGCATACTGGTATGCAAACAAGGTTTCCGGACATGAATCATACCAAAACAGTTTGCATACTGGTATGCATACTTTGATGTATCCAGACAAATATTAATTGTTCTAAACTCTCATTTCAATCATTGAAACATCCTTAAAAGACGAAAATATCTGTCTCACACAAACTTTTAGTTTCGAATGATCAATATGAAACTCTCAAAGTCGACATCAAATGATTGGCTCACACAAATCATGTAAGATATTTCAAGGCAATTTCCACATGATCATCTCTTGACTTATTGTCAAGAATAATGATAAACGTAGCTAAAGCAAAAAGCTTCCAACACATATTTAGAGATATATATAAGAGAGTTATACTCAGCTCGAAATATCAAATGTGTATAATATAAAAGTCTATATAGCTATATGACTTAGTCTTAATATGAGATTTAATAGAATAGACTTCTGAGTGATAGATAAGTTTTAGTCTCCACGTACCTTTTATTGATGAAGTTCCTCCAAGATCTCCCCAGTAGATCTTCGTCTTCAATTGATGAACGCCATGAAGTATAAAGCTCAGCTACACATTATATCCTAATTCGAGACACAGCTACAAGTAGACTAGAAATCAAGACTTATAGTTTTGATCACCTAAACTTGACAAACAAGCTTGAGATAGAAACGCTTGCGATTTTGATTGAACAGTGCTATAATATGGTACCTCTTGTTATTTTTGTAGCGATCAATAGAAAATTTCTACTGACTTATTTTTTTAATTCCTTTTTGCAACTGTTATTCGATCTCAAATGTTACCTCACTTTTCTACTATTATTGCTTATGTGCAGTCTATTAATATTTGGTTACATGGTCAAATTCGGATACTATTTTCAACTTCAAAGATCATTAGAAAGTAAACATGATAGTGGTTATTATATGAGATTATGGAGGGCTCGATGTATTCTTGTCTTTGATCAAACTCAACAATCTCCTCTATCTACTATTCATTACATAAAGGCCTCCCGTGGGTTACTTAAAATTGGTTATTTTACTTCTTCTACTACTCAAAATAATACGTCTTCAAGTCGCAATTCTCTAAATCAATGTCATGTATTATATACTTATGCTAATGATGCTCATAATTTCAAATTGCATATGGATGCATTTGTTTTACCTTATAGTCATGTTAGTGGATAACCCATGGTATAATGGCACAAAGTTTGGCTTATTTTTGAACAAATTGTTGGTATCAACATATTTTGCATTACGGCAAGGTTTATTTGTTGGTACTCAGATTTTGATCAAAAACTGGTTTTGGTATAACATTTGTCCAGCCTTTGCATTTGGTCTAAAGACCAATTGACCCGCGTTGACTCGGTTAAGTCTTGAATTTTACTTAATAATTATTAAATTAATTAATTAAAATTTAATAAATAACCAAGTTTACTGTTATACCCCTTACTTTCCTAATATTTACATCCTATAATACCACTCACCGTGAAATATGCATGACCTTCTTTTGTCCAAAAGTTGATGAAACAAAACCTTTTAGCAAGCTTTTTTTCAATTTTCAATCTCAATTACTTGAACTCCAATAGTCAAGAGTTGGTTATTCCGATTGCATAAATATTGCAGCTATATTAACTTATATTGTATAGGCAGAACTATAGTCAAACAACTCGTCCAGCTGCGTGCAAATGTCTCTGAACACAATTCAATATAGTTGACAGAACCTAGATCAGGAGCTTGAACTTATCAATCTCCATTAATCATAGAACCGAAAAAGCCTTGTTCACTAAACATTTGTTATTGATCTACTGTCTCGGTTTGATAGGTTATCGACTGAGACTTTTTATCAAACATCTGATGTACAGTTCCTTCGTGATGGAGATCCACTTATTCTCTGCTTATTCCATGTCCTTTACATCTCCTTCCATGCGCAGAATCTCCACAACAAATCCGTATCTGCTACCGTCACCAGAATTATTACGAAAATCAATATATCAACACTACATCATATTTTTCCCTATCAATCTAGGATTCAATAGAAACCTAAATCTATTGCTGTTGTCACTACTTCACCTTCATTTATTAGTAAATGACATTAGTAATTGAGCATGAAAGAAATAGTTGCTTCTTTGATGATGTTATCTACAGATGTTGGATATCAAGGTGACTTGGATTCAATTATACGCTATTCTGACAATAGTTTCGGAGAGTCTAGCTGGTGAGTTCATATCAATAGGAGGTAATGGTGCAATTTCTGACGCTTTATAAAAGCAACAACATAAGTAGATTTGCGGATTTATGGAGCAACAACGATAATTGATTGTATGGATATGTGGTTAAATGATTTTATTCATGCAAATGGGTTCAATTGAGAAATGAAGAAGGTGTATTTGTCGGCTGGTTTTGTATGAAGTTCAAATTAGTGAAGAATTGGGTTGTATTCAGTCTGAATTTTACACCAAAAATGTTGGATGATGGGTTTTGTGGATGAGTTATGGTGCCAAATTATAGAGATTTGAGAGAAATTAGAGGCTGAAATAATTTCTGGTGGTGTTTGTCTTAACTATTTATGGGCTGTGATCATTGAATTGAGACAAGGATAGAGAAGAAAGATTGGTTGATTTCCGAGATTCATATGATTTTTGATGAATAGGGAATATAGAAGCATGTTGATCTATGCTGCCATTATCAAAGATTAGGGCATGATAATCTTCTATCAAGTAAGGGTAAAACAGTAAATGTCTAAATATATAAATGATAAATTCAATTAAATTTATTTCAATTAAAAAATAAATAATTTCATTCATTAAATTTATACTTAACAGAGTCAACCGAGGTCAACGCGGGTCAACGTTGGTCTTTAGACCAAACGCAAAGGCTGGACAAATGTTAGACCAAAACCTGAGTACCAAAAACCAAATAACCCTTACGGAAATTATGTATAACATTAAAATTATTAAGTAAACAATGATATTCAGGTTTCCCTCGAGTAGCATGGAAACATATAGTATAAAGTATGTAAATTAAATCTATTGTATTATAATTTTTAACCATATTTACGTTACGGCAATAAAACTTGAAATTGGTAGAATTCTCTTGCTTCTAATTTCGGCTTCCTAGCAGTAAGACTGTTCCTAACAACATAATTATTTTGTTCCTGATATGTTATTTGCAATATGTTATACCAAGAATTAATATCCATTAGAGGGCAATGTCGTGTGTATAATACCCATCAACTCTATTTTCCATATGGGGATAAAAACTTATACTAGAAAATAGATTTATGTACTTTGACCGGTCACCTTAGCTATTGTTAGGTACCCCATAGCAATTAATGTTATTTTTCTTAGTTAAGCCTCGATTTTGACTTAGTATACTAGGGTTAGTGGAATTTCCTTATATCTTCCTCGTTTAAGAATGGACTAAGGTTTTGAAGTAGATTTCTTAAGAGTGCGGCGGTTAGAAGAGTTAGAAGAAAATAAGTAGAGAAAAGAAGGATCAATGGTATAAGCGGTAAGATTTAATTTAGTTTTGATCATTCCCTTGTGATGATTTTCTATTTGGCTTATACTTACAGTTTTGGATCTTTCTCTGTTTTGTTGTATTATCATTTAAGACTTGATAATTGAAGAAACTTATGCATAAGGGGATCAATCAGGTTGCTTGCCGGAAAGTTCAGGCAAGTTTATTCGATCCGTTAGTCTCCGATAAATGTAGAATTGACAATTGAATAATCTTTGAATTATTTGGCGTATACGTGAACTTATATATTCATATATTATAGGAACTGCCAGGGTATGTATTCTCAACAGTATATGAATTGGAAATTTGTTATCGCGGAGACGTAGGGTTAATTGATTATTTGCCATGATGAGCAGGGTAGTATAGTTTCGTTTTTTTTTGTTGATTTTGTTGTTCATTCTCTATGGCCCTTAATAGGATTGTTAAATCATTACACCAGCCATACAAATATAATGATTAGGTTCCATGCTAGCTATATATACTTGTGAGTGGATGCACTGGACGTGATTGTAAATGAATAATATTTGAAATGTTGTGACTGTTCTGTGAAAATCGTCGGATAATTACTATGTTCAAATGTGCGTGGTATTAACACCAAATTCTTAGATTTAAATGGATTTTTAGGTGAGCACTAGTTTTGAATGGTTAGTGGAGAGTTTTGAAGTTCAGGTTACAAAAAGGTGGAGTACTCTTACTCGTTAGTGGAGATTCTTAAAGTTCATGTTACAAGAGGTTGAGTACTTTTACCCGTTAGTGGAGATTTATCATGGTGTGTGCTAAAAAGGTTGGTTACGCTAACTTGAGATTGATAGTTGAATTTTCTCATGTATATCCGACGGTAATAAGGAATATTATGCTTAACTGTTGGCAAATGAAATTTTGTGAGTCAGAATGTTGTGAATTAACACGTGCACCGTAACATAATTTTTTTTGTTAGATCAAAAATAATAGAGGTTTGTATGTGGTGATTTATCTATGAAATAAGATCACGTAAAGATCAGGAGGCTTTTCGTAAGTCTCTGATTTCATTTCGAAAATGGAAACTTGGCTTTATGTAATTCTAAAATCTCATTTCCAAACAAGGAAATTTGATACAGAGGATGAGTTCTCAGGCACTGTTATATATGAGCCGGGTCTAGCTATATATATGTGAGGAAGTCGTTGTTGATTGTTTTGTACGATCATCCTGGGTGATTACTGTCATGTTCTAATAAAATACTAAATTAGGATCTGTAAACATGAGTAGGATTGGACTTATTGTGCATGTTTGTTTATTATGAAGTCCTTGGTTTTCTTAACGTGGTGACAAATATACTTATAATAAACACCTGCTTATTTCTCCGTGTGACCTAATTATTAGTAAGTGTTTTTTTTAATTTAATTTATATATTTTTCGTGACTCGGTGATCAGATGAACTTGCTTGGAGTTTAACTCTCGTTGATTGGTAGTAGGGATCGTGAAGGAGTTTGATTGATTCCAGTTCCGGTGGATACTTTGAAGATATCAAACTGAGGGTGGACATCTACACTTCTTCTTTTATTTACTTTTCGTTATTTAGTTGTGAGACAGGTAGGATACTTTCTTTGGGGTCGCTTACTTTTTCTTTTATTAGTTCGACGTTATTTAAGGATGGATTATTTTGTTGAAGTCACGAACACCATAACTACTCCACATCGTTATTTTAGTTAAGAAATAAAATTCCCTTATGCATATTCAATTGTAAAGGAACTGTTTTCCTAGTTTTCTGTGGGTTATGTACCCCTTTGCAGGAAATTGACGACGTACTTTCTATTTAATCACCGTTCGGGGTTATATGGAAAGTAGGGTTGTTACAGTTGGTATCAGAGCTTAGTTTAGAGTAACTCTAGGACTTGGGGTGAGTGATCCTAGGACGTTTCGTTATGTATATCCATGGTTTGGATATGCTTATAATGGTTAGTATATTTGTATTCTTTTCTAATATTATCATTTACGTTATATAGGGATGTCAAGGCGTGGTACTAGGAGATGTACTGGTACTGGAATAGGTGGTAACAGAAATGGTGGTCCTATTGAAGGAGAAGAACCACAATTAGGAAATCGGACTGTGAATGTGGATATGGCGCAGCTGACCCAGTTAATAGCCCAAGCAGTCGCTGCTGCTATGAATCAAAATGTTGTACAAGTCAACAATCATCAGAACCAAGGACCGCCTGCTGAAACTGAGGAAGATAGGTATAGAAAGGTCCAGTTTTAGTTCAAGAAGTTGAACCCGAAATATTTTTCTGGAAAGTCTGATAACCCAATGATAGCCCATGAAAGGAAGGATGAGATGGTCAGGATTTTTAGAGCCATAGGACCTTCTTGCACAGAATTCTTTAAGCAGAGATTAGCTACCTTTCAGCTCAATGGAGATGCTCATACTTGGTGGACTTCAGCTTCACGTGGCTTGGATCATGCCACCATGACATGGACAGACTTCATTTTTATGTTTGACGACAAATATTTCCTTCAAAGTATTCGAAACTCTAAGGAGAGAGAGTTTATTTCATTTAAGGAGGGTATTTTATCTGTTACGAAGTACGAGATTGAATACTCAAGATTGTGTATGTTTGTACCTCACCTGGTGGACACCAAAGAGAAAAATAATCGTAGGTTTGTTTATGGTCTGAATTTTGTTTACGGAGGCATATTGTTGCAAATCATATAATTGACACATATGTTAGGGTTGTTGAGTGTGTGAGAGAGCTTGAGCAGGACTATTTGGCTCATAAAAGGGATGATGAATACCTGAAGAAGGAGAGTAAGGTTGACCGTGCACCAAAGTCTTCGTCGAGTCAACATGGAAGTGGTAAGAACCAGCAGACCCAAAATGTCACTCAATAAGGTGATCATCCAGGGAAGAAAAGGAAGGGGTATTGGAATCAAGGGAACCATGGTCAGAAGAATGTCGGTAATGAAAGGGCACTAATTCCAGCTGAGGGCGAGGATATTGCCGCCAAACCAATTAACTTCAATGGTTATTGTTATAACTGTCATGAAAAAAGGCACAAGGCATCATAATGTACCAAAGAGAAGGTTCAAACAGTAGACAGGCGTGACCAACCAAACACTGGGGTTACAAATCGTAATGTGCAGCCTCGTGGTCAGGGTCAACTCTTTGCCGTGCAACCTCGTGAGACAGAGAATACTACTCTGGGAGGTACTTTCTTTTTTTAAGTGAACCTGTTAATATTTTATTTGATATCGGAGCTACGCATTCTTTCATTTCTACTAAGTTAGTTCGCTTGATAAATCTTTATGTGGTAGTGTGTGAATTTCCTCTATGTGTTTCTACCCCTACTAGTAATACGGTAGAGTTGAGAAAAAGGGTTGATTCTTTTCCTATTATGATTGGAGATGTTGAGCATACGGCTGATCTTTATGTGTTAGAGATGGTTCCTTACGGTGTGCAATTAGGAGTGGACTGGTTATCTTCTAATTTTGTGCAACTGGATTGTGATGAAAAGACAATCACTTTTGCAAAGCCCGGTCAAGCTAAGGTAGTGGTGCAGACTACATATCGAAGTCTGTTTATAGAAGCTTTCCTTAGCCATATCGAGGGTGAAATAGTAGATAATGAGTCTCTACAGATTGCGAGTATACCGGTGGTTTCTGATTTTATGGATTTGTTCCGAGAGGTTCTTGGGTTACCTCCAAGTAGGCAAGTAGAGTTCTGCATCGAACTCCAACCAGGTACGACGCCTATTGCTCGTGCTCCTTATAGTATGGCTCCAAAGGAAATGCAGGAATTGAAGTCTCAGATTGACCAGCTTTTGAGTCAAGGATTTATTCGCCGTATTTCTTCACCATGGGTTGCTCCTGTTTTGTTTGTGAAAAAGAAAGATGGTTCGTTACGATTATGTGTTGATTACCGTGAACTAAACAAGGTCACGATAAGGAACAAGTATCCTTTACCTAGGATTAATGATCTATTTGACCAATTGAAAGGGGATATATGGTTTTCAAAGATCGATTTGCGATATGTCTATCATCAGCTTCTTGTTAGAGAGAAAGATATTTCTAAGACTGCAATCCTGACTCGTTATGGTTTTTATGAGTTTCTGGTGATGCCTTTTGGGATTACGAATGCACCAGCGGTTTTTATGTACTTGATGAATCGAGTATTTAGAGTTTTCTTGATCGGTTTGTTATTGTATTTATCGATGATATTCTTGTGTACTCTAAGACTCAGGAATAACACGTGGAACACTTACGCTTAGTGTTGCAGACTTTGAGAGAGCATCAGTTGTTTGCAAAGTTCTCGAAATGTGAATTTTGGTAACAATCAGTTAAGTTTTTGGGGCATGTGACATCTGAATCTGGAGTTTCTGTAGACCCTTCAAAGATTAAGGCAGTGTTGAGTTGGAAACAACCTACAACGGTTTCAGATATTCGAATTTTTCTTGGTTTAGCTGGATATTACCGTCGTTTCATTAAGGATTTTTTTCGAATTTCGGGACCACTTACCAAGCTAACTAAGAAGGGAGTACTGTTCGTTTGGGATTCTAAGTGTGAAGACGATTTTCAGGATCTTAAGACTAAGCTTACTTCGGCACCAGTTTTGACCTTACCTGTAGAAGGAAAGGATCTAGTGGTTTACACAGATGCCTCACTTCTGGGATTAGGATGTGTTTTTATGCAGGAAGGTAAGGTTATTGCTTACACGTCTAGGAAATTGCGTGTCCATGAGAAGAATTATCCAACCCATGACTTGGAGTTGGCAGCGGTAGTTTTTGCTCTGAAGTTGTAGCGTCATTACCTATATGGCGAAAGATTTGAGATTTTCACTGATCATAAGAGTCTCAAGTATCTGTTTTCCCAGAAGGATTTGAATATGAGACAACGTCGATGGATGGAGCTCATCAATGATTATGCTTTCGGCTTACAACATCACCATGGTAAGGCGAATGTTGTAGCTGATGCCTTGAGTCGAAAACCAAGGGGTTTGTTAGCTTCCATGATGGTGGAAGAGTGGAAGATGTTGGAGACAGTTGCCGAGTTTGACTCAGATGTCAAGAATTCTTCTACCTCGCAAGTATTTTTGGGTAACCTTGTGGTGAAACCTGCACTTATGAGTTGTATTATTCAGGCACAATCCAAGGATGATTGGTGTACGAAACAACTTGAAGCTGCAGTTTTAAGTGAAGATTTTGATGTAGGGATGGATGGTGGGCTTCGACTACGAGGTCGGTTAAGTGTACCCTTGGATTACCAGTTGAGACGAGAGCTGTTAGATGAAGCTCATCAAAGTCGCTACACTATCCATCCTGGAGCTACAAAAATGTATAAGGATTTGCGCAGACAGTTTTGGTGGAAAGGTATGAAGCGAGACATTGCAGAATACATTTCTAAATGCCGAACTTTTTCAGAAAGTTAAGATTGAGCACCAACGGCCAGCTGGAGAATTACAACCACTCTCCATACCGGAATGGAAATGGAATAACATTTCCATGGATTTTATAGTTGGACTACCGAGGTCAAAGAGAGGACATGACTCTATTTGGGTAATAGTAGATCGGTTGACTAAGTCGGCACACTTCTTACCAGTGCATACTACTTACGGCGTGGATAGATTATGTAAGCTTTATGTAGAGAAGATTTTAGTTTTGCATGGAGTCCCAGCCTCCATTGTTTCTGATAGGGGTGCTCAATTCACTTCCAAATTTTGGAGAAGCTTTCAGCAAGCTATGGGTTCAGGTTTGGATATGAGTACTTCATTTCATCCTCAGACTGATGGTCAGACAGAGAGAGTTAATCAAATATTAGAGGATATGCTTCGAGCGTGCGTGCTAGATTTCCAAGGAAATTGGGATGATTATTTACCATGGGTAGAATTTTCTTACAATAATAGTTATCAGTCGAGTATTGGTATGATACTTTTAAAGCTCTTTATGGAAGACCTTGTCATTCACCAGTGTGTTGGGTAGAAGTGGGTGAAAAGAGATTTTTGGGGCATGATTTGGCTCAGCTCACTACGGAGAAGATCCTAGTGGTTAAGGATTGTCTTCGTAAAGCTCGGAGTACTTTGACCGCTAACCTTAGCTATTGTTAGGTACCCCATAGAGATTAATGTTATTTTACTTAGTTAAGCCTCAATTTTGACTTAGTATAATAGGGTTAGTGGAATTTCCTTATATCTTCCTCGTTTAAGAATGGACTGAGGTTTTGAGGTAGATTTCTTAAGAGTGCGGAGGTTAGAAGAGTTAGAAGAAAATAAGTAGAGAAAAGAAGGATCAATGGTATAAGAGGCAAGATTTAATTTAGCTTTGATCATTCCCTTGTGATGATTTTCTATTTGGATTATACTTACAGTTTTGGATCTTTCTCTGTTTTGTTGTATTATCATTTAGTACTTGATATTGAAGAAACTTCTGCATAAGGGGATCAATCAGGTTGCTTGCCGAAAAGTTCAGGCAAGTTTATTCGATCCGTTAGTCTCCGATAAATGTAGAATTGACAATTGAATAATCCTTGAATTATTTGGCGTATACGTGAACTTATATATGCATATATTATAGGAACTGCCAGGGTCTGTATTCTCAATAGTATATGAATTGGAAATCTTTTATCGCGGAGACGTAGGGTTAATTGATTATTTTCCATGATGAGCAGGGTAGTATGGTTTCGTTTTTTTTTGTTGATTTTGTTGCTCATTCTCTATGGCCCTTAATAGGATTGTTAAATCATTACACCAGCCATACAAATATAATGATTAGGTTCCATGCTAGCTATATATACTTGTGAGTGGATGCACTGGACGTGAGTGTAAATGAATAATGTTTGAAATGTTGTGACTGTTCTGTGAAAATCGTCAGATAATTACTATGTTCAAATGTGCGTGGTATTAACACCAAATTCTTAGATTTGAATGGATTTTTAGGTGAGCACTAGTTTTGAATGGTTAGTGGAGAGTTTTGAAGTTCAGGTTACAAAAAGGTGGAGTACTCTTACTCGTTGGTGGAGATTCTTAAAGTTCATGTTACAAGAGGTTGAGTACTCTTACCCGTTAGTGGAGATTTATCATGGGGTGTGCTAAACAGGTTGGTTACGGTAACTTGAGATTGATAGTTGAATTTTCTCATGTATATCCGACGGTAATAAAGAATATTATGCTTAACTATTGGTAAATGAAATTTTGTGAGTCAGAATGTTGTGAATTAACACGTGCACCGTAACATCATTTTTTTTATTAGATCAAAAGTAATAGGGGTTTGTATGTGGTGATTTATCTATGAAATAAGATTACGTAAAGATCAGGAGGCTTTTCGTAAGTCTCTGATTTCATTTCGAAAATAGAAACTTGGCTTTCTCATTTCCAAACAAGGAAATTTGATATAGGGGATGAGTTCTCAGGAACTGTTATATATGAGCCGGGTCTAGTCATATATATGTAAGGAAGTCGTTGTTGATTGTTTTGTACGATCATCCTGGGTGATTAATGTCATGTTCTAATGAAGCACTAATTAGGATCTGTAAACATGGGGAGGATTGGACTTACTGTGCATGTTTGCTTATTATGAAGTCCTTGGTTTTCTTAACTTGGTGACAAATATACTTATAATAAACACCTGCTTATTTCTCTGTGTGACCTACTTATTAGTAAGTGTTTTATTTAATTTCATTTCTATATTTTCCGTGACTCGGTGATCGGATGAACTTGCTTGGAGTTTAACTTCCGTTGATTATTTTCAGGGGTAGTAGGGATCGTGAAGGAGTTTGATTGATTCCAGTTCCGGTGGATACTTTGAAGATATCCAACTGAGGGTGGACATCTACACTTCTTCTTTTATTTACTTTTCGTTAGTTAGTTGTGAGACAGAGGGGATACTTTCTTTGGGGTAGATTATTTTTCTTTTATTAGTTCGACGTTATTTAAGGATGGATTATTTTGTTGAAGTCAAGAACACCATAACTACTCCACATCGTTATTTAGTTAAGAAATAAAATTTCCTTCTGCATATTCAATTGTAACAGAACTGTGTTCCTAGTTTTCTATGGGTTATGTATCCCTTTACAGAAAATTGACGACGTACTTTCTATTTAATCATCGGCCGGGGTTATATGGAAAGTAGGGTAGTTAGAGTGTATGAGTGTATGACGTCATCAAAGAAATGGCTAACCTTTATCATTGTAACCACAAATCCATATAACGCTTTACAACTATTGGATGGTGGATGACCAATACTTGTTCGAAGAAAGCTACATCAATAAAAATTCTAACAACCGATAAGCAAGCAACAAAAATATATGTAGTCAAGGGACGCTCATACGAAGAACGAATACAACAAAAATTTAACGCAGGATAATTCTGGATCAGCTATGAACGTTGAACTAGTAACTTGGTGGATAAATGAAGAAATTTTAAAGAAAAACATAAATTAAATGCAATAAGTTTTCAATATCATTTGTACAGAAATTAAACGCAATAAGTTTTCAATAGCATTTTTTGATAAAGTAATGTACTGTTTCAGTTTGTTGATCAATTAAAAATCTTACACGTTTTCTAAACATTAACACGATGTTCATACATCTACTTGTGTATTCTACATTTTCTGTTATCTCACCTTGTAGATCTCTATAACTCTGTGAGCTCATACCCGAGAATAATTTTGGATCCAACGTCTAATAAACACTCCAAATACCCCTAATTTTGTAGTTCAAACTTTCAAAATTCAAATCAAAATATTGTATAAACCGCTTCTCAATTGATGATTCAAGACAGACTCTAAACAACAAATAAACCACACAGACCCTGAAAATATAATCCCTTGGATCACTTGGCACACTCATAGATCACCTCAGTGGATAGTCATTCTACCCTGTCAGATTCTCTTACGGACTAAAGTGTTCTAAAAAAGTTAGGATAGCCATAACCATATTACAAAACTCATGGAAACTTTACTGAAATTGTAAAATGTTTAGAAATAGAAACAAAAGTAAATGTAAGAGTACCTATAAGAGGATTTCCGGATACACCATATTTCATGGTGGATTTCTTTTAGTCTCTTATGCATGTTCATGGTGGATTATTTCCGTCTCTTCTTCGTGTCCATGCCAACAACGTTTTCTTGCTTGTATCCTGCTAGAAAATGGCTCATCTACAAACACAGAAAAGGTCATCATTTATACAACTCAAGTATGCTAGAAAAAAGAATATAGCAAGGAGAAAGCAAGGTTCTTACCCAGCTGCTGCACAAATTAAGTAGACTTATTTCAGGAGTTCTGCCAGAGAGAAAACCTCTTAATAATACTTAATAAGTGTGGGAATAACAAGCTCATATCTACGCGTCACAAAATTTGAGTGTATTTATAATTCAAAATTTTCAATTATATGTGGTATATGATTCAATTTCAATTATATATAGTACATGGTGGAGAGGAGGAGGAGGAGGAGGAGGAGAAGGGTGGTGGTTCAATTTCAATGAAAAGTTGGCGAAAGTTAAAGAAGAATCTGATTATCCTTCTGTTTCATTCCTCATTTAACCTTTGCAAAATCCATATTGAAATTTAATTACCGAATTCCACATTCGAGAAACATTTTGATTGTTGCTTTAATGGTGGATTTAGATTTTGCGTATTCAAATTTCAAATCAAAAACCCTATTTTTTCGGTACATAGACTCTAGAGGTAATATTGGTGATGAAGAGTGGTGGGGGTGATTCAATTATAACAATGAGATTGAAGAAGGTGGAGGAAAGTGGTGGGGGTATTTATCCTTCAACCATTATTAAGTCTTAATAGCATCCCTCGTGTGTTTTTTTTATTTTTACATATATATCGTTTTTAAATTTTCGCTATTACAACGACCAAGGTAGGAAAATAAAAACACAAGGGGCAATCGCGTAGTTTGGTCGGAGTATAAGTTTTTTTTATCCTTGAGTTTGTGTTAAAATTACGGAGTTCCAGTGGTATATAGAAATACAGAGCGTCATATTAGTTTTTTCATTGCTGATTGAGAATATTTGGGAAACCAAACAAACCGTTTTGCTTGATATTATAAATTGCAGGCGCTTCTTTTAACCTTGTTAATCCTATTGATTTTTTTTGTAACTGCTCATCAGCGCCAATATCAGCAAGAAATGTGATGCATGCTGAAATATTATCCATATATAAGGATCTTTCCTGGATATCTTTTTCTCGACTTTCTAACATAATTGTCAAATTTGATGGTAAAAGTTAGTCCATCGTTTGTATAGGTCTAAAAATAATGTGCATTGGCTTGACAAATCTTTGTTATTTGAGTGTGTCGGTTTGTTAAATAGCTTGTCTAATTTGATTATTCGTCACATTCGTCGAGTCCAAAATAAAGTAGTTGATCGACTTTCTAAGTTTGTGAGGTCTCGGACTTGTAATATGTTATCGAGTGATGTTGTTTGTTTTCCAAAAAGAAAGAAAAAAGCAAATTTAAAAGAACATCGTAGTAAAATAAACAGGGAGGGTGCCTTCACACTTTTATATTCACATTATCTCACACTTTGAGCGATATTTTTCTTTGAATTTGAAGCTAATATTTTGAGGATATGTTCCTCTTACAAAGGGTTTACATATAGATCTGTCAATTTATAACCCGGCTTGCGGGTTGATCCTAACCCGGCTTGTTTCAACCCGGCCCGGCTTGGCTTGTTGTCTAGACGGGCCGGGTTAGGGTTGGCATATACAACCCTACTAGAAAACAAGTCGGGCTAGGGCCAACCCGCGGGTTACCCGTCAACCCGTCAAAATTAATAAATATATCCCTCAATCCCACCAACTCGTTAAAATCCATGATTTGCAAACATATATTAGAATTAGTTAATTTTAAATCAATAAATAAAGCTAATTTTGGATCTACCCAAACAAATATAACAATTTTTAGATTTTAAATAATCAATCAATAAATTAAATTACAACTTAGATTCATCAATCACATATTTATTCGGGATGTCCTAAATTGATAAAAGGACTAGCATAATTTAAACAGTGAGTTAGTCTTACTCACATTAATTTAAACTTATAAAATGATTAAAAAAAAAGTAAAATGCTTAGTTACTATTAGGGTTCTCTGCCTAAGAAAACTAAAGCGTCGTAACCGGTTATATCGTTGATTAAGTGGCAATAAAAACGTCCACTTTACAACTCAGTGGTGGGGCTTTTAGTTAAACACCAAATTGACCTAGGTTCGACCTTTACTAAATGAATAATCCTAAACAATCCTAAATTTTGAATTTAATTTTTAAATTGATCACATTAACAAGCCAACCCGCCAACCCGTCAGGGTTGACCCGTCTAGGGCTAGGGTTGGGGTTTTGAGCTTGTTCGTGAATAGTACTAGGGCTAGGGTTGACCCTAACCCTAGTACAGGTTGGCAAGCTAGGGCCGGGTTGACCCTAGCTTGCCCGTTTGACAGCTCTATTTACATACCCATCAAAAGTGCTTACCATGTATCAATCTTAATTCAGCGGTTGAGAATCCGATGATTTTCGACGACTGATTTTCAACATAGTAGATGGTAATATTATAAATATCGAAACATCCTCATTTTTGGTGGAAACATAGATCTTTCTAATAAAAACATATCCCAAAATATTAATTGCGAATACATTGTAATAAAAATATATCCCTAAGATATTAGTTTCGAATTCGTTACGATTTAGGTTTTATTAAAAAAAAACTCTCGAAAGTGTGAATATATGCCATGTGAGTAGAGCTGTCAATTAGTAACCCGGCCCGCGGGTTGACCCTAGCCCGGCTTGTTTCAACCCGGCTCGGCTGGGCTTGTTTCCTAAACGGGTCGGGCTAGGTCTGTTATATCTAACCCTAATAGAAAACAAGCCGGGCTAGGTCTAACCTGCGGGTTACCAGCCAACCCGTTAAATTATGATAGTAACCTAGAATCGGAGGTATCGGTAGTATTTTACCTGCTACCCAGGTAACCGGGTACTTCTCATAATCTTATCTAAGTTTCCCAAAGAAAGAGAAATCATAAAACTTCTCTTAAGTTTTAAATCTGGACTGGAGGGTGGAGGCAGAGCAGAGGTATTCCGTATTCGTGTTCGTGAGTTCGTCTCTTTTTCTAACTTAAAACTAAATAGGGTTGTTTTTTGATTCTGGGTTCTAGACTAGATTCTGAATCTTTGATCTTTAAGTTTACTGTTTAACTATAATGATCTTTTTTTTTAATTTTCTAACTATCTGTTATTCTGTTTGATTTTCAGGGGTTAGGGTTAGGGCTTTACTCGTAATCAACTAACCAAGTTTTATCCTTTAGGTTGTTTTTTCACTTCTAAGTTATAGATTAGATTTTGATCTTTAAGTTTAACTTTAATGATCTTTTTTTTTTTTAATTTTCTAACTATCTGTTTGATTTTCAGGGGTTGGGGCTTTCTTTAGACTACCGTTGAAGAAGAATAGGAAAAATTGGCCGATGATTTTACTTCTACTTTCCTAATCTAGGTGAGTAGTTCTAAGTTTTTAAATTTTAATGCATAACTTGTTTTAAGTACTGTTAGGTGTTTGTGGAAATGATTCTTAGAACCCCAATTCCCTTTTCACGAATTTGTGTCATTTATTGTTAACTCATGAGTCATGTCTCTTAATGTCAATCTATCTCTTAATGTCAATCTATAATAAATTAATAATGCATAGCTTGCTCACGTTATGCAGCTTATGCTTGTGAATATTTATTTGAATTACAAAGGTTTACACTGATTCTGAAAATGGAAATGAACTCCATATGCAGCATGTCAGAATCAGAAAGCACATGTTTTATTTTGGCTTACATGAAAGTGTAAAAAAGCATACTTTTGTTGGCTTTGCCTTTGCCAGTTTGGGATGTGTACTTGTTGGGATTTTAATTATTGACAGCTCTAGTCCCCTGTGATGTAGCTCAAGGCTTACTAATTTTGATTTTTGAATTCTTTATGTAGCTTCCTAAAATGTCAGTTGAAGAAGACCATGACGATGTCATGAGTGAAGAGGATATCACAGTAGTAGAGTCGATGACAAGTCAAGAGCATGCTTCAAAGAAAAGGAAATTTACATCAAAAGTATGGAATGATTTTGATTGGTCACGAGACAAAGATGGTAAAGAAAAGGCTACGTGCAAGCATTGTAGGAAGGAATATGCTTATGACAGTCAGAAAGGAGGAACATCAACTATGTCAAGGCATTTAAAGAAGTGCCCTAGACTGAAGATGCAAGATGTGGGGAAACTTTGGTTATCTACAAATAATGGAGAACTGGCTACTCGTGCACGCAAAATAGATCAATCAAAGTTTCGGGATTTAGTTGCAAGACTAATTATTGGTAAAAATATCCCCTTTAATTGTGTAGAATGGACTGAATTTAGGGAGTTATGTAGTTATCTGAATGTCGATGTTGAAACCATATCAAGGAATACTACAAGGTCTGATATTCTTAAAATGCATAAGTTCCAAAAAGAATTTATTCGCAAGAAATTACAATGTGCTCCAGGTAAAATATGTCTAACATCAGACATGTGGACCTCCGTCAACACCACTGGATACATAAGTTTAACAGTACACTTTGTTGATCAAGATTGGGTATTGCAGAAGTTTCTTTTAAATTTTTCTCCACTGCCACCACCCCATACTGGTCAAGCACTTTCAGATAAGTTATTTCTGATGTTAAATGATTGGGGAATTGAAGGAAAAGTAACCAGCATCACTTTGGATAACGCTGCATCAAATACTTCATGTGTTAAGATAATGAAGAGTCGATTCATTGCAAGGAATGTTATGTCAGATACTGGGAAAAGAAACTTTCATATAAGGTGTTGTGCTCACATAATAAATCTTATTGTTAGAGATGGACTGACAGAGATTGATCCAGCAGTAATCAAGATAAGGTTAGCAGTGAAGTACCTTAAAGGTTCACAAAGAAGAAAACAAAATTTCTTGGATACTGTCAGCGATTTAGGAATGTCAGTAAAGATGGGTGTTCGACAAGATGTTAAGACAAGATGGAATTCTACTTATCTTATGTTGCAAAGTTGTATTTCGTATGAAAAAGTCTTCACTCATTTGAGGTTGGTGGACCCTGACTATGCAGAGTCTCCTAATGGCGAAGAATGGGAGCAAATCAAAGTGGTCACGAAGTTTCTCAAGGTCTTTTATGACCTCACGACTCTATTATCTGGAAACAAGTATCCTACTTCTAATTTTTATTTTGATGGGGTTTGTCAGATTAAAGTATTATTAGATCAAGAGACAACTAATGACATTGAGTTCATCCGAAACATGGCGAAGAAAATGCAAGAAAAATTTGCCAAGTATTGGAAAAAATTGAGTCCAATATTGGCAACGGCAGTCGTTTTAGACCCTCGATTGAAATTTGAATTTGTAGAGTTTACTTTAGAAAAGGTGTATCCTGTTGAGCGTGAAATGAAGAAGGAAGTTGATATTATTAGAAAAAGGATGGCGGCACTCTATAAAGAGTATCATACGGCGTCAACTTTAAGAGGTTCGACAACAACCAATGAAACTCAGAATTCGGGTACTGTAAATGGTGGGAAGGAAGCAATGGAAGTGCTTTTATGCAGGTGATATTTCTTTAAGTTTTAACTGCTTGAACATTTCTATAACTGTCCATATAGAACTGGTAGTTAATTGTTGAAGTTTTTTGATGCAGGAATTCGCCGCGGCAAAAAAAAATGGTGGTCAACAATCTGACAAGTCAGAACTAGAACAATATCTAAGTGAGTCATCAGGATCAATGCCAACTGATTTTGACATCTTGAAGTATTGGAGAAGCCAAGAACTACGATACCCTAATCTTACAAGAATTGCAACTGATATTTTATCAATTCCTTTTTCAACTGTTGCTTCGGAATCTGCATTTAGCCTTGGGGGAAGGGTACTTGACAGATATCGCAGCTCCTTATCACCTGAAAGTGCCGAGGCATTGATAACAACACGTGATTGGATATATGGAATCGGTAAGAGGCTAAGTGTCTTGAATCTTGATTGAGTAATATTTAAAATTAGTTGTAAGTCTATTTAACAATATATATGAGATTGATAATTACTTATTTTCAATTATATGTAGGAGCTGCATCAACTGATGTTGAGGAAGTGAAAGATAATGATATTAGTGAGGATGTATTGGCAAACAACAATGAGGCAGTAAGTTCTTATGCGTCTAATTAGTATCTGTACTTCACCGATATAAAGCGGGTAATTATGAAAATTCTATTTATTTACATTAACACATCCTTTTGTTTAATATACTTTTTGCTGGAAATTACAGATTCATACTGGAGCATCTTGAAGTGATACACTTCTAGACACAATTACAAAGATACATGGAAAAAGAATATTTTTTGGGCACTGATTTAGGAAATATTTTGGACTTCCATATGATATCACTGTCTCCTATTTTTTGTATAAATATGAAGGGAGACACTAACGATATATATTGTATATGTGACTGCGTATGAGGATTTAGGACCTTTAGGTTGTGATTCAAGATTTCAAAGTCAGTTCAGTAGACGGTAGCCGTAGCTTCAGTTCAGTACTTCAGTTTGTCCACTTTTGTATATAAAACGACAAACATAGATAATAGTTACTGTCACTTTGAGGATTCTTATATGAATCACAATCCTGGACCTATATCCTTAATTCCTTATTAATGAATATGATACTTTTTGTGCAGAAATAAGGAATTGGTTGTTATTATGATCTCCTCTTCACTAAGGTTGAAGTGTTTTAGACTTTTAGTAGGTGATACTCTGTGTCTCTGTCACTGTGGTAAACTGGTAGGCAGTAAAAGTGGAAGTTTGTATTTTTTTTTGGTTTTATATATGTATGTATACTATGTCTATATGTATTCCACTCCACAACTTTGGTTTGGTTCATTTCAAATTTTCAATCATGACATGTGATGTTTAACTGCCGACACCATAGGCATTGAGTTGATAAAAAACCTCAACTTTTTTGGTTTAAACATAGTACAGAATAGAATGGATATTTGGTTCAGAAACACCATCAGTTAACTGATGCCATAAATTTACCAGCCAACCCGCAACCCGTCAGAACCAACCCGTCTAAAACTAGGGTTGGGATTTTGGGCTTGTACATGAACAGTGCTAGGGCTAGGGTTGACTCTAACCCGTCTGTGGCTTGTCAAGCTAGGGCCGGGTTGACCCTAGCTTGCCCGTTTGACAGCTCTACATGTGAGTGAATCCTCCTATTAGAATAAAGCCCATTTCACCGTTGGGTCAAAGAATCAAAGAAAAAGAATAACAATATTTGGACCATCGATTTTAACAACACTTAATCATATTTTCTATCAAAAAATATTATTTTCTTAAGAGAAAAACATTTACTTTTTGAGTGCATATGAAGGGCCGACCCGTAGAGTAGAGACGACCCATAGAGTAGAGGAGGAAGGAAGTAGTAACAAAAATCTAGATGAGATTGACTTGCAAGTCTTGCGAAACTCCAAGTCCAAATCTCCAATACATTGATCATTTAAGAAAGGCGTTTCAAGTTCCGACCGTAGAATCATCATTCACGGTGTACTGCAAAAAACGCCTCCGTTGATTGGGCTTAATTAAGCCTATAAGGTTTAATCAGACAGACTATGGGAGTATCTCGGTTACTCACTTAACCCCCATCAAGAACTTCTTCTATCGGTGAAATTTGGGTTGTAAAGAGTTGGTTCATCCTGAAGCTTAATTTTCATGGAGTTTGACTGATCCATTGGTATGTATTTCCTAATCACTTGTTTCTGTTTTTCTCAAGCTGCAAGATTTGTATAAATAGAAAATCCCGACCTCTAGAATTAGTGATTTTGGAACATTCAGCCACTTTAAGGTTTGTGCAATTCGGTGTAAAAAAGAGGAGCTTGTCCTCGAGTGTTCTTGATGTCAACGACATAATAAGTAACCAGCAGCATCTGTTAAAATAGACTATGAACAAATTTTGTACTACTTTAATTTTAGTGCGCATATGGTTGTTGATATATTTGTTCCCTTAATCCAGGCAGAGAGTGTTAAAAATAAAAATTAATTTGTGATCATTATTTTAGAATAATCTTGAAGTTCTCTAGACTAGGTAAAGCCCAATACATTCTAGAGTTTTTGGGCCTCTAGAGTCTTCTTTTTAGTCACATGTAATCTAGAGAATTCTTTCTCTAGAATTCTCTTAAGGCATAGTAGATCATAGTCTCTAGAATTTTCATTTCTAGAGTTTTCTTCACTAGGCCTATAAATAGGCACTCCATGGTTTCATTTTGATCATCAAAAACTCAAGTGAGTAACCAAGTAGTAGAGTGAGAGCTAGAGTTAGAGTAAGAGCCAAAGTGCCTCTTTGTAAACAACTAGTGGAAGCCAAAGTTGCTACACAAACCTCTTGTAACATTTTCATTTTCATATTAATCAAAGCCTCACTTTCCAATTAACCAACCTCTCTTTCAAAATCATTTCCATAACCCATCACATTTCCGCATTGCGCCAACAAATTTGGTATCAGAGCAAAAACCAGTAATCCTAAAACTCTACTCATGGCAATTAACCAAATATTCAAGGTTTCAACTATGCCCAAAGTCTAATTCCAATTTTTGATGGTGAGAGTTACGATTATTGGAGTCTACAAATGAAGACACTATTCATTTCACAAGACCTATGGGATTTTATAGAAGAAGGTTATAAAGTACCAGAGTCGGCAGAAACTCTGTCGTCATGGACGGACGCAGAGAAAAGGAGTATAAGGAAAATAAGAAGAAAGATGCTAAAGCATTACTGTTTCTACAACAGGGCGTAAGCAAAGCTATTTTCCTCGAATTTCGGTGGCAAAAACTTCACAGGAGGCCTGGAATATTCTCAAAGTAGCATTCCAAGGATCAGAAAAGGTAATCTCCATTAAACTACAAAATTTATGGCGAGATTTTGATAATTTACTTATGAAATAAAATGAAACTATCCAGAACTTCTTCTCAAGAGTTACTGGCATAGTAAATCAAATCAGTAGTTATGGAGATACCATTGAAAATAAAGAGTGGTAGAAAAGATATAAGAAGCTTACCATTCAAATTTGATCATATCGTCGCTGCCATTGAAGAATCAAAAAATTTATCGACTCTCTCGGTACATGAATTAATGGGTTCACTCGAGGCGCACGAGAAAAGAATAAATAGGTTCGCGGAGCAACCATTGGAGCAGGCATTTCAATCAAATAAATTTCAGTGAGAAGAAAAATAGAAGCCAAATACAGAAAGCTCTAGAGGGGGATCATCATCCAACTCGCAGTATGAGAAAGGGTCGACGTCAAATCAAGGACCCAGAAATTACTCCCGCGGACGTGGAAAAGGAAAAGGAGGTTATAGAAACAACAATCAAAGGTACGGAAAAAATAACTCCTCAAATCTCCGATGCAATGTTTGCAAAAATTTTGGACATGCAACTGAAGATTGCAAGTATAAGTGCACCAAGTGTGATAAATTAAATCACATGGAGAAAGATTGTTGGCTTAATGAAGCAAACTATTCCGAGAAAAACAATTCTCAGAATCAAGTATTCTATTCCTGCCTCACCTCGCAACAAGAATCGCAAGGTATATGGTACGTCGACAGCGGATGCAGCAGCCATATGACAGGAAACAAAGAATATTTCGTAAAATTGGAGGAACAAGAGATTCCGCCAGTCAAACTTGGAGATGGAAAGTTCCAGAATGTTGAAGGAAGAGGAGTCATATCCGTACGTACAAGGTCAGGTAAAACTCGATACATATCTGATGTTCTTTATGTTCCTGGCCTAGCTCAAAATTTATTAAGTGTTGGACAACTTATAAGAAAAGGGTACTCACTACATTTCGAAGACGGAGAATGCACAATTTACGATAAAATTAATAATCAATTGGTGGCAAAAGTAAAAATGTCAGGAAATTTTGTCTTTCCCCTATCTATGCCATCAATTGAAAATTGTGCAATGAGTACCAACCATATTGACGAAGGAAAGCTATGGCATTTGAGATACGGGCATCTCAACTACAGATCCTTAAAGGTTCTAAAATCAAAAGGCATGGTAATTGGTCTTCCCAATATCGACGGTGGAGATAAAGTATGTGAAGGTTGTATTCTAGGGAAGTTTCATAGACTTCCATTTACGAAGACATCGTGGAGAGCAAGAAGGCCCCTCGAATTGGTGCACGCTGATATATGCGGTCCGACAAGAACAACTTCACTCAACAACAGAAGATATTTTCTCTTATTCGTGGACGATTATACCAGGATGATGTGGGTGTACATTCTTGAGCAAAAGTCCGAGGCATTCACTAAATTCCTAGAATTCAAGGCGCTGGCAGAGAAGCAAAGTGGCCATCAATTGAAAGTTTTCCGTACAGACCGTGGTGGAGAATTTACTTCAAAAGAGTTTATCAACTACTGCAAAGAAAATGGAATTAAAAAGGAGCTCACCGTCCGATACACTCCACAACAAAACGGCGTTGCGGAAAGGAAAAATCGTACGATCGTGGAAATGGCTCGCAGTATGCTAAAAGCAAGGAAGCTACCCAACACCTACTGGGCGGAAGCAGTCAACACAGCAGTGTACATCCTTAATCGCTCGCCAACAAAAGCGGTTCACAATAAAACTCCATACGAGGGATGGCATAAGAAAAAGCCTGAGGTAACTTCTTTCAGAATTTTTGGTTGTGTAGCATACTCACATATTCCATCCCAACATAGAGAAAAGTTCGATGAAAAAGGAGAAAAGCTTATATTCATCGGATATAGCGAGGAGTCTAAAGCCTATAGACTTCTAAATCCAGATACAAAGGAACTGGTAATATCAAGAGATGTTATCTTTGATGAATTCAAAGCTTGGGATTGGAATGATGAACCAGATAACCACGAGTCTCCACTACTCATCGAAGAAGAGCCATATCTGTCACACCAAGAAGAAAACACTCCACCAGCAAGCCCGAGATCTCCTAGTCCAACACAACAAAGTCCAAGCTCATCTGACTCAAGTGCCCCACCTAGAAAGGTGCGTTCCCTAAGAGATATTTATAATGTATCTAATTGTGCTTTTATAGCACTAGAACCTCAAAAATATGAGGAGCGGCAAAAGAAGAAAAATGGAGAAACGCCATGGACGAAGAAATGCGAGTAATTGAGAAAAATAAGACATGGGAGCTCGTCAATCAGCCAGTTGATAAAGAAATAATTGGTCTGAAATGGGTCTACAAGACAAAATATAATGAAGATGGGTCAATTCAAAAGCACAAAGCAAGGCTAGTTGCAAAAGGATATTCCCAGCAACCAGGAATTGACTACAACGAGACATTCGCCCCAGTCGCTCGCATGGAAACAATTCGGATGGTGTTAGCTTTGGCAGCTCAACTCAAAATGAAAGTCTACCAATTAGACGTAAAGTCGGCGTTCCTAAACGGAGAACTAGAAGAAGAGGTGTACGTTGAACAACCTCAAGGATATATCCGAAAAGGAAAAGAAAAAATGGGTATATCGTCTCCGCAAAGCACTATACGGTCTTAAGCAAGCACCGCGTGCATGGAACAGCAAAATCGACAAGTATTTCCGAGATAATGGATTTGAGAAAAGTCCAAGTGAGCCATCACTCTACATCAGAAAACAAGGTACGGACTTCCTAATTGTCTGTCTCTATGTTGATGATTTAATTTATGCCAGTACAAAACAAGAGATGACAGAAAAATTTAAGAAGGAGATGATGAAAGAATATGAGATGACAGACTTAGGACTTATGCGATATTTTCTTGGGATTCAAGTAAAACAATCTCCAGAAGAAATATTCATTTCTCAAGAAAAATATGCGGAAGACTTACTGAAAAGGTTCAACATGATGGATTGCAAACCAATTGCAACTCCAATGGGTACCAATGAGAAATTGGTAAAAAATGATGGAGCGACAAAAGTTGATCCAACCTTATTCAGAAGTCTAGTCGGCTCACTGATCTACTTAACAAATACAAGGCCAGACATCGTCAATGCAACCAGTATTGTTTCTCGGTTTATGAGCGAGCCAAGCAAGTTACACTATGCAGCCGCAAAGAGAATTCTTCGGTATATCAAGGGAACGAAGGATTTTGGCATCAAGTATACAAAAGAAAAAGATAATGATTTAATTGGCTTCACAGATAGCGATTGGGCAGGTTCTATTGAAGACCGAAAGAGCACATCAGGCTATGTTTTCTGTATGGGAACAAAAGTTATCTCTTGGAGTTCTAAAAAGCAAAGCACGGTGGCATTATCGTCAGCCGAAGCAGAGTACATAGCATCAACAAGTGCAGCATGTGAAGCAGTGTGGCTAAGAAGAATAATGACCGACCTACAACAAAGGCAAATGCAGCCGACGACTATCTACTGTGACAATATGTCTACAATTGCAATGACAAAAAATCCAGTCTTCCACGGAAGGACGAAGCACATAGAGCTACGACACCACTTCATCAGAGAGCTTGTAGAAGACAAGGAAATCGAGCTCCAATTCTGTCCAACACAAGAACAAAATGCAGACATTTTCACGAAAGCAGTCACGGTGGATAAGTTCAATCATTTCAGAGAAAAGCTCAACATCACAAATTAAGAGGGAGTGTTAAAAATAAAAATTAATTTGTGATCATTATTCTAGAATAATCTTGAAGTTCCCTAGACTAGGTAAAGCCCAATACATTCTAGAGTTTTTGGGCCTCTAGAGTCTTCTTTTTAGTCACATGTAATCTAGAGAATTCTTTCTCTAGAATTCTCTTAAGGCATAGTAGATCATAGTCTCTAGAATTTTCATTTCTAGAGTTTTCTTCACTAGGCCTATAAATAGGCACTCCATGGTTTCATTTTGATCATCAAAAACTCAAGTGAGTAACCAAGTAGTAGAGTGAGAGCTAGAGTTAGAGTAAGAGCCAAAGTGCCTCTTTGTAAACAACTAGTGGAAGTCAAAGTTGCTACACAAACCTCTTGTAACATTTTCATTTTCATATTAATCAAAGCCTCACTTTCCAATTAACCAACCTCTCTTTCAAAATCATTTCCATAAACCCATCACATTTCCGCATTGCGCCAACAGAGAGTACAGATGCGAAAGACGGCAAGAGTGGATTATAACAGTACTACTGCTGCAAACTTGTTGAGAGCAGTTCAAGCGCGAGAGTTCACTAGGGAGGAAATGGAGGAGAAGGAAAAGAAGAAAGAAGAGAATGATGGGAAGAGGTATTGTATTCTATATTTACCTAAAGATTGCATCTATAAAACTCTTATTAAACTTCCCATTGAGTCACTTAGGAGATCAAGTTTGGTTTGCAAGCCATGGTACAAGATGATCAACAACTCTATTTTCATCCAAAACCATCTTCGTCGATCTGAAATGGGTTTGATCTATCTAAGTCGCCTGGAACAGAAACTAATTCAGATGAGATCGTTTTTCATGTCGACAAACATTATCTCCCGAGTAAAACCAACTGGGAGTCTCGAATTGACCAGTATGAAGTAGAGTTGAATTTGCAATTTATGGAGATTAAAGATGGGAAAAGCATGGTTAGGTCTTTGAAGTTAAGCTCTTATGGAGAAATACGAGCTGCGTGCAACGGCTTGGTTCTACTCGGAAACAGCAGAATTTGTGGTCCAATTGTCATCAATCCTGTGACTCGAGAATACACTGTTCTTTCTCGTGGTACAATAGCTCTCCCGCAGGATGAATCTTATGGATTTGCATTCAGTTATGGAACTGGAGTGTACAAAGTTGTACATTTGTTTCGAGATCATCTGCCGTATTTTGGATGTGAGGTTGTAGAAGTTGGTTCTCATACCTGGGGGTCAGTTGATGGTCCTAGTTTTGGACTTATAAGTCAGATGGGAAAGGCTCCAATTGTTTCCCTTGGAGCTTTTCACTGGATGCCTCATATTGAGAACAATGAATACATAGTGTCAATGGGCATTGATGATGAAAAATTTCGCGAAATCCAGTTACCGAAAACTAGTGGAAGATATGATGGTGTTGATATGGTGGATTGCTTATCGATTGTGAGTCAAGCCGATTATAATCAACTTGATGTTTGGATTTTGGAGGATTTGGATGCAAGTAAGTGGATCTTCAAACAGAGGATTATTGCGGGACTAACTCTGTGTATGGTGCCCTTTGGTTATAGTTCAAGAACCAAGTTAGTTCTGAAGAGAGACATAAATCAAACATTGTTTACTTATGATTTTGAGCACAGGGAGATGAAGGAGATTGAAATGAATGAAGACTGTTCTCCATGTCTGGGATCTAATGTTCCTCATTTTAACAGCTTAGTCTCTTGGAAAAACCGTGTAGGTCAGCGACTGGAACGCTAAGATACATCAAGCTACTATTCTTATGTAAATCACATTTTTAACAACTGCTTCGAAAAGAAACTATAACAACCTTTATCAAAAGATCTTAAAAAGCAGATTGAAAAAGAACGAAAGAAATATAAGTAAATCACATAGAAAGCTATTGTTGCCTGCTGTTTAATCCTTAAGATATCTGTAACTTAGAGAAGTAATTAGGAAGAAAAATGGCAATTAAGAACCCTTCTGCAAAAATATGTGCATCTGGCAAACCCTGTCAGATGACTTTGGAGGAGTACAAGGTATGGTTGAAGAAATTTGATTTGAGACTCATCCACGAAATTTATCACAAAAAATAAGGAGGCAACAGTAGCTTGCAGCTGCAGGTCAGTATGGTTGCAGAAGCTTCAAATAACAGCAACAAATATCAGGCAATTTTTGAACCTTCTGCTTAAAACAACTAAAAACCTCTGACTGAGTCACTGTTTCTTGAGTGCATTCTTTCTATCCCTGAGATGGTAAGGCTTGGCCCTCCTGGTTTTATTCTTGTTCAGCACTTGCATATCCTTTATGTTTGGAGAGTATCTGTTCATTCACAAATTCAGATAGTTTTCCTGAGAGGAGGATCCATAACAATTGACAAAAACAAAGATAATACCAAAAACTTGTTACGGTAAGTCTGTAAGATTAAAATTTATTGCAAATATTTATTGCAGCATGGAATAAATATTCTGGAATCAAATGAAATTTCCCACTCAGTATGCCAAGCTTAAAAAAAAAAGAATATTCTGGAATCAAATGAAATCGTTTTGGTGTGTTCCCCAATAACAGATTGTGGCAGGATATTTTGCAGGGCAAGCTTTGATGCACTTATTTCTTCTAGCAACAGCTTGCCAAGGAAACAAACAATAACCGAGTACTGAATCTTGACAACCCAACAAAAAAAGTTTGATACTTACAGAGGGAAAAGAGATTCTATCCCAACACCAGCTATCATCCTTCTTATTCTAAATGTTGATTGTAGGCCAGCATTCCTTCTTGCAATAACAGTGCCTTTCAGAGTAGAAACTCGTCGTTTGTTCTCTGGAACTTCCTGTTCATTTCTGGGGTCAGAATGTTTCCCCTATTTTTCAATCAAGTGGTGTCTTCAGCAAACAAAACAGATATTTTTTTTGGATAAAGACTAACCTAATAACATTAATTAAGACAACTAAGCTTAATTATACCACAAATTACAAACATTTGGGCTGACATTATTCACTTCCGGCTCACCTTTAGGGTAGGGGAAGGAGATTCAAGTAACTTTTACTGGTTCCAGGAGCAACCCCCATACTTCAGCTCACATCATCTGAAGCAATAACCACCTGCATTTTCCCTGCCCAAATCTCCCTGAGTGTCTTGCTGCAAATAAGGGACAAAAAGTAACAATTTATTCAGGAGATTCTAGGATTAAACTGACTAGAGCAGTCTGAATGTAACATTATTAGGTAAGCAAGTACAAATGAATTAGAAGTCTGGGTTCGGAATAACACTTAAGAACCCGTTAACTTTTGGGATGTAAAGTTTCTTTGCAGTGCCAGAGGCAACCCCTGTTAGTGAACCACATGTTACCTTCATAAACTCACCTCTTATCACTCTATAATGATTCTCAGACTCAAAAGAACATTGTGGATGAAAGCAATTTCCTGGATATCAGACCTTCCTGCAACAAGAGACTGTCCATTTTTTTCTATCGTTTTTTATTTTTGGTATATCATGGATCTATAGTTGACATTAGTTAGCAGGTAGTGTATCCACGGCGCTTATGGTGTGCTGGTGGTGACACCATGTTGGCACTCACTAATTCAAGCAATTGGTTCCAGGAATATTCCTCTGGGTTTTAAACACTTGTAAACAGGTGATTGTCAGAGACTCCTGCCACTGGACTAGTTATTTGTTTCGGTCTACTATGTTCCAATTTTTCCAGCAACTCAACTTTCTAGAACTCCTAGAACATACTCTTTTATAAACTTCATTGAAATAAACACTCATCAGTCATATTTAAAGGTGACTACATTGTAAAATGATGCTTAATAAGACCCTTAGAGATTGGAACTCTGTAAAATGAACACCAAGGTATAAACCTCTTCTCCAAGCTATACTTAAAATTCGTTAGGCATATTAGGCACAAAAGAAGAGAGATTCTTAATATTATTCTCGGATATCTTGAATTAAACATATCAAAATGTATACACATTATCCCTTTAGTCATATATAACTAACATTATGAAAGCATAAATTATCATTAACAAAAAAGATGGCAAGTTTAATACCTTAGCTACAACGTATGTATCTCTGAACATCCTCCAGAAGTATTACTAGGTAGCTCTAGATTTAACTGCACCTGGGTATAGCTTCAACAGTTCCGGAGCTTGTACTTCAAACTTGATCACAAACTCCTCCAAAAAGGCTCATCACCAATTTTCATAAGCGAAGATAAGGGAATCTGATCCGTAACCAAACCTTTGGAGGTTAAAATTTTGTAAGCAGAACACCTAGGTATAATCCTCTTCTTCAAGCTACAACTAAAAATAGCTGGCCATTCAGCTGGATTGCAACCCATTTGATTCACAAGGTAATCCATTACGGAGGTAATCTTTTTCTCAGATTGCATCATGCACTGAGGATATGACCTAAATGCTCTATGAATTTCTTCTTCAGACCAACCCAATCTTCTGTAAAAGTTCACCCTTGACTCCATGGTGGATTTGCTCAACCCTGCAAATAACTGGATAGCTTTAAGATATGTTGTTTTATAAGGATCAATACCCAACCCCTTAATCTCTTTTACAATCTCCTTCAATCTGCCAGTTCTTATTGTAAGTGCCCTTGGTTGATAGATTAGAAAGTTAATAATGTTGGGTTGAGGGACTCCTTCATCTCTCAGAATATCAATATTTACCATCATAGCTTTTATTCCCAAATTTGACATGAGAAGCCATGAATTCCATTTAATGATGGTGACTACATTCTTATTCTTGTCACGATGAACAATGTTCTCGAGGGTATTACAGCAACGGATTATTGAATCTTGTAAGCTTCTATTAAGGATGCTTGGGCTACCAGATATGAACTTGGCTAGGTCAAGTCCAGAAATCCCTTTGGATTTGAAAAAATCTAATTTGGGTTGGAGGGTTTTCTGAGGATTGTTTAAGAGTAATGAAGGAAGCTTAGAAATGGTTTTGGAGATGTGAGGTTGAGTAAATCCGTAGTTTTCAAGTAGGTTTAAGACTGAATCTGGTTTTGTTGTTGTTGTGAAATTGAGCTTTCTAGAGGCAGTAATTGCTTGATTCTCTGTTAACCCACATGAACTGATTAAGTAATTGATTACGAATGAAGAAGATGATGAAGAAGGCTCCTCGTGTTTTGGGGGTGAGGAACTAAACCTAATACCAATTGAAAAAGATGGGTTCTTTTGATTATAAAGAAAAGGAAGCAAATTTATGGTTGCTGAGTTACCTCCATTGAAGCTTGTTGTTTGAGATAAGATACGGCGGAGAGAAGACAGCATCGTTTGAAGGTGAAGAAGAAGACTGGAGCAGGAAGTAGGTTTTTCAAATGGAACTGCTGTCCTGGGTGCAAATGCTGATATGTAATCAGGTCCTGTGGTGTCCCGCCATCCGACCCTGGGACCGGGTGTTATGGCTCTGCTAATCGAAAATCATCGGAATCAAATTCCCTGCAATTACGGTGGGGTTGGTGGGTTTGTCCGTACAATTCACTTTTTACAGGGATTTATAATTTTATGGGATTACAAATTTTGGAATTCATGTAAAGTTTTTGTGTGTTTGATGACTCAATTGAAATTTCTATGATTTATAGAGTTTTTTTTTTTTTTTTTTCTGTTAAAGTCTTTGTATCGTTTGGCATTACCCATAAATCTAAAAATCGTACATATATGGGATTTACAGTTAAGAAAAAAAATGGGTCCATAAGTCTCTTGATAATTTTCCCAACAAATCTTAGGGGTTTGGGGTTAGACTCCAAATGGAGAATTTGCTGGAAAACTGAATCCCATAGGAAATGTGATTCCAAAGATTCGGACAACCAAACGTACAGAGGGAAACGTAATCCTACCAAATCCCCTGAACCCATAAATTCCACCTTTAAAATTCTATATCCAAGTAAATAAATAATATAGTATTTTTTATTGGTTTTGCTATGATATTTTAATAACAGAACTAGTGACCAAACACCAAGGTGACCAAATTTGGAGTACAAAAACTCCGTTCAAATATTGAGATCCATTAAAACTCCATATTAAACAAAATTGATACAAAAACCCAATTTTTGAAAAATTGATACAAAAATCCCAAATTTCAAAATTAGTTTCATCAAATTCTTTGGGGTTTTTATGTTATTTTTGTTTTGATGGGTTTTTGTGGATGGATAGTGACACCTTTGGGGTTATAACCCGCGGACCGTTATGCCTAAAATATCCACAATTTGTGTTAGTGAATCGACGAAGGGCATATGCCACGCTCGCTTTTTCGTTTTCCAGGGTATCCTACGGTTAAGAATCATCTATTATTCGTCATATGTTCCATGGATAGGAAAACATTGTTTACGGCTATAAACTGTGAAGCGGAAATTTTATACTCACTTCGTCCTTAAACAGATGATTTACTTCAAGTTTACACAATTCTTAAGGCAATGAGGAAAGAGGAGTATTTTCAAGTATTTTTTACAATTATATCCTTATGGATAATAACTAGTAAAAATTAAGAATTGGTTTCTCTCTAAACTATACCATGAATATTCGTAACCTTTATACTCTCAAAAAGTATTTTAAAACACCTAATTAACGAATATAAATATGGCTATGAAATTATACATATATCTTTTACAAACAATAATCATCTAAAAATGTGATTTTAGAAATACTCATTTGTTTAGTGATATAGGTTATCTATTAGTGGGATAAAATTTAAAAATGGTTAGGTCATCTATTTAGGGACGGATGGGGTATTTTCAAAGTCATTTACGATTATGAATTCGTCATTTCTCAACGTAAAAAACAAAAAATCACTAGCCTACGGCTGGGAAATGATCAATTCCTAGTCGTAGATGAACTACTTACGATCAGGAACAAATGAACTCCTAGTTGTAGGAAGTGTTTACGGTTAGAATTCAGTTCTTCGTAGCGTAAGTAATTCTTGAAACCGAATCCTAATTTGATCATTCTAACCTATTTAAGCAATTAGAAACAACAACAAAAATAGTGGATTTGCCGACACTTACCTAGTAGAAGTTATGGATGGAAAATTCTCTGGGTGTTGAGGTGTTTAACCATATTGATTTATTAATCCTATTTTTCTTCTTCAAAGTTTATCATCTTCATGATAAATATGAAGAGGAAGAGAAGGAAAGAGTAATAGATTTAGGTTTTTTTCTTAATCAATAATTGTTAAATTAGATTTGTTTCCATTAGGGATTTTTGTTATACATTAGGTTTTCCCAATCCACATTCAAATCATTAGAATTTTGTGCACCCCTCAAAGTTCAATTTCTACAATCCCAGGTTCTTTAGATGATAACTAAATGGAATATGTCCCAAGAAAAAATGTGTCAAATTATGTTCAAAATACAAAATTTGTTTGTAAGTGCAATGTTAAACCAAATTTATTTTACCTTATTTCTTTACTTATAAACTACGGGTCTGCTACATTAATAAATACCACCTTCCGTCCAAAAAAAAATGGTATGTTCACTTTTCCAATTTGAACGGAAAGTACTTCTTTTCATTCTCGGGACACTTTACCTGGTAGAACTGAGGGAGTAAAAACTTAAAACCTTAAACAATCTCCCGCGGAGGTTCCGCACCCCAAGACTTGTTTCACTTGCAGTATTCAATGTATTGTCAACAATATGATTACTGTCTCTAAAATGATGATTCATGTCATTCAAGATCGTAAACTCAACTAATTCTCGAAAATATGTGATTTAGTGAACCAAACTTCTCAATCACTGAAATCACTGCATCAGATTGTCATAAGCTATAGGCTTTTTAGATACCTGTTTCATGCTAAAAAAAATTCAAATTTTATATCAACCTAACCTAATTCATCAAAACACCAAAAACCCGAAACTCGTACATACAACAGTGAGTCAATAAAATCAAAAAATTAAATATTCTATATAACCCAGAGTCAGTAAACTTAATTCATGATGAACTGCAAGAATAAATGTATTTGGAAACAAAAAAACCAAATTTATACAGTGATTATGAACGCAAAACCCTAAGAGATTGAATCGAGTAATACCCGTATCCTTTGATGAAATATAACCCGCAACTGTGAAATTTAAATGAAAAATCGGAAAGAATCAAGAATGAAAGATTATAACTTGTTTTGCTTTGTTGAGTGTTCAGGATCTGGATTGTGAATACATACCTTAAGAGTGTTCAGCATATCATAATTCAAAAGCTACGTCATAACCCTATTTTCACCGAATAAATTTCAAATATAATCATCAAAAAGATAATTAGATGCAAAAGCATAGCGATGCCCTCTTATGGGATAAGGAGGAGGAGATTCGAGAGATGTTGCAGACACAGAGGAATAGAGATATATGGATGAAAGGTTTTTTACAGGAGGAGGGGATAGAGACGATTGAAAAGCATAAGCTTTTTTTCCTATTACTCTTATGTATCTCCCTTCGAAGTTGAGGCGATTGAGTGTCCCTACAGATATCAAAAACTAAGGGCAATTTCATGGCAATCAAGAACTTTATTATTTTGTTGAGCCACGTGGATGAAAAAACTGCATTTTCTACTATGTTAAACAAGGTAAAATGAACAAATCTGATATTTTGGGATCCCACTAGTGATTTTATTAATATAAACTAACAACAGTTGGGTCCCACTAATGATTTTATTTACATAAACTAATAAGAGTTTGGGTCCCACGAATTATTTAACTGATAAAATAAATAATAAAAAATAAATCCTAAATATAAAAACGGGTTTGGGAGAGAGAAAAGCAAAGAGCGTTTTTTCTTCAATCTCCATCGATCTTCCTTCCAACTCCAGCGTCTCTAACATGCTCGCCCGCTCTTACATCAAGCGCGCGCTAGATGATCCAACTTTATGGACAAACCAACAAATTTGTTGGTTTGTCCATCCAATTTTCATGTTTGTTGAGTTCATAGTGGGAGAAAAATCAATCCATAAGAACTGCTCTAAGACGATTGAGTATTTTGGGTAGCTATAGAAAACGACTCGGGGACCATGGTTAATCTTTCATCTACCAAAAGCAAAGGCACACGTGCAGAGAAAGGGTGTGATCTGGACAACCATGGCCTGGGATTTATCTTTCCCAGCGGCAAACCTGACCACTTTTTATCTAGGATAGCTTATCCAAATTATGCTATATATTATAGATTGCAGGTACTTTTAACCTTGCTAATCCTTTTGATTTTTTTTGTAACAACTTCATCGTCGCTAATATCGACAAGAAATGTGACGCATGCTGAAATGTTAACCATATATAAGGCTCTTTGGTGGATATTTCCTTCTCAACTCTTAAATACAATTGTCAAATTTGATTGTAAAAGTTAGTCCATGGTTTGTATGGGTCTAAAATTAATGTGCCTAGGCTTGACAAATCTTTGTTATTTGAGTGTATCGAAATGTTAAATAATTTGTCGAATTTGATTGTTCATCACATTCGTAGAGTCCACAATAAAGCAGATGATCAGCTGTTTAAGTTTGTGAGGTCTCGGACTTGTAATATAATGGTGGTTTACTCCACTGTTTGTGAGGTCTCAGACTTGTAATCTGTTGTCAAATGATGTTGTCTATTTTCCAAAATAAAAGAAAAACTTATTTAAAAGAAAATCGTAATATAATAAATAAGGAGGATTCCTTCACTCTATCTTACACTTTGAGGGATATTTTTCTTGAAATTTTTTCAAGGGTGATGGATTTGAAGTTAAAATTTTGAGGATATGTTCCTCTTACAAGGGTTTACATATCCACAAAAAATGGGCACGTTCGGAAATACCGAATTTCACTATCTATCAATCTTAATTTCAACGATTGAGAATCCGCTAATTTTCGACGGTTTATTTTTAATATAATAGATTGTAATGTTATAAGTACCTAAACGTGTTCATTTTTTATAGGAACATCGATCTTTATCATAGAAACATACCTAAAAATATTAGTTTCAAATTCGGTTTAGGTTGTATTAAAAGAATTATCTCCCAAGGTGTGAAATAATGTGAATACAACCATGTAAGTGGATACATCATCCAGAATAAAGCCCATTTGACCAATAAGAGCAAGTCTTATGGTGGAATCCATCCATCTTCCATCTTCCACGCCACCTCACCATTTGGAATTGTTGATGGAAGCGCAAATGTAATGGTGGAATAGTAGAAACACTATTCTTAATGGAACTAAAAAAACGCAATTAAGAATGGAGCTAAAAAAACGCAATTAAGAATGAAGCTTTTTTTTTTCCAGCCGTTAGATTTCAACAACTCATTTTAAATCTACGGATAAAAAAAACGCAATTAAGAATGGAGCTAAAAAAACGCGAATGGAGCTTTTTTTTCAGCCGTTCGATTTCAACAACTCATTTTAAATCTACGGATAAAAGAAAACGCAATTTTTAATTGCGGTTTTTTAGCTTCATTCTTAATTGCGTTTAACGCTATTCTTATTGTCGTTTAGATGGATTTCACGGACCCTTCCACCATCATGAAACCTTACTTGGATTTTCGGTAGAATACCCAACTTAGGAACCACTAGACTTACATTTCATGAATTTTTCACACTTGGAATAAGTTGGATTCCACCGTAAGACTTGGTCTAAGTCAAAGTATTAACGAGAAAGAAAAACTATTTAGACTTTGTCGACGTCCATTTTAACTACACTTCATCATATTTTCCATCAAAAAATACAAAAATCTAGATGATTGACTTAAGAGCAAGTCTTGCGAAACTCCAAATCTTCTCTAATAAGGTGTAGAAAGGCGTTATAAGTTCCGAACCCTTGAACCATCATTCAAGGTGTAGAAAGGCGTTATAAGCCAATAAGGTTTTCAGACAGAGGCTGTGGAAGGAATTCCAGGAGAAAATACAATCAAAAGAGAGTGAGACGGACAAGAAAGAGTATCTCAGTTACTCACTGGACTGAACCCCCATCAAGAACTTCTTCTATCGGTGAAATTTGGGTTGTAAAGAGTTGGTTCATCCTGAAGCTTAATTTTTATGGAGTTTGACAGATCCATTGGTATGTATTTCCTAATCACTTGTTTCTGTTTTTCTCATTTCTTTTTTGACATTGTTTTTTCCCATTATTAATTATTTTTGCTAGTATCATCAAGCTGCAAGATTTGTGGAAATTGAAAATCCCGACCTCTAGAATTAGTGATTTTGGAACATTCAGCCACTTGAAAGTTGAAAAATTAGAATCTGGGTCTTACCCCTTTCCCTAATTTGTTTAAGGTTTGTGCAATTCGGTGTAAAAAAGAGGAACTTGTCCTTCAGTGTTCTTGATGTCAACGACATAATAAGTAACCAGCAGCATCTGTTAAAATAGACTATGAACAAATTTTGCACTACTTTAATTTTGTAGCCCATAATAGAGAGGTTTGGAATTGCAGTACTTTGTTTAGAATGATTTATATGGTTGTTGATATATTTATTCCCTTAATCCAAGCAGATTAAAGATGTGAAAGACGGCAAGAGTTGATTATAACAGTACTACTGCTGCAAACTTGTTGCAAGTTGTTCAAGCGCAAGAATTCATGAAGGAGGAAATGGAGAAGAAGGAAAAGAAGGATGGGAGGAGATATTGTATTCTGGATTTACCCAAAGATTGCATCTACAAAACTCTTATTAAACTTCCCATTGAGTCACTTAGGAGATCAAGTTTGGTTTGCAAGCAATGGTACAAGATGATCAACAACTCTATTTTCATCCAAAACCATCTTCGTCGATCTGAAATGGGTTTGATCTATCTAAGTCGCCTGGAACAGAAACTAATTCAGATGAGAACGTTTTTCATGTGGACAAACATTATCTCCCGAGTAAAACCACCTGGGAGTCTCGAATTGACCAGTATGAAGTAGAGTTGAATTTGCAATTTATGGAGATTAAAGATGGGAAAAGCATGGTTAGGTCTTTGAAGTTAAGCTCTTATGGAGAAATACGAGCTGCGTGCAACGGCTTGGTTCTACTCGAAAACAGCAGAATTTGTGGTCCAATTGTCATCAATCCTGTGACTCGAGAATACACTGTTCTTTCTCGTGGTACAATAGCTCTCCCACAGGATGAATCTTATGGATTTGCATTCAGTTATGGAACTGGAGTGTACAAAGTTGTACATTTGTTTCGAGATCATCTGCCGTATTTTGGATGTGAGGTTGTAGAACTGGACTTACAAGTCAGATGGGAAAGGCTCCAATTGTTTCCCTTGGAGCTTTTCACTGGATGCCTCATATTGAGAACAATGAATACATAGTGTCAATGGGCATTGATGATGAAAAATTTCGCAAAATCCAGTTACCGAAAACTAGTGGAAGATATGATGGTTTAGTTGATATGGGTGGATGCTTATCGTTTGTGAGTCACGCCGATTATAATCAACTTGATGTTTGGATTTTGGAGGATTTGGATGCAAGTAAGTGGATCTTCAAACAGAGGATTATTGCGGGACTAACTCTGTGTATGGTGCCCTTTGGTTATAGTTCAAGAACCAAGTTAGTTCTGAAGAGAGACATAAATCAAACATTGTTTACTTATGATTTTGAGCACAGGGAGATGAAGGAGATTGAAATGAATGAAGACTGTTCTCCATGTCTGGGATCTAATGTTCCTCATTTTAACAGCTTAGTCTCTTGGAAAAACCGTGTAGGTCAGCGACTAGAAGACGTCTGACGTTAAAATGCATCAAGGATACTATTCTTATGTTGTAAGGGATGGCAAAACATATGCAAGTATCAACAAATACTACATTTTACTATGGGATAGAATCAAGGATGTTGTTAGCTTTGCCACTATTGGGATAGGCTGTTGTTAATTGTCATAAATAAAACAAGTCATTTTTAACAACTGCTTCTAAAAGTTACCTGTACAGTTTCCTGAAACAATAACAACCTTTACTAAGAGATCTTACAAAGCAGATAGAAAAAGAAGGAAAAAAATACAAGTAAAACACATAGAAAGCTATTGTTGCCTGCTGTTCAATCTTGCCAAAACTATATATTCAGACTCATCAACAAAATTTATTACAGAAAATGAGGAGGTAACGCTAGCTTGCAGGTCACAGTGGTTACAGAAGCTTCAAATAACTGCAACAAACATCGGGCAACTGTTGAAGTGTTGAACCTTCTGACTGGGTTACTTCTTGAGTGCATTCTTTCTATCCCTGAGATTGTAAGGCTTCGCCCTCCTGGTTTTATTCTTGTTCAGCACTTGCATCTCCTTTATGTTTGGAGAGTATCTGTTCATTCACAAAGTCAGATAGTTTCCCCGAGAAGAGGATCCATAACAATTGAAGAAAACAAGGATAATACCAAAAACTTGTTACGGTAAGTCTGTAAGATTAAAATTTATTGCAAATATTTATTGCAGCAAGGAATAAATATTCTGGAATCAAATGAAATATTCCCACTCAGTATGCCAAGCTAACAAAAAAAAAAAAAGAATCTGGAATCAAATGATATCGTTTTGGTGTGTTTCACAATAACAGATTGTGGCAGGATATTTTGTTGGGCAAGCTTTGATGCACTTATTTTTCTAGCAACAGCTTGCCAAGGATACAAACAATAACCGAGTACTGAATCTTGACAACATAACATAAAAAATTTGATACTTACAGAGGGAGAACAGATTCTATCCCAACACCTGCAACCATCCTTCTTATTCTAAATGTTGAATTTAGGCCAGCGTTCCTTTTGCAATAACAGTGCCTTTCAGAGGTGAAAGGCGGTGTTTGTTCTCTGGAACTTCCTGTTCGTTTCTGGGGTCAGCCATGTAAGAACTTCACCTACCACTTTGAGCTGAACGGTATAACCAGGTTGTATATCAGGAAAATCTATGTGCTCTTTCACTGCTTGCACTTGTTCTTTACTGATAATCTCTGTATAAGAAATGTAGATTACATTCTCTGAAGCAATGAAATGCATGCCTGCATATATGTCTGGCTGTTTTATCGAGCCTCTTGAATTTTATACGCAGACGAGCTATGTCAGAGTGTATAAGCAACCCCCAGTATTCTCTGCTATAGTAGTCCAGCCTGTGCGGTGCTTATATGTCCGAACAAGGGCAGGCATGGCATAGTTAATTGCATTCCTCACCCTTCCAACATCCGTATTTTCCCTGCCCAAAACTCTCTGAGTGTCTTGCTGCAAATAAGGGACAAAAATTAACAATTTATTCAGGAGAATTTCTAGCATTAAACAGACTAGAGCAGTCAAAATGTAACATTATCAGGTAAGCAACTAGAGCAGTCTGAATGTAACATTATCAGGTAAGCAACTAAACTGAGATATTGTGGTTCATAGACCCTACATTTAATATTCCTCTGGGATTTAAACACTTGTGCATAGGTGACTCTGTCAGACACTACTTAGTTCCAATTTTTCCAGCAACTCAACTTTTTGGAACTCTACAACATACTCTTTTCCAAACTTCATTGGAGAAAAGACTCATCAGTTACTTATCAGTCATTTTTGAAAGTGAGTACAGAGTAAATTGATGCTTAATCAAACTTTTGGAGACTGATATTATGTAAAGTGAACACCTAAATATAAACCTCTAATCCTAGCTATAATTATAATTCATTGGGCATATTTGGCACAAAAGACGAAAGGTTCTTAATATTATTTTCCGAGATCTTAAATTCACTCTACAGACCTGTCAAAATGTGTAATATGACCCCTTTAGTCATATAACTAACAACAGGAAAGTATGAATTTTCTTTAACAAAAAAAGAACTCAAGTTTAATACCTTAACTGAGACATGCTACAACATATTTATCTCTGAGCATCCTCCAGAAGCACTACTAGGTAGCTCTAGATTTAACTGCACTTGGATATAGCTCCAATAGTTTTGGAGCTTCTAGCTCACTTCCCGAAAAAGAATCATCGCCCATTTGTATAAGCGAAAATAAGGACATTGATCCTTTGACCGACCTTTGGAAATTAATTTTTTTTTAAAGGAACACCTAGGTATAATCCTCTTCTCCAAGCATCTCTATTCAATTTTCATTTAGTGTTTGAACTATGTAAGCATTAATAGCGAACACAAATTTATTTATATAGTCTGACATATCAAGAACAAGATCTTAGATTTAGACTCGATAAAACTGCTCATATCAAGAACAAGATCTTAGATTAGACTCAATGAAACTGGTCATTCGCGAAATTAATAGTAAGCCCCACGAAGCACCAGCATTTTTCTACTCAATTATCAAAGCTCATATTAACAAACTACGGATACAAACCTCTCTCTGAAATGTTTTCCTCCCCCCACCTCTCCCCCTCCCCAAATTATTAAGATTAGAAGGCCTAATCTTACACGTTGATCATGACAAATGTTAGAGAATTTAAACAAAATGAATCATTGAGGTCATTCGAGTCAGTTCCCCACAGTCAGTTTTATGGGACCTAAACGCGAAATTTCCTAGAAACAAAGACCAGTTGGAAATTGGAAAGAGATGATTCAGTAATCCAGGAATCCACAAAAGGAGAAAAGAAGAAGAAGAGAGAGCAGTAACACAATCTGAATCAATAACGAGTTGTGGCAAAGGTAAGTAATCAGAGCTAGGTCAGGGTGCTTAGGATAAGGGCATTGGCAGCGCCTTCATATGGCGTAAGGATTTACTCAATTGAGGTTTTGGGAGGTCTAGCTGAAACTGAAAGGGTGCAAGATCTCCGCTGCATAGCACTATATAGCTGCTGGCAACACTTACGCTAGATGATTTATATCGAGACTAATTTATAAAACGGAGATGCAAACTGACTCGACCAGACAAAAAAACATTATGGACGGAAGAAATTTCTTGGCTTTCAGATCATTCCTGCAACAAGAGAAGGTCTTTTTTTTCAACCATCTTTGGTATATCATGGATCAATAGTTGACATTAATTATCAGGTAGTGCATCCACGGCGCTTATGGTGTGCTGCCGGTTCCAGTGACCAATGAAGCGAACTATTCAGAAATAGTGATCGCAGAATCGCGGGTCCAACATTTAATATTTCTCTGGGTTTTAAACACTTGTGCACAGGTGATTCTGTCAGATACTCCTGCCGCTGGACTAGTTCTTTGTTTCGGTCTACTATGTCCCAATTTTTCCAGCAACTCAACTTTCTAGAACTCCTACAATATACTCTTTTACAAACTTCATTGAAATAAACACTCATAAGTCATTTTCAAAAGTGACTACATGGTAAATTGATGCTTAATCAGACCCTTAGAGATTGGAATTCTGTAAAACGAACACCAAGGTATAAACCTCTTCTCCTAGCTATACTTAAAATTCGTTAGGCATATTAGGCACAAAAGATGAGAGGTTCTATATATTATTCTCGGAGATCTTGAATTCACTCTATAAAGATATCAAAATGAATAAATATTACCCCTTTAGTCATATAACTAACAATACGAAAGTATAAATTATCATTAACGAGAAAAATGTCAAGTTTAATACCTTAATTGAGACAAGCTACAATATTTTTATCTCTGAACATCCTCCCGAAGTACTCCTAGGTAGCTCTAGATTTTACTGCACTTGGGTATAGCTTCAATAGTTCTGGAACTTCTACCTCAAACTTGATCACAAACTTCTTCAAAAAAGACTCATCACTCAAACTCAAAAATGTAATTAAGGCAATTTTATCCTTAACCATACCTTTGGAGGTTAAAATTTTATAAACAGAACACCTAGGTATAATCCTCTTCTCCAAGCTATAACTAAAAATAGCTGGCCATTTGGCCATAGATGAAGGGTTATAACCCATTTGATTCACAAGGAAATCCATTGTTGACATTATCTTCTTCTCAGAAAGCATCATGCACTGAGGATGCTTCCTAAATGCATTCTGAATGTCGTCTTCTGTCCAACCCCATTTTCCGTAAGCATTCACTTTTAATTCCCAGGTGGGTTTGGTCATGGCTGTCAATCCCTGGAGACCACGAAGAAATGCAGCTTTTGAAGGATCAAAACCCATACCCTTAATCTGTTGCACAATCTCCTCAAATTTAGTAGTGCTGATTGTAAGTGAACTTGGTTGGTTCATAAGAAAGTTCGAAACATTGGATTGAGGGACACCTTCATCTCCCAAAAGCTCAATGTTGACCATCAAGTTTTTTAGATATACGCTTCCGGTAAGAAGCCATGGATGGCGTCTGATAATTACAATAACATTCTTGTCAAACTGAACAATGTTTTTCAGGGCATCACAACAAGGAATTATTTTGTCTTGTAAGCTCGTCTCAAGGACTCTTGGGTTGCAAGAGAGGAAGAACTCGGCAAGGTCAATTCCAGAAAGTCCTTTAGATTTGAAAAAATCAAATTTGGGTTTTAGGTTTTTTTGAATTCCAAATTTGAGAATTTTTGGATACCAAGTAATGAGTTTGGAAATGTAAGGTTTAGTGAATCCGTGGTTTTCAAGCAGGTCTAAAACTGAATCTGGGTTTGTTGAAGTTGTGAAATTGACAGTTTTAGAAGCAGTAATAGCTTGATGTTCAGATAATCCACATGAATTGATTAAGTAATGAACTACAAATGAAGAAGAAATGGAAGAGTTTTTATGATTTGGGGGTGAGGAACTAAACCTAATAATACTGATCAAAAGAGATGGGTTTTTTTGAGTATAAATAAAAGGGGAGAAATGGATAGTTGCTGAATTACCTCCATTGAAGTTTCGTTTCCGAGATCCGATACGGCGCAGAGAAGACAACATCGTTGAAGTTGAAGAAGAAAAAGACTGGAAACACTACTAGGTTTTGGTTTTGGTTTTGGTTTTGGAGGACCAAATGGAATCTATCCCCAAGCGCTTTGTGACAAAGGAAAAATGGATTTCTATGTCGTGCTACTAGCCTACTACCATATCAAAGATACTCCCTCAGTTGCAGTAAAAATAATATTTTCCCTTTGTCCTACTTTAAGCAAAAATTAAAAATAAAATAAAATGAAAGTATGATTTTTTGCTGAGACGGGAGTTGCATTCAAACCTTGACTTGGAGTATGGCCAAGTGGCAAGGCACCGATTTTTAATATAAGTAAGGGTGCACAGGAACCGAGCCGGAGCAACGGACCGTTCCGAAATCGGTGGAATCGTATCTGGTTTTGTAAAGAACCGAGAACGGGATACAGGTACCGGTCTAAAAAATAGGAACCGGGGCTAGGGAGGTACAGGTACACGGTCCTGACCTAGTCCCGTGCCGAATCGTACCGTTTGTACCGAGTAGTAGTAGCCGTTAGATTTAGGGGATGATAAATCAGTAATAGCCGTTAGATTAAAGCCTGGTATATAAGCGAACATTATAGGGCTAGGGTTTCTCTTCTCATTTTCGTTTTTTTTTTTCCGTCTCCTCTCCTCTGTCTCTGAGAAGGAGAAGAAGTGAAGACCTCCATTACAGGGACGAGACAATTTTCTTCTGAATCTTCTCTTCTCCATTGTTAACTCCATTACTTACCACCTCTCGATCCAGAAGAAGAAGGAAAAATTGTTTACCAAAGGTAAGTGTTGAATCAGTTGATTCAGTTCTCCTATTTTGATTTTTGGAACCTAGGGTTTTGAAGTAGTGATGATTTGTATTATTTACCAAATTAATTATTGTTGATACATTGTTTACCAACTGGATTAACTTAATTCAAGGTTTCACTTTCACGGGGTAAGACAAAGGGAAAAGATTCAAGGAATAATCCAACTCAGAAATTGAAATTGTTAACCAAGGGTAAGTTCATCAAAATCTTTGATTTGTTTATCTGACTTGATCAAGTGTATTGTTGCAGGTAATCTTGATTAGTTGCTGAAATCTGTTATTGGACTAGAGACAGGACAAGACAGCTAGTTGCTCTTACTGAGGTTGGCATTTTACTTTTTTGTTGTGTTGTGTCATGTCACTCATGTGTGTAGTTTACTAGTTTGGCACTGTGTAGTTTACTAAGGTTATATGGAATTGTTTGTCAGTGATGGATGCATCAATTCCATCTAGGGTTCAGAACATAATATGGCGCCATTTCACTAGGAGAAATGTTGCAGAAGCCACTTGCAATTATTGTGGAAGGACATTTAGGGCTAACATCTCCAAAAATGGAACTGTTGCCTTGTGGAAGCACATTAAGAGATGCACCCACAATCCTAATCATAACAGAGCTCACATAATTAATGCTTATAACTTATATAGTTATGCTTAATGCTTAGAACTTTGATGTCTTTAATGTTAATGAACAATGTCTTTAATGTTTATGAACTTTTATATGTATAAAACAATATTAGACTTTATTTTCAAATAGACTTTATTTTCAGTTCTTAATTTTTATTTCCTTTGAGGTTCGCCATTTCAGTTCTTATTTCTTCGTCACTTTATAAATATGAATGTATGAAAGCCCTGGAAATGTGAATGTATTTCAGTACTTATTTCTTCTTCTATTTATAAGTGTATGAATATATGTTTATGTTTATTTGGGATTTCTCAGTGATCAAGCTCAAGCATGGATGCATCAAGTCAAGCTCATGGAACAACTACTCCCACACCTGCTTCAGATGCTACACCTACAACTACTACAAATACAGTTGTTGGATCCTCTATCCAACCAATAGATGGAGAAGCAGAGCCACCAACAATAGATGTATAAGCTACTTCTACTCAAATTGGTGGTAAGAATAAGATAACTTCTGACATTTGGAATCATTTCACTAGGAAGAATGTTCAAGAAGCTGAATGTAATTACTGCAAGAAGATAATAAAGGCTCATACTGGAAGGAATCGTACAAGTGGAATGTGGAAGCACTTTAACAGATGCAAGCAGAATCATAACAAGCCAAAGCCAAAGGACAACAAACTCTGTCATTAAAACATGCAACACTGGGTGAGGATGAAGGTCAGTTAGTCTCTACTATTTTCAGTCAAGACAAAAGTAAAAGGGAAGTTGTTGAGTTTATTATGATTGATGAGATGTCCTTTAGAGCAGTTGAGGGTGAAGGTTTTAGGAGAATGATGCATGTCTTAGAGCCTAGATTTGTTGTACCAAGTAGAATGACAATTTACAGATGTTTATTAGAAATGTATGTAGATGAGAAAGAGAAGTTGAAAAATTACTTCAAGTCAAGCAAGCAGAGGGTTAGTTTGACAATAGACACATGGACTTCACCAAATAATTTCAACTACATCTGTGTAACAGCACTTTATTGATCAGCATTGGAAGTTAGAAAAGAGAATTATTATGTTTTGTGAGGTTAGTGGTCACAAAGGAATTGATATTGGTGAGATGTTGGAGAAGTGCTTGTCTGATTGGGGGCTTAAATATGTTTTTTCTGTCACTTTGGATAATGTTATTGCCAACAAGGTAACAATTGATTATTTGACCGCTAGTATTGTTTCAATGATAAGGGCAGAATAGAGATCTAAGTACTTTCATGTAAGTATATGTATATGATTTTTTTTTTACTTCCTAGTTAGAGTTGTGTTTATTAGTTATTACTTTGTACAAAAATCTAATACTTGTACGAATCTACATCTTTTCAGGTAAGGTGTGCAGCTCATGTACTTGCACTTGTTGTAAAATATGTTGTAAGGGTCTACAACAAATCAATTGCAAGAATAAGGTCAGTTGTCAAGTATATGAAGGGTTCTCCATCTAGGTTGGCTAAGCTTAGGCGTTGTTCAAATTTAGTTGGAATAGAGTTTAAGATAGCATTGATATTAGATGTTAAGACTAGATGGAACAACACATTCTTGATGCTAGAGGCTGCACTAGTGTTTGAAAGAGCTTTCACTAGGTTAGAAAGGTATGATAAGGAATATCAGAAGTTGTTTTATTTCCCACTAAAGACAATGAGAAAGATTTACCCGATGCTAATGATTTTGATATTGATGTTAATGTTGGTGAAGAAGAAGAAGAATTTAGTGAAGATGATGTGAAAGGCAAGAAGAAGGCACAAAAGAAGAAGAAGAAGGCTATAGTGAAGAAACCTGCTCCATGTCAAGAGGACTGGATCTTTGCCAGAGGCCTTGTGAAATGTTTGAAGGTATTCTTTGATGTCACTGTTGCATTTTTAGCCTCAACTAAGGTAACAACATATACATTTTTATGACAATTAGTTCTCATTTATGAACAACTAGTTGAGTTTAGATATAATGTAGATGAAGATCCTTTTATTGCAACTATGCTGCCAAAATGTTTAAGAAGTATAACAAATATTGGGGTGATTATGCAAAGATGAACTCTATAACTTTTTTGGCCATGTTGTTGGATCCTAGAGAGAAAGAGAAAGGACTAGAATTTGCTCTTGAGTGTTTGTATGGGAAGAAGTCTCCAAAGGTTGAACTTGTTATGAGGAGTGTGTTATTGGATTTTAAGATTCTATTTGAATAATATAAGGATGTGTATTTAGTTCATGAGGAGGAGTCAAGTACTTCTATGCAGGGACAAGCCAAATCAGTGGTGAGTAAACCAGGGGCAGGCCCAAGTCGTATGAAAGAGTTGATCTCAAGGAGTAAGAGGTTCAAGAGCAACCCAGATGATGATGTGGGAAAAACAGAGTTGGATAGATATTTGATAAATAAGTTTGAAGAAGGTGAAGGAGAAGATGGTGATGATGATGAGTTTGACTTATTGGGTTGGTGGAATACCAACAGTAAAAAGTATAAGATACTTGGACATATGGCTAAGGACATACTAGCCATTCTTGTGTCTTCTGTTGCCTCTGAATATGCTTTTAGCACAGGAAAGCGAGTGTTAAGTCCTTGTAGAAGCTCTTTATCTACAAGGACAATTGAGGCATTGCTTTGCACACAAAGTTGGCTAAGGAAGCCAATACAACTTGATCTTTTATGTGACTACATACCAGATGACGATGTCGAAGTTGAAGAAGGTAACATATTCTATTCACAAATTTCTTTTTCTTTGTTACTTTTTTTAGTAATAGTTACTAACTGCCTAACTTGTTGTTACTTTTTATTGCAGAGTTACTGGGTCCTATCAAAAATAATGCCACCACCAGTGCAGCCATGGAATAGATCTCCACAACCACTTCAACCATGCTACAACTTCAACTAACTTTCTATTAGTTGTTAACTTTCTATTATTTGTTGGTCAGTCATCAGTGTGTGTGTTTGTGCTAATCCTACTTGATTACTTGTTATTTTGTTAAGACTTTGCTACTGCTACTTGTCAAGACTTTGGTTGTTTGGCACTTTGGTTTGCTAGTATAATTATTGCTACTTTTGGGTTGTTACTTTGTTCTTTGATTGAGATATTGATTAATATATTGGAAAACAGGTACATAATTTGTCTGGAAAACTGACAGGGAAATCTGTATGGAATTCTGACAGAAAAGAACCGATTGGAACCGGAACCTTACCTGGTACCGTACGTGTACCGAATGGTACCGGAACCGAGGTACAAGGTACAGGTACCGGTCCAAAATTTTGGAACCGAGGCTAGGGAGGTACAGGTACTCGGTCTTGGCAATAACCGAGCCGAACTGTACCGTGTGCACCCTTAGATACATGCATGCAAAGGTTCAAATCCTTTTACTCCAGATTGACTCGCCTGAAAGCTGAACACTTTCTCTTCATTTGACGGCCTCTCCAAATGCAAGCAATAGCTCAAGGTTGTCTCTACTGGATCGCATTTGTTTTGTATATAGTTCATAGTGGGAAGAAACTTCCAGAATTTATATATCTTTTGGGGTGGATTGGGTGTATTCTTCGATGTATTGGACGTAGGATTGGGTGTATTCAAGGGTAATGCAAAATTTTAAAACGCTACTCTAACATATAGCTCATTTTTCTACGAAGTTTTCCCCAGATGTTATGAAATTGAAGGACTAGTATTCAAACGAGTTATATGGAACAAAATACCTTATTTGCTTGCAGTTCCAAAAGTTGTTATCTTTAACAAATTTAGGCATCGGGATAACAACTCAAAGACTATCTTGGTTATTGAGGAATCTCCGATTAAAGTTTCCCAGTCTTGAGTTTTGTTGATGTCCTCCAAATTTCTGAGCCTCAGACCTCCATTGATTTGGGTTCAATCAGCTTGCTCCTGTCTAACCTACAAAGTGCATCTTTTAATCTTTATTGTGTCCTCGCCAAAAGGACCTTATGGTTCAACTTAATCTTACCAAAGTAGCTTTAGAATCAAGCACGAAAACCAGGACAATTCAGATCAAAGTAGTTCCACCTGCATAATTAAGAAAATACATTTTCCACCCAGCAATTTTGGAATCCGCTTTCTCTTCTAGGAATTTAAAAAGAAGCACAAGTCTTGTCTGATTTTAGAATATATGAACATGAGTATTTATTTTTTGACGGCTTAATTTGAATCCCGAGTCTTTGAGCTATCTCCAATATTGGAGTGGCATCTACATAATTGACGGAATGAATTGAAGACTTCTGGAAATTAATCTTATTCCCTAATCAACTGGTGTATATGTTGAGGATGCCTTAACCACTCTTAAAGTCATCAGGTCATCTGAAACATGAGATGACTGCAACTGCATCAGAAGCACTAGCCATCAACAGGGCAGCAAAATGGTCCTAGGAGCTGAAGCAATTAGATCAGATTGCAAAAATGTTGTTGTTTTTTTTCTCTAATAGGATCCCTCTAGCATTGGTTGGAGGACAAAGTCTATTATTAATGATGTGTTTTCTATGTTGGATCATAAATTTGTGGTAGATATCAAATATGTACATATGGACTGTCATAGTGAAGAAGATAAGTTAGTTAGTGTTCTATTTGGCACCCGCTGTTCAATTTCTAGGTAGTTCCAATAACCTTGAAATCTAACTACCTAGAAGTTAAACTGCCTTCATTCAAATATTTGTTGTTTGGCATCAAAGTTAATGGGGAGAAATTTAGACAGAAATCAAAATCTAGGTGTTTGTCATGCGATGGAATTCGTCATTTGGAAATATATCCTCCCAAGTTTTAATATTATCTAATCATGATTATTACGTACCTAAACAATGAAGTTGTAACAAACAATCACACAACACAATCACATATGTGAATTCTACCATTAGTAATATTGAGCGTTACCATAATCGTTCAACACAAGTCTGCAAATACATTGGTAGGCATTTATTACATGTTCTGCAAGATTTACACTATAAATAAACACAGTAAACACAAGCACATGATTACAATCTGGGACTTCTAGTCGGATATTAATTAGCGTCAAAAACTTGGAAATTATGTTCTGGTGCTATGATCAATATTGAAAATGAGAGGTTACCAAGTATACTACCAACTTTTCGTCCGGAAACCTGTATGGACAAAACCTAATACAATATGTATATAGACTTTTCTCTTATCTCTTCCATAATCAATATGTCTAGACAAAAAGTTCGTGAACCTGATTGTGTAGAAGAGTTCTTGGACAATCTCACAAATCAATATCCAAGATCAATCTAATTTTATCCAAATTAAGAGGATCTGAATTCTTCCAAGTATGAAACTTGTTATCTATCTTTCAAGATACAAATTCTACAAGAAAGAGTCTTGTAATTGATCACAAATAATAAGGACTTAAACTAACTAGATTGAAAACGTACTACCTTGGGTAATCTTATTATAAAAATAAACAATATAACACAGAAAAAGAAAAACACAAGATACCAGAAGTTTTGTTAACGAGAAAAAATGCACATGCAGAAACCCCGGGACCTCGTCCAATTTTAAACACCAAACTGTATTAATCCGCTATAGACGCTAGTCTACTATCATATTTCAGATCGTTGAAACAAAATCTTCCAAGCAATTCAGTTATAGACGTGCTCCTTACGTCTCTTAAACCTTGCAAGGCTCTACGTAATTGATTCCCTTAACTGACATCCTTTACATACTAAGAGTTATTTTAATCAAAGTGAAGAATTTTGATACCAATCCACCTCTAATATATATTCCCATTTAATTTCCATTTAGATCGTCAAGTCTTGGAAACATGTTTGAAATAGACAAAGAAAGCAAACCTCATGAATCCGGGCCACTTACGCTCAGTTAGATGAGAAGCCTAGATTATTAACCACCTCTCAAGAACAATCTTAAACCGATCAACAAAGAAGAGTTTTGGATATTTATCTTAAAGAATCACAAAGTATGATATGAAGAGAACTTTGCAGTTTCTATCAATCTCGCTCTCGATTTGAGATAACTAGAACCTCGAATATCAATAAGAACAAGATCAGAATACACAAACTATCAAGGTAAAGATAGTCAGATCAGGTTTCACGAATCCCTAAGTGAAGTCTTTAAGTCGTAAACCTAATTATGTTTTTCGAAGGAAACCTAAGTTAATAAAGGACGACTCTGACGTACAACTAGGATATAAAAGTGTCAGGAATGGAATTCCCAGTTGTTTGAGTCTTTCTATTTATAGACTTTCAAGACTATGGGTAGCTTTGAATTCAAGATTAGATCGAAGAATATAATGCAAATACTTTCTCAGATTAGATGAAACTCTTGTAAGGAGTTCGTGTAAGCATGTGAGAAGTTCGTCTTGAAATTACATAAAATAATATACATTATGGTCCAGGGTACTGGAAGTGTACAATGATAGTTGATGGAAAGTATATTCCATATAAAAATATAAGAATAATCGTGTTCATTTAAAACTTAATACTTAAACCATGAATCACAAACACAAAGTGATTTAGTGATCAAAGTTGTCTTAGAAGTGTTTACGAGAATTATAACAATAAAAAACGTATTTGTGAAAATAGTATAAAATCTTCTTCCGAATACGTACTGGATAGGTATGTGTAAGGGTACACGTACCTATGAACCAGTTCGTGAATTCAGGCTCCTTGGGTACGCGTACTGGATATGCATACCCTAAGCCATTCACGAACTCAGGCCCTTTGGCGTACGCGTACCTTTACCCATTCACGAATTCATAACCTCGGGATATGCGTACCTCCACACATTCACGAATTAAGAACCTCGGGTTACGCGTACTTGGTATGCGTATCTAATTTGTATTTCAGAATTCAGATATCTAGGGGACGCGTACCTACCGTATGTCCAGAATTTCATTAAGTTCTGAAAACTCTATTTTCATAATCCGAAACATTCCCAATCTCCATAGATATCAAATACCATGGCTTGGGAAATTCTCAAATGATCAACTTAAAATAAATGTAGTTTTTGAACAATAAATTGTTCTAAACCATACAAGATTGTTAAGGATCTACGATGTCCAACGGTTGAATCATATTTCGAGATATTCAAAAAGACAAATCAAAACTTCTTATTTGCAATATTAAATCTACTAGATTCATATGACATGGTATCATAAATATATAATGGTAATGCCGTGGTTTAGTCTTCACATACCTCTTTGTCGATGAAGTTCTCTGAATGTATTCTTTTGATCTCCAGTCTTCAATCTTTGAGGGTTATTCAATAATGTCTGATACTTCACTTCCATACTGTAATCCTACTTCGATACTTGACTTTAGTGGACTAGAAATCAACATATAGGTTTGTGCAAATAACATTGACAACAAGCTTGAGATAACAAAACTTGTGAGTTTGACCGAGCAGTTCTCTAACAGATGCATACCCTTGAAATTCTCTATGAGAGGATGTAATTCATTTCTAAAACGAATGTTATAAAAACCATACAATAGCTTTACACAAATCATTGAAGAATTAATGTTATTATTAAAATAAACTCACGAACAGGTAATAAATTTTGTTAGCCAGAAAACTATAGTAGTGGTTTATACTTGCAGTAATCACCATCTTCATTGGACGTAATACTGTAGGATATATTCACATATCCTCCTTTTATCATCTAGCATCCTAAACTTTTATATTTTCATTGATAAGAAATAACAAGAAGTTTCATATAAACATATTTTGTGACTAAATAAGAGTCTGACGGACAAGAAACTGGTTAGAAAGTTCAGAAGATTTGGTACTTTAAAGTCATTGTTGACAAGCATCCCAACAGTGTACAAGATAGTTGGAAAAACATATATAGTGTGAACTTCTTCAAAAACTGCACCATCCAAAAAAATTATATACTGCACCATTCGAAAAGTTATATACGAAAGCGTTCAGGATATTACATACCTCATCGTCAAAAAAGAAAAAAAGCGAATCCATCCATCGGTGCAGGGAAGCGAATGCTACACCAATCCAGCTGCTCAGTTTCGTTCATATTGAAAAACACCTTAGTTTTTGTAGCGTTATTCAACATATACTCTACAAGTTTCACACGCATGACAGAGTTTATATGTGTAAATTCTCCTACTACGCAAATAAAACATCAACGTCAGGCTTCATATCGCGCTGAATCATATGATTTGGAATGCTAGTAATGACTTATTCAATTTGGTTCATTGATTATTTTTTTCACAATGCATCCTTTCGGTTCTTCCTTTCCCTCCTATTCACATTATCTTTGCAGTAGCGGGGTTGCATTAGACCTTGAATTGAGTTAATTACCAGTTCCTTCACTATTATTAGCATGACCAGTAGCTTCACCATTGTTAGCGTGACTAGTTGTTTCATCATAGAAAGTTATGGGTATTTTTGGCATGGTATCATAAGCTCTGAGATTATTTCCGGAGACTGCGACTGTAACGGGTCCAGCTCCGAGTATTGAGTTGAGACTCATTAGTTGATTTAGTACCTGTCGGGTAAATCCAATTAAGAACCAATTAATATCGGATGGAAAATGTTCTTTATACGTGGGTGAAAAATAAAGGAAGGAATTGGAACTCTCATGGGATAGGGTGTCAATGTTATTTTTATTGGGGGACAGAAAATAAGTCGAGGGGAAAACCAAATCGTCCATTGAAAAAGTACGCCAAACACTGCACCATTTTCATAATTAGTAACTAGTTTTCGCAACAGCTTTGTCCCTGTTGCGAAATTCAGTTGAAATTTTTCGCAAGAGGTTACCTTCATTATGGAACTCGCAACTGTCAGAATCTGTTACGATTCGCAACAGATTGGAGTTGTACGCGTGCGGCTCGCGAGTGTGGCTTCTCACACTCTTAGATGACTCGGTTTAGTTATCTTTTCATCTCATTCGGATCAAAACTGACTCATCTGATTATTATCATCGATAGAAATCTCAATCTTATCTCACTTCTCATTCTTTTTCTTTTCTCTTCTTTCTCTCGTTCTCTTCTCTGGTTATTAGGGTTCCATTACTCTGATTTTAGAGAACTCATAAGCTTTAAATCAGTAATATCTCCGAAATAAAGGTCGAATGATTTACTGATTTCAGAGATCTCAAATCATAAATCAAGGCCTAATCTGAAGTCCTAGAAATGAACTTGCAGTGCCGTTCTCCACCATATCAATGGAAGTAAACACGTTCCACCATGATTCGTTCTCAGTTTTTGCATTATATTCTTCGATCTATAACCATCTTCTTCGATCTATAAATGTTTTTGGCGCTTTGAGATTGCGATAGTTTCGGGTTTTATCAAAACCCTGGAAAATTGAAATTTTGGTAAGTTCAAATTGTCGTAGTTTTTTTCTTTTGAGATTTTGATAGAAAGTTGAAATCTTTCAAAGAAATTGATATGATTTTGGCCTTTTTGTAGGTTGAGATCCTGTGAATAAAATTGATGCGATTTTGTCTCTTTGAGATTGATTTTGTTTTGTTTTGTTTTTATTTTCGAACTCTTGTAGTGTGTTAAATTTAAAACCCTAAAGTTTGAGACTAATTTGAATTTTGTGGATGGTGCAGGGTGTATGTTGAGATACACAGTTCTGGATTCAGAGATTTTCTATTAAAGCCGGATCTTCTTAGAGAAATTGTTGATTCGGGATTTGAGCATCCATCTGAAGGCATTTTTTTTACTTGGATTCTTTTATGTTTTTTATTTGAATTAGCTATTTCTTTGTAGTATTTCGTTATATCAAGTTTTGTATTAAGATTATGGTTCAGTTGGATAGTTTTGGTATAGTCCTGTTGATTCTTGAAATTTAGTAGGTGTTGTGACGATTATATTTTACTTATTTTATACAACTAGGTAATATATTTTGAGATGTGTTGTTTGACTTGCAGGTAAAAAACACTTGTTTTGCACTCCTGGTTTTGAAGGAAAAAATTTGTTGATTACCATTTTGCATTAGAGGTCTCAGAGATCTTTCTTAGTCACCGAGGTTTCTAGGCTATAATTTTTCTTTTGGTTCTCTATCAGTTCAACATAAATGCATGCCTAAAGATATTTTGGGTATGGATGTTATCTATCAAGCAAAATCTAGGTGGCACTAACGGGATATGCTTTCATTTCAAATTTTGTGTAGTCGGTTATAGTTGGTGATATTAGTGGTCCTCTAATCCATCTGCTTCAAAATGTTGAGTTTGATATTAAAAAGGAGGCTGCTTGGGAAATCTCAAATGCAACTTCTGGGGGATCCCATGAGCAGATCAAGTACGTATTCATTCTCTTTTTCTTGGGTTCGGTAGCTTTGTGCTCTGGTTTAGTTCTTATTTGATGAGTTTAATTAAATCTTTTATCTTAATCTTAATGCGTGATAGGTACTTCGTGTCTAGTTATTCTGATTTGGCTTCTAAAGTGTAGATCTAGTTATGCCTGACAGGTTGAGTCTTTATCTTATTATCTCGGATATTTGTATTTAAGGAACTATTTCTGATGACTGATGTGTATGCTTTTGTCCAAAATTTGTTAGAGCACTGCTCGGTCGAACTCGCAAGCGTTGCTATCTCAAGATTGTTTGTCAATGTTAGTGATCAAAACTATATGTCTTGATTTATAGTCTACTTATAGTGATGTCTCGGACTAGGATAGATTGTATCATTGAGCATTAGACTTCACGACGTCATCAATTGAAGACGAAGAACTACTAAGGCGAGCTTTTGGAACTTCATCAGCAAAAGGTATGTGGAGACTAAAACTCATTTATCACTTGGAAAGTTTATTTCTACTCTTTCTCCTACATTGAGACAAAAGTCGTATTACTATGGTTTTGTATTATACACATTTGAGATTTCAAGCTAAGTTTAACTCGCTTACATATTTCTCGAAATATGTGTTGGTAAGATGCTTCAACCAAGTTCATATTATATTCTTGACGAAAGTCAAAAGATGATCATGTGAAAATCGCCGAGTAACATCTTACATAGTTTGTGTGATACAATCATTTGGTGTAGAATTGGAATGTTTCGTTATGATTATTTCAATATCTTGAAAATTGCTTTGATACTAATAGTGTGTGAAAACGGCTATTGTCATCCTCTAAGAAAGTTTCAATGATTGAAATAGAGTTTAGAATATACTTAACCATCATTGGATTATAAACATAGTGTCATGTATGTGATCCATGACCGGAACTAAAGTATGCATACCCGTATGTGTACTTGAAGTTGTGAAATTCCGTGTACCAAGTACACATACCGGTACACGTACTTGCATAAGGTATAGGTCCGGGAATTTCTGTTGGGTTTTGGAAGTGTACTTAAGTATATGCGTACCCGTTCGCATACTGGCGAACCCAAACTCAGAGCGACTACTTAGGAATACGTACCCGTATGCATACTTGAGTGGTTAAAGTTCTAAAATCGGTTGGCTCATGAACTAATACATTTATGTATTAAGGAATGCATTCTTTGCAAACCGTGGCTATAATGTTCATGAATTGATTCGAGTGAATCAAACTGATTTTGCTTCAATTGTGTTTTTGTATACTTCTATGAGAATATAGCAATTGAACAACTCTTTAACTAGTTTCATTTGAGTCATTTGAACTAGTTATGGTTAAGAAGAATAAGGTTGATATGAGAGTGTTCATATAGCTAACCTCGGTTAAATACGTTTGAGTCAACATGGTGTACACGTTTAGGTACGGTTACATAAACCTAAATTACGGTACATTTCATTTGTGTATAACAAGCTAAGTTCGATCTCACGGTTGAAAGATATTAGCTTGAATCTAATCAGGTTTTCATCTAACGGTGAATGTCGAATGCTTTGTTACCAAGGTAACTTAGATTGCAAACCCTGATTCAGAAACTATATAAAGGAGAACTCTAGCAAATGGGAAACCTAATCCCCACACCTCCTGTGTGATACTAGTTGTATAAGATAGAGTCGATTCTCCTTTAACCTTAGGTTTTTTACGAAACCTTGTAAGTTAACGACTTAAAGACTTCATTGGGATTGTGAAGCCAAACCCAACTATTTTCTTTGTAGTTGTGTGTTCTGATCTTACTTCTTCTATCGTGATTGAGTATTATCTTTGCTAATATTTGCTTGAGATTTATCTCCGATAGGTAAAAGTAGTCACAAACATCTTCATCTCATCGTTTGTGATTCTGCAATATCTTGTTTTGCTACCATATGATTAAGATTATTGTGAGGTGACTGATAATACTAGGCTGTACTTCAGGAATATAAGTCTGTTTTATCAATTGGTTCATGTGCACCTTGATTTATCAAAAGACGGAAGAAAACTCGTAGGTATTTCTGTGGGAGACAGATTTATCTATTCCAATAGACTTTTCTGTGTGAAACAGATTTGTTTATCAAGTCTTCGACTTTGGGTCGTAGTAACTTTTAGGTGAGTGAGATAAACTAAGGGAATCAAGTGCGTAGTATCCTGTTGGGATCAGAGACGTAAGGAGCGCAACTGTACCTTGACTCGGTGTGAGATTGATTAGGGTTCAACTACAGTCCAGTCCGAAGTTCATTGGTAGTAGGCTAGTGTCTGTAACGGCTTAATACAGTATGGTGTTCAAATATGGACTAGGTCCCGGGGTTTTTCTGCATTTGCGGTTTTCCTCGTTAACAAAATTATGGGGTCTGTGTTATTTCTTTTCCGCATTATATCTTGTTATATAATTGAAATATCATAGGTTGTGCGTCGAATCGATCAATTGGGAAATCCAACCTCTGGTTGCTGATTGAAATTGATTGATCCTTGAACATTGGTATTTGGTACCGCTCAAGTTACTTCTCTAATATTCAACCGGGATCGCAAATTCCTATTTGCTGATTGCAGATTGAATTGAGAGATAGAGATATAAAACTCTTTGATATACTTTTCTCTAGATTGAGTCTGATTGTCTAGTTGATTCTCTTGAAAGTATATTGGAGTTTGTCTATTGATCAGATTGCCAAACGAAATATTGGATGTGGTTGTTAGACCCCCGTTTTTTTTCAAAATTGACAGGCAGTTGGATGTGCAAGGGATGAAAGTTAAAAGATGGAAGAATGTGTCCGTACTTAATTTGTATATTGTAGATGAGCTATAATTTCTTCTAGTGTGTATTCTTAGTAACGTGTTTTTCTATAATGTGCAAGAGGACACATAAACTCAGCCAGGAACAATCGGTAGTGCACACTAAAAGGAGATAAGTCTTTATCTTTGTATCTTTTCCATTAGTTCAATTTTTCGTTATCCACAGACAAATGTGCTCGAGTTCAACAGAAACTATGGAATTCTAGTAGTTGTTGTAGATGGAGTTGGCACCTGAGAGAAAGAAAAGACATTTGAGTATGATTCTTATTAATGTTTGTTTAGTTTTTATTAATATCGAGTTTGCTTCTAATGGTACCTGTTAGGTGTTATGTTTCACACTTTTATAGTTAACATGAGATTGGTGATAGTTATAGGTTCATCTTCATATGAAGATAAAACAAAAGAACTTGAGATGAAACAGTCATGTCTACTTACATCAAAGCACATGTATACTTTGAACTTATCTTGTTTTACGTGTCGTCATTAGACAAGCTCATTAAGATCAATTACTAATGTATTGATTTTCTTGTGTTCACACGAAAGTATGTTCAACAAGTAGCTGGTAGTCTCTCTTGGTCAATATTTTTGCAAGTCCTTCTGCGAGTCCAGGTTCACCAATGGTTCATGTTTTATTTTTTCATATATTTTTAGTAGTTTCTCTATAAGAATGTATAGTTCTTAGATATACATAGTGTAATGTAATTGTTCACATTTGGAACTTGAGAGATTATAGTTCGTTGAGCTTGTAAAATGTATTATGTTAATAATGTTCAATCAATTTCAAATTTTTTTGATAGTATTGTTGGATTATTTTGATTCCCGTATAAATAGGGGTTACTTGATTATTTTAGGGGGACTCTGGTTTTGACCAGTCAAAACCATTATTTTTTCGATGTTGTAAAAACTTCGCAACTGCAACTAGTTGTTGCGATCATTTAATTTCGCAACTATTTGAAACAGTTTCGACCTTTAAAGTTGCAACAGTTATGAACTGTTGCAACTGAAAATTTGCAACGGAAATATAGCCGTTGCAAAAAATTGCAACATCGACTTTCGCAACAGAGCTGAACTGTTGCGATCCCACTTTGCAACTGTCAATTACCGTTGCTAATCACTAAATTTGGTGTAGTAATACCCCAAAAATAAACTACCTCCCCTAATTCTCCGTCCTTAATTCCTCCGGTGCAAAACTCGCTCTAAACGAAATCGTGTAAAAAAATATTTTTGAGGAAACAAACTCCTAACATGTTATATTGAAAAGCAAAGCGTTAAATGAATTTAAAGCATGACTGTTAATAAGGGGTACCAGTTTATAAGGTAGTGTACCAAAATCCATACTAGAAAGTTTTTTGTTTTATATGAATTTTTATACGGTCTTCAGTGATTTGACGTCATCATTAGCAATTTTGTTGAAAAGGAAAAAACATAGTGTTGTATAACTTCTAGTTTCTAATTTAGAGAGAGATCCATGTATACTCTTATATGTGCACTATCCTCCACGGTTTGCGTCATTTTTACCATAAAACTCAAAAAATAATAAACTTAAACTAAGATATTAATGATATGTTCTTTTTATAAGACTACATATTCTTATCAAAAATGAGTAAAATCCAAGATATCAAACCTCCCCATCTACCGATCTCAATTTCAATCATTAATTTTCAACGATTGATTTTCAAAATGATAAATAATAGTTTTTATACATCTCGAATTATACTCATTTTTGATAAAAAAATATAAAATTTTATAAGAAAAATATATCATCAAAATATTATTTTAGTGTGAGTTTGAATATGTGCACGGACCTCCTCTTTAATTTATACTATATATATTCTTTATTTAAAAAGAAAGTACATGCATATGTGTCACCTATATTACCCATAAAAATGGGCTGTGTGTTCGCAACTTTGCAATTCTGCATCATTTATATGGTCAACGTTGTCAGTATGAACTGTATGAAAACAGTGTAGTAAAATATTGTGAAAATAGCTGGAAACTGCGGTTAATCATAAATTCTAAGGTTACTTGTGCCTTCTTTCTATAGTTGGCCCAGATTTATAATTTGCTCATACCAGCTAGTTACGCTAGTTCACTCCCAAGTTTTGGATCATATCCAATCCAATGAAAGGTGGAACTGATCAGTATAGTTATGTCCAAAATTCCTCTCTTCAGGTACACACTCGTTCTCCCTTTTCGTTGTCCACAGATCATATATATAATATTCGTTACTTGCTACCAGTGTTTGTTGTTTACGATTGTGTTGATGAGTAACTTTTTCTTGCTGCATGCAGAGACGTGGAATTGATCTTTCACAAGTGATGATAAATGAAGCAATTGCTAAAGATATCAATGTCGAAAACCAACTAATGAACAACCCAAACACCATTTTTCGCGTTGTTGACTTGGGTTGTTCGGTGGGATCCAATAGTCTTGTTAATGACATAATCGAAGCCATTGATCTTAAGATCAAATCATATTTTCAAGGGCTTGAACCCATGCAATGTATAACATCTGAGTTTCATGTATATTTTAATGACAAAACATCTAACGATTTTAACACTTTATTTGCATTGATTCCTTTAAAAAAGCGTTACTTCGCAGCGGGCGTACCGGGTTCATTCCACGGCCGTTTGTTTCCTCGAGCTTCTCTTTATATTGTCAATTCATCTACTGCACTTCATTGGCTCTCTAGAGTTCCGAAAGAGGTTGGTGATATCAATTCCTCGGCATGGAATAAAGGCAAAATACATTATAATAACGCTTCAAATGAGGTCTTACAAGCTTATTCAGCGCAATATGTTATGGACATGGAAGCTTTTCTTCTTGCTCGTGGACATGAAATTATCCGTGGTGGATTGATGTTTATTTTGGTTCCACCTATGGGTGACGGAACTTTAGTTTCTCAAACAGGTCTTGGTTTACAAGCAGATGTTTTGGGATCTTGCTTCATGGAAATGGCGAAAATGGTAACCTTTATGTATTCAAAGTCACATTATTGCAATGGCCAATGAGACTATATTTGTTCTGCACTCATTTTGGTACTACACTGTATTCCACAACACAGCATCAAAATTTTCAATTACAATGAAAAAGTGTGCGCAAATTAACTTAGTTTATCGCGTGCGCGCAGGATATTGTGGATGAAACCAAAGTGGACTCCTTCAACTTGCCAATGTACTTCACATCACCAAAACAAGTGAAAGAATTGGTAGAGAGAACCGGGTGTTTCACTATAGAAAGATTGGAGACGGTGTTTCCACTAGCTAGTGGTGCACAAATAATTAGTACGGAAAATGGGTCATTTGTCCAAAAAATTTTAAAACATGGTTCAAATGGACGAGTAAAAATTAGTATGGGTGAAATGGCCAAATTTTTTTTAGCAAAGATGAAACTGGATTCATCGCGGCTTAATCTTAAAAAATAGCAAGGATGAAACTGGATGCATCCTGATATAAATTAAAAATAAGAAAAGATATTTGAAAATTGGTAGGATGAAACTGGTTACATCCTGGCTATTTTTATATTTTTGTCCATTTGAACGATATCTTTTTAATTTTTGACCATTTAAACAGTATCAAAATGTACAAATCTTTTTCACCCAGGAATTGTTAATTTTGGTCTTTTTAACCAATTTTGTGTAATTAGTAACCATACGAGAGCACTACTTGAAGAGAGTATCAAACAACACTTTGGGTTCAGTGATGATGATTTAGACACATTGTTTGATCTATACACCAAAAGACTTGTTGATTCTCTCCCAATCTTTATTAAGTCAGAAGACAAGTCTTTTCAAATGTTTCTTGTTCTGAAGCGCAAGGACGTTATCACGGCAAACTACTAAAGCGGTTATGATCGAGTTGTTAATTGTTCTTCTGCGAACAGTTTCAAACCCCTCTGGTAGTCTGGTAAATCAACGAGTTAGTTGACAATTTGTGAAAAACACAAAGATTGAAAGGAGCAATCTTACATGCACTTTATTTTATGTTTTAGTCGTTTCGTGGATCAACAATATAGTTTCTTGAATGTATCGTTAAGTATTGTTTGTTCCAAGGTTGATTGAATGTATTTTAGTTTCTTGTTTTAGTCCTTCATTTTCTAGAAGTTGTAATAGTTAAAGGTTGAAGTGAAACCAATAATCTTTTATCCGACTATTTTTATTTTTGTTATGGCTATTACGTTCCTCACTAATCAGTGTTAAGCAATTGGGTTAGTTGTGAAATTAATTGTTGTTAATAAATATTCAAAGTATGAAAATGTTTGAGAAAATTTGATTTTTTTTTTTAAGAACATCAGGCTAGAATCGGTAGATACCAAGGTAGAGCAATATATGCCACACGGTTAAAGGCATGCCCAGTTATGCGACTTCCGGATACCAACAACAACAAAAAAAAGCTTAATGCTCTCAGAAATTACTGATAAGAGGCGGAAAACCCAATGCCACTTATTGCAAAGCAAAATTTTATTGATAACGAAGACCATGTATGTGGTGCAGAACAGAGCAGTGGTAGCTGCTGCTTCTACTATGTAAAATCGTATTCAATCGACGACTTTGACTCTATCGGCTAGAAGAAATGAGTATCGTTCTTCGATGCATCACATTTTATGATCCTGTCACGAAGACAAGTCTTTGGTCTGCTGTGTTTGTCTGCTTTTTTTATTGATAAGAAGTCGAATAAGAAGAGCACAGTAATACAGGTTTCCGTACACTTAACAGAAAAAGAAAGTAAATACGAGTGACCTAAGCAATGACACATGTAGGAGTGAAGTATCCCGAATGTTAGTAAACATGTGAAGTGAAGACTATATAACTTAAACGATGGAGATCGCACACATCAAGATTGAGATGACGCACCGAATGATGTCAGCAAAGTCACGAGTAAAGTGTAAGGATCTGTGCGAAGTATAGTCTGCACGAGAACGAGTGATTGTACATGAACGAGTGTATCGCATAGAGATTCCGAAAATAAAGGATCTCTTAGCTGTCATCCACTATGTAAGATCTTATATAAAGATGAGAGGTTATTACTTGTAAAGGTGAGTTCTTTTAGCGAGTGTTAGACAAGAAATCAGGAGAGAGAAAGTAAATCTAGGAGCAAGTAAGATTGTTGTAATACTTGTATCCACCTTGTAAACCGACTTAAGTCCATGATAATCAATGAAGATTTTAATGATGATTACCTAATATTGATTATAGTTATAGTGGAGTGTGGTTGTGAGGAAACTTGCAACTACATTTTTGGCGCCAGAAACAATTTTGGGTGATAAATCCTGTTAGTAAGTTTACAAAATCTTGAACAAGAAGATAGATCTGAAGATTTAAGGAAAACTAAGAAAGAACAATAAAGAATCTATGGAAAAAGCAAGAATCGTAACAATACAAAGAAGAGGTAGAGATATGCAGTGTAATTTTATTACCAAAGAATCAATCTCTGATAAGGATTTTCAAGCGGGAATAACAGGAAGGATTCATAAGAGAAATCACGAAGGAAAGAAGGTGGAAACGATAGAAAAAGAGCCTTCATTAAAAGAATGGGAAAAAGTAGAGATTACAATTGCAGCAGATGAAATTCCAGAAGAAAATCTAAAGCAAATAAATCAATTGGTAATCACAGTTACAGCTGAACGAGGAGAAAATATTTCGATCAAAAAGAAATCAGAGAAATGGATGATCGATAGAACGCTAATAGATACAGGAAGCGGAGTTGATATCTTATTTTGTCGCACATTCAAAGCAATGGGATACGAAGATGCAGAGATGACACGTCCAACTTACAATGTCCATGGATTCAATAAAGAAATTACCAAACCGAAAGGGGAAATTGTGATGCGAATATTACTGGGAGAAATAGAAACAAAGATAACACTATGTGTGATTGATATAGAATCACCGTACAACATGTTATTGGGAAGGCCATGGGTGCATGCGGTAAAGGCTGTAGCATCAATATTGCATCAATGCATCAGATTCCCAATTCCAAGTGGTATAGGTGAAATTAAAGGAGATGTTATGAGTGCGAAGATTTGCAATCGCACAGATGTACGAAATTATGAAGGAAGAGCAAAAAAGAAAAAAGAAAGTGGGAGAAAAGCAAAATAACTAAAAAAGGAGGATGATCTTCGGACATATATGATCATAGCGAATGAGGGAAAAGGAATACCAAGTGAAGTACCAGCGAAGGAAGGTGAACAGATTAAAGAAATTAAAGGACCAACACCAATGAGAGAACCAAAGGAAAACTTTACTGCAGTTGAACCAACGAAAGAGATAAACGTTGGATCCGAAGACAAGCCAAAAATATTAAGAATAAGAACTAAAATGGATAAAGAAGAAGAAGAAGAAAAGACGATAAATATCTTGCGAGCATATAACGATATCTTCGCATGGAATATGGAAGAAATGCTTGGAATAGATCCATCTGTCGCATGCCATAAATTGGACATTAATAAGAATGTAAAGCCGTTCAAACAAAGAATACGGAATATTGCAATTGATTATCATCCTCAAATAGAAGCAGAGTTGCAGAAGATGCTGGGTGCAGGAATTATAAGGGAAGCAAAATATACAGAATGAATAGATAACATGATGGTGGTACCTAAAAAGAATAAAGGGGTAAGGATTTGCATAGACTTCACTGATTTAAATAAAGCGTGCCCTAAAGACAGTTTTCCTTTACCAGATATTCCTCAAATGGTAGAATCGGCGTCGGGAAATGGTAGAGTCTCAATGTTGGATGGATATAAAGGGTACAATCAAATTCCTTTGGCTGAAGAATACCAAGAACATACTGCTTTCTTCGCACCAAGAGGTTTATACTGTTATACGAAAATTTCATCCAGATTGAAGAACGCGGGTGCGACATATCAAATAATGGTGGAGAAAGTATTTGAAAATTGGATACATAAAACATTATAGGTCTAGGTATATGACATGCTAATTACGAGTAAAGAGGAGGAGGATCATGTTGACGACTTGCGAGAAATATTTGAACAGATGCGAAAATTCAATATCAAAGTGAATCCAGAAAAATGTGTCTTTGGTGTATCGTCAGGAATTTTTTTAGGTTACATTGTATTCAAAAAAGGAATAGAAGTTGATCCAGAAAAAGTACAGGCAGTTAGAGATATGCCACCCCCTGCAACGGTGAAAGATGTTCAAAAATTAAATGGGTTGATAGCATCGTTGGGAAGGTTTATCTCGCGTTCTTCGCACAAGTGTAAACACTTTTTCAACATATTAAAGAAAGGGACCAAATTTGAGTGCATGGAAGAATGTGATAAAGCATTGCAAAGCATAAAAAATTACTTGGTGAATTTATCCATTATGCAAAAGGCGAAGCCAGTAGAGGAATTGTTACTCTATTTAGTATCAACATCGCATGGATTAAGTGCAGTATTGTTACATTCGGATGAGGGAATAGAAAAATCAATATATTATATAAGTAAACATATAAATCAGCAGAGAAATATTATTCAAAAATTGAAAAATTAATTCTCGCACTGGTATATGCATCATTCAAGCTTCGCATTTATTTCCAAGCTCATAAGATAAAGGTATTAACAAGAGTACCAATTGAAGCCACAATGAAAAATTCAAAAACATCAGGGAGAGTTGAAAGGTGGAATACACAATTAGGAAACTATGAAATTTTATCTTCACCAAAATCTCAAGTTATCGCAGAGTTTCTCGCAGAGTTTCCAATAGAAGAAGATGAATATGTAGAAGATATGATGGAAGTGGATGAAGAACATGGGAATCCTAAATACTTATTAACTGATTGAAATCCAAATAAATGGAAGATATTAGTCGATGGATCATCGAATGGAGAAGGGAATGGAATTTGTATTGTATTCATTTCACCAGAAGGAGCGAGAATAGCTTATTCATTCAGATTGGACTTCGCTTCCACAAATAATGAAACTTAATATGAAGCAGTGGTGCATGCACTAAAGCTAGCCATTGAAATGAAGATAGAAGATGCGCGAATAACTAGTGATTCCCAGTTGGTAATTCGTCAGATGGAAGGTACATATAGTACAAATGAATTATCTTTACAAAAATACAGGAAGCTGGTTATGGAGTTAGCAGTGCGAATTCCAAAAATAAGATGGAGACATATAGACAGAAAGGACAATAGACTCGCAGATGCATTGGATTTCATACTATCCATGTTAGTAGATCCGGTTGCAAGGGACATCAAAATACAAACACTTCTTTTACCATCTATAGAAAAAGGTGAGGAGAAACAAACAGATGTGATGCTAGTAGAAGATACGTAAGAAGAAAATGTGAGTGAAGATAAGGATTGGAGAACTGAGATCCATTTGTATTTTAGAAAAGGGAGAAGTACCAAGAAAAAGATTAGAAGCACATAAATTAAAAAGTCGTGCGACAAATTACGAATTAAGAGATGGTGTGCTTTATAGAAGATCATTTCTTGGACCTTCGCTCAGATGTCTTACGCGAAAAGAAGGCATGGAAATCTTAAAGGCATTACACTATGGAGATGATGGCAATCATAGTGGAGGAAGGTCACTCGCAAAAAGAGCAAAGATTCAAGGGTACTATTGGCCGTACATGCATGAAGAGGCAAAACAAGTCTCAAGGCGATGCGAAGAATGTCAGCGTCATGGCAAAAAGATACATGCACCCGGAGCAATGTTAAATACATCAACAAATGTATGGCCCTTTGGAAAATGGGGAATTGACATTGTTGGACCGTTCATACCAGGAACAGTACAAAAGAGATACTTAATCGTCGCAACAGATTACTTCACAAAGTGGGTAGAGGTAAAGGCGGTTCAACATATTCGATACAAGGACATATTCACATTCATTTTTGAAAATATTATATGCAGATTTGGCATTCCTGCACAACTGGTATCTGATAACGGGAAACAGTTTGAGGGAGAAAATATAGAAATGTTGCTTAATGCGGTAGAGGTAAGCTTCCTTAAAGGGGCAATCAGAGGGGAAGATAAGGACGGCACCCTCCATTAGGGAGCTGAATTGTGTCAAAAGACGTAAATGTCATGAGACTTTTTACTCACGGGAGTATTAAGACTTGTCATATTTATGCGATAAAACCTGAAGAGGTAATAATACAAGAAAAAGGTAAGACGAGATGAATGGGTCGATACACTACAGTGTAAAGATTTCCTGCGATCTCGTCGCACAAAAATAAGGAAAGCTAAGACCTTTACGTATGAAGGCAAAATAAGACCTCATAAGAAAAATTATACTGCACGCTCGTTTCATACAAGAAATATAATAAGAGGCAAGTATGGGAATTGAAGTAACAAAATATTATCTTTCTTGTAAAAAACAAGTTTAAAATGTAAGTACATCGAAACAAAGAAGGGAAATCTAGATGAAAAGAAAATTAAGAATGCTCAACAGCGACATTTTGCTCAACCAAGGACTTTTCAGCATCCATACTGGGCCTAGGATCCTCAATTTCAGCATTGGTTTTGCGCTCACAGGCTTGTCCTTCTAAAAATGATCTTCTTCACCCTCTTGCTCTCTTTCATCATCACTCACAAAGTCATAGTCACTGTCTGCTTCGGGATATTCTTCATCTTCGCCTATGGTAAGAGAAGGGAGCTTTACTGCAGGAAGAGAGTTGCTTAGAAGAATTCCATTGATTACAGATTGAGAATTAGCATGAGCCTTGCGAATATCTCCTCTTTCAAGGTTTCTAGCATTGATCTCCAAAAAAATTTGTTGATATGCGAGTCTTCTTCGCGCTCTGCCACGAGAAGCAGAAAGAGAAAGCTCTAGATTCGTACACTCTTTGTGAGCCTTGGATAAATCAGATCTCAATTGGGTAACAGGAGACTGATGCAATCTTTCAGAATCTGCGAAGAGTAATAAACAATATTAAATAAAAAATCTACATCAACAAAATGCGAAGAAATGACTAAAGAATAATGAGGCAGTCAACTATAGCTGACTACCTTCACAGAAGTTAGAAAGATCAAGGGTATTATCCTTCATATTTTCCATAGTCTTGTCAAACTCATCACCAACTGAACCACGAAGATGGGATCGAATCTTCTTTTCATCAGCAAAGAGAGACTTATTTTTTTTTCTTAAGAATATCGTGGGAATGCTTTAGGTGATCATATTGTTCTTGAAGCTGATTCTTCTTCACAGTCAGATTTATTTTACTTTTGATAATTTTCTCATTCTGGGACTTTAACTCCTTAAACGATGTTTCATACTGCTCCTTTAACGAGCGAAGAGTTCGCGCTTGGTTTTCGTTTATTTCATGAAGAATTGAATATGGTGCGAAAACATCGCTTCCCTTTTCAAGAAAGAACGCTTCTCCTTAGAAAGAATACGATTTTCTTCTGATAAAGTTTTGTGTACCAGATCAGCCTCGCATGACAATTTAGAAAAGTGGGATATTTGACTATTTAATTCTTTTATTTCTTGAATGAGAAGATTATTTTCATGGGTTAAATTGTTAATATGATCAAGTGAATACGAATGATGGTTAGCCAATTGATCTAGTTGAGTCTGCAACTTCTGTTATTCGCTTGGGTATCCTCAGCAAGATATTGAAAATTATATTTTTCCCATATTTCTTATGGTTTAAATCTTAATAATATGCATGGAGAAATTTACAAAAATGTCGAAAGGGAAAGAAATGTATAATAGAGTACGACAAGCAATTTGGATATGATGATAAATACCTCTAAGATTTCGATTTTCGTTACGAAGATTCTCGGCATCAACATTTGCAACTTCGAGTTCTCCTCTCAACTTTTGCACTTCCTAGAGTTCCCCTTTTAGTCTACTGACTTCCTTTTCTAAAGAAGCATTTTGTTGTGAAAGTTCCAGCTGGGAACAACTATATTCAGAAATCCCTTCAGCTAAAATCATGCGACGATGAGAGTTCTAAAGAAGAAAGAAGATAAAATTAAGAGATTAAGAAATCATAACTAAAATAACATGAAAGAAGATAAAGTTAATACATGAGAGATAGTTACCAAGACATCTAGAGCAACGTGGAATGAAGATCAATTTGAGAAAGGATCTCATTCCTTGTAGCTCTATCAGAAGGGAATTCGCACATAAGTTTACTCAAGGCTGAACATATGCGAAGTTTGCAAGGATCACTGGTTAAAGATTGAGAAGAATTGATAATTTCGGATAGAGCTTGAGAAGCATACTTCACACTATCCAAAGTTTTCTTACTCAGAGAAAGGGAATTTAGTAAAAAAGGAGAAGACGAAGAAGAAGGACATACACAGAAGGGGAAGGCATGGATAAATCTGTAGGGATAGAAAAGTCAGCAGGGTTTGGTTGAGAATCGGTATTGATGAACGAAGAGGAAGTTTGATCCACATTCTCAGAGGCAATAGTAGAATCACCCTTTACCCCTTGATCAGCAGCATGTTCCTTTCCAGGAAAAAATTCTTCGAAAGTAACAGAGGCATTCGCATCAGAAGCTTGAATTGGAGAAATAAAAATATTTACCTCAGGAGTTTGAGTTGTTACATGAGTAACAGAAGAATTTGTGTGCGAAGGTTGAACTGTTGTTATAGGGGTGACATCTCCGACATTAAAATCAAGAATAGAGAGGTTCGACTTAATCATAGTAAGCTTGCGATATTTCTTAGTTTTAGGTCCCTTGACATCACCCATCTCAGAATTGGAAGTCTGCGAAAACAAAATAGATAAGAAATAGAGGAAACAATATTGTTTAAAATTTTTTTTGGGTATTTCTTACTTCTTTGTTATGCGAAGTGATGAGTGCCAAATATTGTATATATCTATCCCTTTTTGTTGGCATTTAACTCATCTTTTGTGCAGTAATTATACATTTTATCCCATATTCTGTATTTTCATTGTTTTCAAGAATAAATATTTTTCTTACTTAATTTTGCATTTTTAGGTAATAAATAAAGTCTGGATAACTTGCGGAGCGGAAAAGAGCTGAAGAGTGGTGAAAAGCCGGAAGAAATTACGCAAGGAAGCCGCAAAGAATGGAGCGCACGTCCAAAAAGCTAGGAATGGGCTCAAGAAGGAAGAATTGTTCTTGAAGAAGATATGGGCTTGGCATACCCAAGGCCCAAAACCCTTACCCAAACCCATTTTCTATAACCAAAACCGCCTCCATTCTCAGCCGTCAGATTGGATCCAACTCATCATCCTACGGTCGCTCATTCATAGATCATCAAAATCTGAAGTCTCTGCCAAACACCACAGCGCCTAAATTCCAAGCCTTCAGATTAGATTGTAGTTGAATCCAACGATCGCTTCTAGGCCTGTGCATCAAATCCCGATGATTCCGATCAACACTACAACACCTAACCTAATCTTGCAACGTTAACTTCGTTGTATTTTACATCCAACGGTCGCTACATGCTCTGTTCCATCTCACCGTTGGATCTACCTACCAGGTTCGCATCCAGCGGCTTCATCTCGCTGGAAATCAAAAATTGATGAACTCGCCTCACACCAAAACAACCCTAGGATATATTAGCCAAAAATTGAAGAAACCCTAATCTTTTCTTCTATCCTCCTTCTCTTTCCTCCCTCACCCGTACCACCACCTTCCTGCCGCACCAGTTCCATCACCACCACCTTCTCCATCAACAACTCCACCTTCTCTACCACCAACTCCTCTGTCTCAATCATCATCATCCCCTACTCTCTAGCCATCTATTACATCAGCCCATCACGCCCTTTTCTCGCTGGAACCCTAGGCGTGAAGAGTTGATGAAATAGATGAGGCTATAGATCACAATTGGAGGCGGAGAAGGACCGAGAGAGAAGAAAAGAAGCATGGGCTCGGATTGTCCAATCGAATTAGGTAAAATAGAAAACCTAATTTCACTGTTTTTTTGGATTTTTGGGAATTTTGGATGAACCCTAATTTAGGGTATAAATACTGGGGTTTGTAGAACGTGTGGGGGTGTGCTTGGACTAGCCAAGTCTCCAATTAGGTTTAATTTCAGTTCTAGTTTCTTCAATTTCAAATCAAATTCAAAATTAGGGTTTCAATTTTTAGTTTAATTTTAATTCAATTTCAAGTCCAATTTCTATTTCAGTTACAATTAAGTTTGTTTTAATGTCAATTTCAATTCCAACAGTTCAATTTAGGTTTTAATTTTGTGTTTAGCAAGTTTAATTTTGATTTAATTTTCAACTGTTAGTGCAATTAGGTTTATGTTAGTTTAATTTTAATCTCAACTCCAGTTTCATGCCCTATTTAGCTTATACCCCTGTTTTGTCTGATGTTTAGGATATTTGATCTCATGCAATGTTTTAATTATGTTTAATTTTAATGTCATGTTAGTGCCATGTTAGTTCACTGTAAATGTTTAATGTTATGTTTAGTTCACTGTTAGGTTTAATTCACTGTCAAGAAGTGGAATGCTAGGTTAGAGCTTTGAAGCATTGGATTGATTGGGCAGTGGGGAGAAACTAGTGCTCACTAGTGACTGTGAGCAAACTGGTTCTCTTCCCACTCTAGATGTATGCCTAGGCTCTCTTGTTTTGTCATCTGTTAGTTCCTCAACTGTTGTTTCAATTCTTTGTCAAGAAGTGATGGAATGTTAGGCTAGAAGCCTTAGAGCATTGTGTTGATTGAGCATTGGGGAGAAACTAGCGCTCACTAGTGACTGTGAGCAAACTAGTTCTCTTCCCACTCTAGTAGTATGCCTAGGCTCACCTTCACCATTTCACCTTCACCATCTCCCCTGCCCTTGGCTTAGGCCTTGGTTTACTTCCATTGTTCTTGTTTAGTTACCTTTGTTTCACTGTCACTTTTCCACCACCACTTGCTACTGCCTTGTTTTCTTCCCCTTGGCTTGCTGCCTTTTCCTTGCTACTACTTGCTGTTGTTGTGCTGCTCCACTGCTGCTGCCTTTTCCTTGCTGCTGCTGCTGCTTTCTTTCCTCTGCTGTGCAGTACTGCTGCTGCTGCTGCTTTCTTTTCCTTGCTGCTGCTGCTGCAACCCTGTTGCTGCTGCTGCTTTCCTTCCTCTTGCTACTGCTGCTGCTACTTCTTCTCCTGTTGCCTTCACTTCTCCAGCCTTGCTGTGTTCCTACCAGGCCCAGCTCATCATTAGGTTACCAAGCCCAGTTCTCAGTTCAATACCAAGCCCAGGTTAGAACCAAAAGTTGAAGCCCATTTCATCATTGGGTGAAGTTAAGCCCAGTCTACTGTGTACATAACTGAGGCCTAGCTCCCAAAAGCCTCTGAGGCCCAGTTCAGTCCAAGCCTAGTCAAGCCCAACTCCAAGTCTGAGGTCCAGCTAGAGTTCTATTAACTGAGGCCCAAGCCCAGTTTATTGTTTAAAAGTTTAGTAGGTTAAGGGCCCAGTCCAAATTTATTTCTTGGGTTAGGCTAAGAGTTCATAAGCCCAACATAAGGTTTTGAGACCAATAGACCATATTTTCATGTTCTCAACCTTAAGACCATAGTCCATTTCAAGGCCCAATAGCATTTTAGAGCCCAAAATAGCTAAACACTACAAAACACACCCAGTCTCTGTGGATCGACCCGTACTTGCACGAGCTACAACTGACGACCGTGCACTTGCGGTATTACTGTAGGCCCCCGTTTTTATTATGCTTCAATTTTTACACATCTCCGGGCCCACCAAGTTTTTGGCGCCGCTGCCGGGGATTGGTGCTGTGTTTTTCTTGTAGTTTTATTAGCTATTTTTGCATTTCACTGCATAGCATTTGCATCTGCATCTGCTTCACTTCATTTGCTGTTGGACCTGCTGTTCTGAACCTGTTTTTCCTCTGCTGGGACGCCACCAAGGAAAAGAACCAAAGCCCAACTGGGTTTTTGCAACAATATCAGAGCAGCTGGGCTGTGCTTAAAAGGTAACCCATTTAAGAGAACCTGAATTGTGGGCTTCCAATTTTTTAATTGTGGGCTTGTAATATTAAAGCCAATTTTTGGGCTTCTCTTATTTTCTGTTGGGTTTGTAATAATTTATTTGTGGGCTTGTGTATTTAATTTTTGTGGGCTTGTTTAATTTGGACTAGTAATTTGTATTCTGGGTTTTTAAACCCAGCTGAGCTTGTAACCGATCACACTAGTTGAACTCGTTAGTGGGCCGAGTACCCAAATTCTAGGCCGAGATTTTGGACTCAGTTCCACCAAAAGTTTTCAACCTAGCTGAGCCAAAGCAGACACAAAACAAACAGTGGGCTTGCTCCCATTCAAAAACCAAATTTTATTTTCTTTTTCTAAAAAAAAAAAAAAAAAAAAAAATTCTTTTGCTCCCGATTTTAAAACCAAATTTCTACTTTGCTCCCATTTTTAAACCAAATTTTCTTTTTCAAATATATCCCATCAAAAACCAAATTTTTGAAAACCCATTAAAACCAAATAGTGGGCTTTGTGTCTTTTCAATATGGGCCAACCTCGTGCTCTCCATGAATACATGTATCCGACAATAAAAATTCCATTATCATGTATTGTATTACCTCAAACCAATAACCCTTTTAAAATAAATGCAAGCATGATACAAATACTTCCTATATTTCGAGGGTTCGATTCTGAGAACCCCTATACTCATGTAAGAGAGTTTGAACAAATTTGTCGGACTATGCAACCTGATCATATGTCCGAAGACTCTCTGAAATTGCGTTTTTTTACATTTTCTTTAAAGGAAAGGGCCAAAACATGGTTTTACGGTTTGAGACCACAATCAATCAACACTTGGGACCAACTCACAGATCTATTTTTCAAAAAATTCTTTCCACATCATAGGACCATCGTTATTCGTCAAAGTATCAATTGTTTTGTCCAATTGGATGAGGAAACTGTTTTCACTATTTCGAACGTTTTAATGATTTGTTGAGCGAATGTCCGCACCATGGATTTGAGAAGTGGAGACTTGTCGTCATCCTCTATGAGGGACTAGACTTTAAATCTCGAACCATGGTTGAGTCTATGTGTAATGGTGAGTTTATTGATAAATCTGTGGATGATGCATGGAATTTTTTAGCCGAGATTGCAGAGAAAACCCATCAATGGGAATCCGTTAGGGAAACAGGAACAACACCACATGATATGAGTCACCCCCATGAATTAGAGTTTTATTCTTGTAATAGCTCCGACCTTAGGATTGAAAATTATCCTAGATTGCAAAATCCCTATCATGATGATGATGATGATTATGATGTTATGTTAGAAGAACATGTCTATACTGAAAATGTTATGGAACCTTTGAGTTCAAATACATTAGGCTTCTCTGCCCCGACCTTAATGCATGATATTTCTTCTAGTATTCCATGTGATGTTTCCCATGATGTGCCGATACACGAGAATCAATCTGTTGATGATGTTGAGGATTCTGATTGTGATCTTGCCAATTTGATTGATGATTGTGAGCATGATGTGACATGTGTAGATGAGTTAGGAGATTTTGATTTGATTGATAATGATATGCCTATTCTTCTACCTAAGTCACAATCTGATGGCCTTCCACCCAACCTAGATTTGGTTTGTACCCATATTGTCAAACCGATTTTTCTGAAAATTCCTAATCTAGGATTGGAACTGTGTGCCTCCCAAGTCCTCTTGGACTATTTTGTTTCAAAATATAACACTTTTAAAGAGCCACAATTGGAATGCATTTCTTTGCCCATCCCGAACAAAGTCCATTTTCAGTTAGACCTTGTGAATCCTGCACCGCTAAAATTGTTAGATTTTGTGCTTAAAAGTGAACCTGTTGAAAAATTTTGGTTTAGGGGTGATTCATTCGGTTTTTCACTCTCACTCCCATTTAAGTCCAATTTTAGTGTTTTGAAACTGTCTATGTTTCAACACTTTGTCTTTTGGGTTGATCCTCAACTCTTTAGATTGTTAGTGTATGGTGAATTTTTTGTATATAATCCAGTAGATAAAAATTTTAAAAATCCTTTTGCTCCTTTTGTATATATTTTGCTAATCCAATATGATCTCGGCTGACATATGTTGGATTCTTGCCTTGAATAACGAAGTTCTAATATTGCTTTCGCCGAAATCGGGTATTCTCTCTCCTTTTACTCTACTCAGCATGTCCCTTTCCATATGTTGCATTTTAATTCTTTCCATATTTTGAAACATTGAGGACAATGTTTAGTTTAGGTTTGGGGGTATAGAGTAGATACTATGATAATTTGCCATAATTGAAAACGAACTCCTTCTTCTTTTTGAAAAAAAAATAAAAAATAAAAATAAAAAATTAAAAATAAAAAATTAAAAAATTAAAAAATCATAAAAATGGAGCTCAATTACCTTGAAATGTTGACTCTTGTGCAAATATGTATTTTTATTAGGAGTCTTAGTCTAGATATTTAGGCACCCTGATTCTAGCACAATTCACATAGTGATAAGAAATTTGCACGCGCACGATCTACCAATACATGTATGGCCTCGATCTTCAAGGTGTTTGATAGGAAGTTACGATTGCCAATCACTTTAGAATACTGAACGAAACTTGACTAGCTTGTTCTTTGGTTGGTTGGGATAGAAGGTGGAGGTTACATTAAGAAAGACAACCATCGAATTTAACTGGGTGCATCAAAAAGGGATACCTCTTGCAAAGTGTCATGTAATTTTTGTTTCCTTTTGTATATATATCAAAACTGTTTCTCCAAAAAAAAAAAAAAAAAAAAAAAAAAAAATCAAGTACTTATCAATTCCATCATCTCTTGTTCCAAAAATAAAAAGAGAGTAGTCAATGTAAATAAGAGTCATGTAAATAGTCATTTTGTTGTTTCATTGTAATAAGCAAGGAGGGTGTATGCCATTGATGTACAACGCGAGTAATTGTGAAATACCTCCAACTCATTCACAATTCTCGTAAAGTCCGGACAGCTAGCTAGATTTCGACCTTGGTTCTTAGCCTGAGAAACTATCTCTTGGTGATTAGTAGTCATAACTTTAGATCTTTCTTTACACATGTGTAGATACACTTTACACTCTTATCACATGTCTTTATTTGTTATCAGTGCTAGGATTGTGCCTTCGATAGCTAGATTGACATCTCCATTTTGCTGTGAGCTTAAACTGTTTTGCACATGTCACATTTGATGGAATATGAGCTTATATTTTGACCTAGAACTTTGTAGGTACGTTCTAAGCAAACCTTCACGAGACTTCAACTCGTCCACTAGGGACACTTAGTGGTTTAAAAGGCTTAGTGCATACGCTAAATGCATTCGAGAGACCAGCGACAGTGGTATAGTTAGGATTTCCTTAGTTTTGTTTTACTTGAGGACAAGTAAAATTCAGGTTTGGGGGTATTTGATGAGTGCCAAATATTGTATATATCTATCCCTTTTTGTTGGCATTTAACTCATCTTTTGTGTAGTAATTATACATTTTATCCCATATTCTGTATTTTCATTGTTTTCAAGAATAAATATTTTTCTTACTTAATTTTGCATTTTTAGGTAATAAATAAAGTCTGGATAACTTGCGGAGCGGAAAAGAGCTGAAGAGTGGTGAAAAGCCGGAAGAAATTACGCAAGGAAGCCGCAAAGAATGGAGCGCACGTCCAAAAAGCTAGGAATGGGCTCAAGAAGGAAGAATTGTTCTTGAAGAAGATATGGGCTTGGCATACCCAAGGCCCAAAACCCTTACCCAAACCCATTTTCTATAACCAAAACCGCCTCCATTCTCAGCTGTCAGATTGGATCCAACTCATCATCCTACGGTCGCTCATTCATAGATCATCAAAATCTGAAGTCTCTGCCAAACACCACAGCGCCTAAATTCCAAGCCTTCAGATTAGATTGTAGTTGAATCCAACGATCACTTCTAGGCCTGTGCATCAAATCCCGATGATTCCGATCAACACTACAACACCTAACCTAATCTTGCACCGTTAACTTCGTTGTATTTTACATCCAACGGCCGCTACATGCTCTGTTCCATCTCACCGTTGGATCTACCTACCAGGTTCGCATCCAACGGCTTCATCTCGCTGGAAATCAAAAATTGATGAACTCGCCTCACACCAAAACAACCCTAGGATATATTAGCCAAAAATTGAAGAAACCCTAATCTTTTCTTCTATCCTCCTTCTCTTTCCTCCCTCACCCGTACCACCACCTTCCTGCCGCACCAGTTCCATCACCACCACCTTCTCCATCAACAACTCCACCTTCTCTACCACCAACTCCTCTGTCTCAATCATCATCATCCCCTACTCTCTAGCCATCTATTACATCAGCCCATCACGCCCCTTTTCTCGCTGGAACCCTAGGCGTGAAGAGTTGATGAAATAGATGAGGCTATAGATCACAATTGGAGGCGGAGAAGGACCGAGAGAGAAGAAAAGAAGCATGGGCTCGGATTGTCCAATCGAATTAGGTAAAATAGAAAACCTAATTTCACTGTTTTTTTGGATTTTTGGGAATTTTGGATGAACCCTAATTTAGGGTATAAATACTGGGGTTTGTAGAACGTGTGGGGGGGTGTGCTTGGACTAGCCAAGTCTCCAATTAGGTTTAATTTCAGTTCTAGTTTCTTCAATTTCAAATCAAATTCAAAATTAGGGTTTCAATTTTTAGTTTAATTTTAATTCAATTTCAAGTCCAATTTCTATTTCAGTTACAATTAAGTTTGTTTTAATGTCAATTTCAATTCCAACAGTTCAATTTAGGTTTTAATTTTGTGTTTAGCAAGTTTAATTTTGATTTAATTTTCAACTGTTAGTGCAATTAGGTTTATGTTAGTTTAATTTTAATCTCAACTCCAGTTCCATGCCCTATTTAGCTTATACCCCTGTTTTGTCTGATGTTTAGGATATTTGATCTCATGCAATGTTTTAATTATGTTTAATTTTAATGTCATGTTAGTGCCATGTTAGTTCACTGTAAATGTTTAATGTTATGTTTAGTTCACTGTTAGGTTTAATTCACTGTCAAGAAGTGGAATTCTAGGTTAGAGCTTTGAAGCATTGGATTGATTGGGCAGTGGGGAGAAACTAGTGCTCACTAGTGACTGTGAGCAAACTGGTTCTCTTCCCACTCTAGATGTATGCCTAGGCTCTCTTGTTTTGTCATCTGTTAGTTCCTCAACTGTTGTTTCAATTCTTTGTCAAGAAGTGATGGAATGTTAGGCTAGAAGCCTTAGAGCATTGTGTTGATTGAGCATTGGGGAGAAACTAGCGCTCACTAGTGACTGTGAGCAAACTAGTTCTCTTCCCACTCTAGTAGTATGCCTAGGCTCACCTTCACCATTTCACCTTCACCATCTCCCCTGCCCTTGGCTTAGGCCTTGGTTTACTTCCATTGTTCTTGTTTAGTTACCTTTGTTTCACTGCCACTTTTCCACCACCACTTGCTACTGCCTTGTTTTCTTCCCCTTGGCTTGCTGCCTTTTCCTTGCTACTACTTGCTGTTGTTGTGCTGCTCCACTGCTGCTGCCTTTTCCTTGCTGCTGCTGCTGCTTTCTTTCCTCTGCTGTGCAGTACTGCTGCTGCTGCTGCAACCCTGTTGCTGCTGCTGCTTTCCTTCCTCTTGCTACTGCTGCTGCTACTTCTTCTCCTGTTGCCTTCACTTCTCCAGCCTTGCTGTGCTCCTGCCAGGCCCAGCTCATCATTAGGTTACCAAGCCCAGTTCTCAGATCAATACCAAGCCCAGGTTAGAACCAAAAGTTGAAGCCCATTTCATCATTGGGTGAAGTTAAGCCCAGTCTACTGTGTACATAACTGAGGCCTAGCTCCCAAAAGCCTCTGAGGCCCAGTTCAGTCCAAGCCTAGTCAAGCCCAACTCCAAGTCTGAGGTCCAGCTAGAGTTCTATTAACTGAGGCCCAAGCCCAGTTTATTGTTTAAAAGTTTAGTAGGTTAAGGGCCCAGTCCACATTTACTTCTTGGGTTAGGCTAAGAGTTCATAAGCCCAACATAAGGTTTTGAGACCAATAGACCATATTTTCATGTTCTCAACCTTAAGACCATAGTCCATTTCAAGGCCCAATAACATTTTAGAGCCCAAAATAGCTAAACACTACAAAACACACCCAGTCTCTGTGGATCGACCCGTACTTGCACGAGCTACAACTGACGACCGTTGATGAGTGCCAAATATTGTATATATTTATCCCTTTTTGTTGGCATTTTAACTCATCCTTTATGCATTAATTCTACATTTTATCCCATATTCTGTATTTTCATTGTTTTCAAGAATAAATATTTTTACTAATTAATTTTGCATTTTTAGGTAATAAATAAAGTTCGGATGAGTCGTGGAGCGAAAAGAGCAGAAAAGTAGTGAAAAGCCGGGAGAAATTACGCAAGGAAGCCGCGAAGAATGGTGCGCACAACCTCATTTTCTACACACAAAAGCGCCTCCGTTCTCAGCCATCAGATCATTTCTCAGAAGCATCCGACGGTCGCTCCTGCATAGAGCATCAAAATCTGAAGTCTCTGCCGAGCACCACAGCGCTGAAATTCCAAGCCTTCAGATTAGATGGTAGTTGAATCCAACGGTCGCTCCCTTGCTGTGCATCAAAGTTTGATATCTCCGCCTAACACTACAACACCTAACTCCATATGGCATCGTTGATTTTGTTGTATCATATAATCCAACGGTCGCTCCTCGATTGCCTCCGAATCACCATCCGATCTACCTACCATCTTCGCATCTCGCAGCTCAGAGTCACAGAACATCAAAACTAGATACACCCGCCTCACACCCTAGTGACCGAGCACCATCCACCTAACCAAACAACCCCTTCTCCCAACCAGTCGACCTTCTCCTCCACCCACCCCTCTGCAGAACCATCACCCTGCTGCAAACCATGTCCGCCACCGCACCACCATCATCACCACCAACTCCACTGCCACCACCACACCACCACCATCATACACACTCGACCCATCACCTATATCACGTTCTAATCTCTATCAAACAACTAATTTCGCCTATTCTCTCACCACTGAACCCTAAGAGTGAGTTGGTGAAATTAGTTGATGATATAGATCAATTGGAGGTATGGGAAGCAAGAGAAGATGACAAGGAAGATTGGGTCGAAGCTATTGAGTGCAATCAGTGATTAGGTAAAACCTAATTTCAATTTTCACCAAACCCTAATTTCACTGTTTTGGGGTTTTTGATTGTTTGTATAAATTGGGACTATGGGTTGTGTTATAAACCATGTTTGGACTAGCCTACATCCAGGACTCTCATGTCCTGTTAATTTTGAGTTTCTGCTTAAATTCAGTTCAATATGTGATATTCCTGTTAATTTCATTTTATGTTACTATCCATGTTCTGCTTAATATTGTTTCCTGTTAATTGTTATGCTCCTGTTATGTTTGTTATGTTATGTTATTTCCTGTTGTGTTCTGTGTGATTGTATTATCCATGTTATGTTTGTCTTAATTAGTTTGTGTGTTTGTTTCTACACATGAGCTTGTAAGTCCCCTGTTCATCTCACATGTTCTTATTCTGAGGTTTGATGCTTGACAACCATGAGGTCTCTTAACTGCAACATGTTCTAATTCCCCACTAGGGTGAGAAGAGAACTGAACCATGATGGTTAGCTATTAGGATGGTTTTTGCTGAGCTTAAAACAGTTTAGGCTAGTTAGATTCTTGAAAGATCACCTGATTTGTGATTAGTGGTGCTGTAAGAAGACCACTAATGCTAGGGGTCAGTGGTGGTTCTAAGGAATTAATCAGCTACATTAGTTAGTGAACCACTGCCTAGTTAGTCTGTGATTGGTTGTGCCTTAAACAGACAGCCAATACTAGGGGTTAGCTAAGGCTGTAAGGTTGGTTAACTAGATATTTGACAAAAACTTAACCTAGGTGAACTGGCTAGGTGAAGGAAACTCTCATCCATCTCCCTGCACTTCCCCTCCACAATTTCTTTTCAATGTTTGTTCTGTCAGCTTCACCACAACCCTGCCCTTGGCCTTAGGCCTTGGTTCATTCTTGTTTTGTTTTGCTTTTGCCTTGTTGTTTCTTCCCTGCCCTGCATCTTCTATTTGCTGCTGCACTGCTTTCTCATCTTGTACATTCTATTGCACTGCTGCATTCTATTGCTGTGCAACACTTTTCTTTCACTGCATTGCATTGTTGCTTTGCATTATTTGCCTCCTTTGCTGCATTGTTCTCTTCAGCTGCCTCTGCAACTGCTGCTGCCAAGCTGCTGTTGCTTGTTCTGCTGCAGTTGCTGTTGGCCTTGCTGTGCAGCTCTTGCTCCTGCTGCTGCTACTACCTGCTGTGTAGCTGCAGCAGGAGCAAGAGCTGCACAACAAGGCCAACAGCAACTGTGTATCTGTGTGTTTTATCTGCCAGGGATTGGTGTTGTGCTTCAAAATATAACACTTTTAAAGAGCCACAGTTGGAAATTGCATGTTTGCCCATCCCGAAAACAGTCCATTATGAGTTAGACCTTTTGAATCCTGAACCCTTAAAATTAAAAGATTTTGTGCTTAAAAGTAAACCTGTTGAACAATTTAGGTTTAGGGGTAATTCATTCGGTTTTTCGCTCTCACTCCCATTTAAGTCCAATTTTAGTGTTTTAAAACTTCCTTTGTCTTTACACTTCGTCTTTTGGGTTGATCCTCAACTCTTTAGATTGTTAGTGTATGGTGAATTTTTGTATATAATCCAGTAGATAAAATTTTAAAAACCCTTTTGTTCCTTTTGTATATATTTTGCTAATCCAATATGATCTCGGCTGAAATATGTTGGATTTTTGCCTTGAATAACGGAGTTTTAATTCTGCTTTCGCCAAAATCGGGTATTCTCTCTCCTTTTACTCTACTCAGCATGTCCCTTTCCATATGTTGCATTTTAATTCTTTCCATATTTTGAAACATTGAGGACAATGTTTAGTTTAGGTTTGGGGGTATAGAGTAGATGCCACGATAATATGCTATAATTGAAAACGAACTCCTTCTTTTTTTTTTGAAAAAATTGAAAAATTCCAAAAAAATTGAAAAATCAAAAATTCAAAAAAATTAAAAAAAAAAAATGAAAAATCATAAAAAAATGGAGCTCATTTACCTTCAAATGTTGACTCTTGTGCAAATATGTATTTTTATTAGGAGTCTTAGTCTAGATATTTAGGCACCCTGATTCTAGCACAATTCACATAGTGATAAGAAATTTGCACGCGCACGATCTACCAATACATGTATGGCCTCGATCTTCAAGGTGTTGGATAGGAAGTTACGATTGCCAATCACTTTAGAATACTGAACGAAACTTGACTAGCTTGTTCTTTGGTTGGTTGGGATAGAAGGTGGAGGTTACATTAAGAAAAACAACCATCGAATTTAACTGGGTGCATCAAAAAGGGCTACCTCTTGCAAAGTGTCATGTAATCTTTTATTTCCTTTTGTATTTGTTTCAAAAGTGTTTCCTTATACAGTTGCAAAAAAAAAAAAAAAAAAAAAAAAAAAAAGAAACGATGTATATATCAGAAAAAAATATCAGAAAAATACCAAAAAAATCAAGTATTTATCAATTCCATCATCTCTTGTTCCAAAAATAAAAAGAGAATAGTCAATGTAAATAAGAGTCATGTAAATAGTCATCTTTTGTTGTTTCATTGTAATAAGCAAGGAGGGTGTATGCCATTGATGTACAACGCGAGAAATTGTGAAATACCTCCAACTCATTCACAATTCTCGTAAAGTCCGGACAGCTAGCTAGATTTCGACCTCAGTTCTTAGCCTGAGAAACTATCTCTTGGTGATTAGTAGTCATGACTTCAGATCTTTCTTTACACATGTGTAGATACACTTTACACTCTTATCACATGTCCCTATTTGTTATCAGTGCTAGGATTGTGCCTTCGATAGCTAGATTGACATCTCCATTTTGCTGTGAGCTTAAACTGTTTTGCACATGTCACGTTTGATGGAATCTGAGCTTATATTTTGTCCTTAGGTTTTGTAGGCACACCTCTGGTAAACCTTCACGAGACTTCAACTCGTCCACTAGGGACACTTAGTGGTTTAAAAGGCTTAGTGCATACGCTAAATGCATTCGAGAGACCAGCGACAGTGGTATAGTTAGGATTTCCTTAGTTTTGTTTTACTTGAGGACAAGTAAAATTCAGGTTTTGGGGTATTTGATGAGTGCCAAATATTGTATATATTTATCCCTTTTTGTTGGCATTTTAACTCATCCTTTATGCATTAATTCTACATTTTATCCCATATTCTGTATTTTCATTGTTTTCAAGAATAAATATTTTTACTAATTAATTTTGCATTTTTAGGTAATAAATAAAGTTCGGATGAGTCGTGGAGCGAAAAGAGCAGAAAAGTAGTGAAAAGCCGGGAGAAATTACGCAAGGAAGCCGCGAAGAATGGTGCGCACAACCTCATTTTCTACACACAAAAGCGCCTCCGTTCTCAGCCATCAGATCATTTCTCAGAAGCATCCGACGGTCGCTCCTGCATAGAGCATCAAAATCTGAAGTCTCTGCCGAGCACCACAGCGCTGAAATTCCAAGCCTTCAGATTAGATGGTAGTTGAATCCAACGGTCGCTCCCTTGCTGTGCATCAAAGTTTGATATCTCCGCCTAACACTACAACACCTAACTCCATCTGGCATCGTTGATTTTGTTGTATCATATAATCCAACGGTCGCTCCTCGCTTGCCTCCGAATCACCATCCGATCTACCTACCATCTTCGCATCTCGCAGCTCAGAGTCACAGAACATCAAAACTAGATACACCCGCCTCACACCCTGGTGACCGAGCACCATCCACCTAACCAAACAACCCCTTCTCCCAACCAGTCGACCTTCTCCTCCACCCACCCCTCTGCAGAACCATCACCCTGCTGCAAACCATGTCCGCCACCGCACCACCATCATCACCACCAACTCCACTGCCACCACCACACCACCACCATCATACACACTCGACCCATCACCTATATCACGTTCTAATCTCTATCAAACAACTAATTTCGCCTATTCTCTCACCACTGAACCCTAAGAGTGAGTTGGTGAAATTAGTTGATGATATAGATCAATTGGAGGTATGGGAAGCAAGAGAAGATGACAAGGAAGATTGGGTCGAAGCTATTGAGTGCAATCAGTGATTAGGTAAAACCTAATTTCAATTTTCACCAAACCCTAATTTCACTGTTTTGGGGTTTTTGATTGTTTGTATAAATTGGGACTATGGGTTGTGTTAGAAACCATGTTTGGACTAGCCTACATCCAGGACTCTCATGTCCTGTTAATTTTGAGTTTCTGCTTAAATTCAGTTCAATATGTGATATTCCTGTTAATTTCATTTTATGTTACTATCCATGTTCTGCTTAATATTGTTTCCTGTTAATTGTTATGCTCCTGTTATGTTTGTTATGTTATGTTATTTCCTGTTGTGTTCTGTGTGATTGTATTATCCATGTTATGTTTGTCTTAATTAGTTTGTGTGTTTGTTTCTACACATGAGCTTGTAAGTCCCCTGTTCATCTCACATGTTCTTATTCTGAGGTTTGATGCTTGACAACCATGAGGTCTCTTAACTGCAACATGTTCTAATTCCCCACTAGGGTGAGAAAAGAACTGAACCATGATGGTTAGCTATTAGGATGGTTTTTGCTGAGCTTAAAACAGTTTAGGCTAGTTAGATTCTTGAAAGATCACCTGATTTGTGATTAGTGGTGCTGTAAGAAGACCACTAATGCTAGGGGTCAGTGGTGGTTCTAAGGAATTAATCATCTACATTAGTTAGTGAACCACTGCCTAGTTAGTCTGTGATTGGTTGTGCCTTAAACAGACAGCCAATACTAGGGGTTAGCTAAGGCTGTAAGGTTGGTTAACTAGATATTTGACAAAAACTTAACCTAGGTGAACTGGCTAGGTGAAGGAAACTCTCATCCATCTCCCTGCACTTCCCCTCCACAATTTCGTTTCTATGTTTGTTCTGTCAGCTTCACCACAACCCTGCCCTTGGCCTTAGGCCTTGGTTCATTCTTGTTTTGTTTTGCTTTTGCCTTGTTGTTTCTTCCCTGCCCTGCATTTTCTATTTGCTGCTGCACTGCTTTCTCATCTTGTACATTCTATTGCACTGCTGCATTCTATTGCTGTGCAGCACTTTTCTTTCACTGCATTGCATTGTTTGCCTCCTTTGCTGCATTGTTCTCTTCAGCTGCCTCTGCAACTGCTGCTGCCAAGCTGCTGTTGCTTGTTCTGCTGCAGTTGCTGTTGGCCTTGCTGTGCAGCTCTTGCTCCTGCTGCTGCTACTACCTGCTGTGTAGCTGCAATAAGCCTGAATTGGATTGGTCCTTAATGAATTTGGGCTTTGGTTTTAATGAAATGGGCCTCAGTGAACTAAATCTTGGGCTTTGGTTTCAGTCAAGGATCTGGGCCTTTGGCTTCTCTGAAGTGAATTGGGCTCAGTTGGATGGGATCTGAGCTTGGCTGCAGGAACTGGACTTGGCTTGGCAGGAGAAGGAATGGCAGCAGCAACAGCCTGACAGCAACCTTGGCAGCAACAACAGCAGCAGGCACCAGTAGCAGCAGTACCAACTCCACTGCCACCACCACACCACCACCATCATACACACTCGACCCATCACCTATATCACGTTCTAATCTCTATCAAACAACTAATTTCGCCTATTCTCTCACCACTGAACCCTAAGAGTGAGTTGATGAAATTAGTTGATGATATAGATCAATTGGAGGTATGGGAAGCAAGAGAAGATGACAAGGAAGATTGGGTCGAAGCTATTGAGTGCAATCAGTGATTAGGTAAAACCTAATTTCAATTTTCACCAAACCCTAATTTCACTGTTTTGGGGTTTTTGATTGTTTGTATAAATTGGGACTATGGGTTGTGTTAGAAACCATGTTTGGACTAGCCTACATCCAGGACTCTCATGTCCTGTTAATTTTGAGTTTCTGCTTAAATTCAGTTCAATATGTGATATTCCTGTTAATTTCATTTTATGTTACTATCCATGTTCTGCTTAATATTGTTTCCTGTTAATTGTTATGCTCCTGTTATGTTTGTTATGTTATGTTATTTCCTGTTGTGTTCTGTGTGATTGTATTATCCATGTTATGTTTGTCTTAATTAGTTTGTGTGTTTGTTTCTACACATGAGCTTGTAAGTCCCCTGTTCATCTCACATGTTCTTATTCTGAGGTTTGATGCTTGACAACCATGAGGTCTCTTAACTGCAACATGTTCTAATTCCCCACTAGGGTGAGAAAAGAACTGAACCATGATGGTTAGCTATTAGGATGGTTTTTGCTGAGCTTAAAACAGTTTAGGCTAGTTAGATTCTTGAAAGATCACCTGATTTGTGATTAGTGGTGCTGTAAGAAGACCACTAATGCTAGGGGTCAGTGGTGGTTCTAAGGAATTAATCAGCTACATTAGTTAGTGAACCACTGCCTAGTTAGTCTGTGATTGGTTGTGCCTTAAACAGACAGCCAATACTAGGGGTTAGCTAAGGCTGTAAGGTTGGTTAACTAGATATTTGACAAAAACTTAACCTAGGTGAACTGGCTAGGTGAAGGAAACTCTCATCCATCTCCCTGCACTTCCCCTCCACAATTTCTTTTCTATGTTTGTTCTGTCAGCTTCACCACAACCCTGCCCTTGGCCTTAGGCCTTGGTTCATTCTTGTTTTGTTTTGCTTTTGCCTTGTTGTTTCTTCCCTGCCCTGCATTTTCTATTTGCTGCTGCACTGCTTTCTCATCTTGTACATTCTATTGCACTGCTGCATTCTATTGCTGTGCAGCACTTTTCTTTCACTGCATTGCATTGTTGCTTTGCATTGTTTGCCTCCTTTGCTGCATTGTTCTCTTCAGCTGCCTCTGCAACTGCTGCTGCCAAGCTGCTGTTGCTTGTTCTGCTGCAGTTGCTGTTGGCCTTGCTGTGCAGCTCTTGCTCCTGCTGCTGCTACTACCGTGCACTTGCGGTATTACTGTAGGCCCGCGTTTTTATTACGCTTCAATTTTTACACATCTCCGGGCCCACCACGAAGCCTTCCTCTTATGCAATTCTTTATTCTCGACACCAGAAGAAGATTTAGATTTTTGAGAGGTTATTCTAAGAGCACTTAAAGAATAACTTTTCCTGCAACAATATGAGAATTGAGTTAGCCAAAAGTAACAACTGTAATAAATAAATCATGATAGAAGAAAACAAACTTTGATTCGGGATTCATGATGATAAAATAGTAGCAGAAACGAAGCAGCAGCAGCAAAAAGGAACAACAGCAGCAAGAGAGAGAATAGAAGAAAAGTATAGTTGCAGAAGATGAAAGAAAGAGGAAAGGATTATATTCGACGAAGAATCAATAAATAGGTAAGAGAGCATGACCGTTTGCAAATGGTTGAACCAGTAAAAAGGAAGAAAATCGACATGTGTAAATGGATAAACTTGAATTCCGGAAAATTGTCGGCAAAGAAAATTGTGAAAAAACAAGCATATGCGATAATATAGGGTGGAAGTTTCTCATATCGCTTACTCTATAGAATAAGCAAAATGAGAAGAGGCAGAATGTATGAGTGAAATATCACACATGTTAGTAAGCATGCGAAGTGAAGACTATATAACTTAAACGATGGAGATCGCACACATCAAGATTGAGATGACGCACCAGATGATTCAGCAAAGTCACGAGTAAAGTGTGAAGATCTGTGAGAAGTATAGTCTGTACGAGAACGAGTGATTGTACATGAGCGAGTGTATCGCATAGAGATTCCGAAAATAAAGGATCTCTTAGTTGTCATCCACTATATAAAGAGGAGAGGTTATTACTTATAAAGGGAAGTTTTTTTAGCGAGTGTTAGACAAGAAATCAGGAGAGAAAAAGTAAATCTAGCAGCAGGTAAGATTGTTGTAATACTTGTATCCACCTTGTAAACCGACTTAAGTCTTAATAATCAATGAAGAGTTTAATGATGATTACCTAATATTGATTATAGTTATAGTGGAGTGCGATTGTGAGGAAACTTGCACCTACAACACAAGCCTAGTGACAGAAGCAGTGACATAGGTAGTGATAAACAGTCTTCTAACAGATATATTGCCGTTGGAAAACCAAAATACTTGTGGGACAATAAATTTTTACTGCTAATCTGCTATAGTACAGATATAAATATGCATGCACGAGTGACTCTCGTACTCGCACATATACAAAATCAAAATCAAAATATGTTTCTTCACGAGGGATTTTCGTGGACAATTTTCTCCCGAATGAGAGAGACCGTGGGACCTGATTCCCGTTGCACATATCTGAGAGCGTAGATCAAGGTTCCCCAATCGGAAGTTTTCTCCCGAGTGGAAACCGGTGGGTCTAGCACTTCCCATCGTACTTTGAGAGGGAGTATTAAACATCCCATCTGTCACTGCTTTGACTAGGATTTATTGTGTTAACAAATGATAGTCTGACATGTGTACTGTGTGAGGTGTTTCCTAGTCTAGTCTAGTCATTTTCATTTCTTATATCTCTTGAATAAAAAAGCATTTTCCCTGTAATTGAAAATTACACCGAAATGGATTTCATAGAGGATTACATTAAACCTGCTGAAAAGAAAGTTGATGATGAAGAATTTGTGCTGGTTCCAGAAGAGAAAATGAAGAGGTCAAGAGAATTTGGATTGGTAGAAAACAATCAGAAACTAAGAAAGATTAACTGTGAAAAGGAATCTATGCTCAACGAAATTCAAGGGATTAAAAGAAAGCTCTATCAACCCGATTGAGCTTCTGAAAGAGATGGAAGACAAGTAAGTTTAAAGAGAAAGTTACTATAGCCAAAGCTTTGTGGAGCAGCAAGAAGAAGTTGACATATGAACAGAAGAAAGCTTCCCTGATGGTTGATAAGGAAGAAGAGGAGATGGAATTGATGATTCAGATGCTGAAGTTAATGATTCAGTTGAAGAACAAGGAAGAGAAGAGTAGTAACATGGAGGTTCGTTTTCATTGAATTCGATCTTCTTGCAGTGAAATCTGAATGGAATTTGGGTTCGGAATTTTGATTAGATCATTCACTAATTTCGGTTTACTCTTCTTTTTAATGAGATTGTTCGTTTCGTCTCATGTTGAATTAAATTTCTAGTAGTGAAATCAATTTTACTGGGAGTTTCATTTGATGTTTTTTTATCAATTGTTCCTTTAACCCAATTGTGAAGAAAGGAGGATTTATTAGTGGTACTAGATCTGTTTCTCGTATTTAGCTGAATGATGTCCATGGCTGTCTTCCTAGATCAACAAGAAGGTTATTTTTTACTTTGATCCAGCTTCCCTGCCTGGTATTTACTGAAACGGCAGCTGGCTTCCCATACTGGGTTTTATTGAATGTCACTTTGGATCTGGGGATTTAGTAAATAATACTAGATGATGATAACCTTGGTATATTTTTCATTTACCATTGTGTACTGTTCATTTCAAAAAATTACAGGCTTCTTAATCTGTTTTCAAATCATAGTACGAGCCATTAGTACTTCGTTTGGATCAACTTCCACTGATAGAATGCCTTCTTTTATCACCAAGTCGTAGAGCCATAAACTGCATGACTAAAATTTGTTGATTTAGGAGTCTTGGAAGTAAAATATTTTTACAGTTAAGTAATGAATATTGCTGGTAATATAAGTTACCGCAGTAATGATTTAAAACGTCTGTTACCATGGTTATCGGTTAATTTCTTGCACTTCTGGTAGAATTCCGTATCTGCACACCAGTTTGTCATAAAATCCCACCTCTCAGGTACTCGTCATTCGTCCCTAAGCAAATGATACACTAACTGAGATCCGACCAGTGGTCAGTGCAGATCTCCCTTGTCAAGTTTTTTTAAGATACAAAACAATTCAGCTGCTTAGCGAGGCCGCAACTGTAGCGGTGCGCAAAGTTCAGCTTTTTACTTCTAATTGTAATGCTTTGATGCCAAATACTTCAACAGTCGATGATAGGTTGAACAACTAAATGTAAAAGAAGAATGATATAATCAAACAAAAGAATGAAGCAGGAAACGCTTGACCATAGCATAAAAAAGTTTTACAAGCCAAATGGTGGTAAAATATTTCATAAGTTCAGAGGAAACAACGAACACTACGCCATTAGGTACAAGAAGAAATAGTGTCAAGCACACTTTGCCTATCTCTCCTTGAATCGGTGCGAATCGGCCTCACCTAATCACTCATTGACAAACTTTTCTTGAGATACTCGTACCCGTCGAGAGGATCATCTGGATTAAACGGAGACAATTCATGATTTAGGGCATCGGATCTAGAGCCGCTACCATGTTTGTCCCATGTGTTCTTGAAGAAGCAATCAAATTGAGAGATTACTTCATCTTCCTCGCAGTTAAGTTATTTGACCAACATTTTAGCTCCATATGCAAAAGCGCTGTGCATCCTAAATAAGTTAACTGAAATGCAAAAACATAAGTTTGCAGTTTGACATGAGTTATTATACCACATGCATTATAAATTGAGGAATGGAAGTATGAACAATCCTAAAGGAACACGTACGGTAAAACCAAGTTGGAGTTTAGAATGCGAAATTACCTTTACTAACTTTGCGACCAAGATTGTTACTGTTACAGAATGGATCGATAACATTGAAATCCTTAGAGATAAATGTTTCGGGCCAATTCCTCCTAAGTTGTTTATATTCAGAAAATGAGCTGAAGAATCAGTGCTGCTTTGTTTGAAAAGATGTAACTCTCCGCTATCGTTTCGAGGAGATTCTGCTGCAGCGGTAGTTGTTATAAAGAAATTGGTATTTCATGTTGTCATAAACCGAGAGAAGCAGACATATTGATACACCGGAGGAATAATTGGTCATACATGTCATATCTGGAGGTGCAGAAAGGGCAATAGGACCCGAGAGGCTAACGCACAAGTTCTCCAAATCAAAATTACTATAGAACTCTAGAAAACAAAAAAAGTGTTCGAGTTTTTGGTATAATGCCTTCCCCTCTTTTAAGAGATAATTATTATTTTGGTCAATTAAGGAGAATATCCTGTGACCGTAAATAAGGTAGAGTATCTTCGTAGAGTATCTTCTATTAAAAAGGACCTGTAAAACAAAGATAGACGAAATGTGGATAAGGCATAGAAGCTGAAATCCAATATTGTGATGAACAAAATGAGATATATGGTGAATTGGATAGTACATACCTCAAGCGGTCCGGCAAAAGACTCGCTATCGAAGATTTGAAATATGTATAGAATCATTGTCTGGAGCGCATAAGGTGAAATAATTTCGTCCAATATTTGGCTCTCGTGATAACACCATGCTTTGATCAATATGATGCTGCGCTTGAGAAGATGATTTTGCTTGATTTTTAAACGGTCGGCCTACATAAGAGATTTATTTGCTAACTATTAGCCCGGACAATATGTAATAGAATTCCAATTCTTTGAGCCCAAAAAAATTAGAGTAACCTATATTTACCCGCTCAAACATACAGTATGACCCTAAGGCAGTCCTCATGTTAACAGATATGTAGCATCGCGGAACGAAGCCATAATAAACAGTAAGAGCCCAGAACTAAGAATCGCATTCATCACTAATGAAGTCAAACATTATACGGAAGTATTGTGAATGGTTCATCGTAGCAATTCTGGATTATCCAACGAAGAATTAAAAACCATCGCTCAGACCAAGTTTACCGAAGAAAGCGAGAGAGAGTTTAGGCATTTTGAATGCTATGAACTTTACAGAGAGAATGTCGTTGGATTTGATGTAGTTTGATATTTTTGTTGTGGTTTATTAAAATGTAGTTTGATGTTATTTGCAAGTTTAATAAATTGTAATAAATTCCACTTAATCTGAAGTGGAAATCTATTTTAAAATATAAAATTTTCATTCATTGATATTACTGCCAATTCTTTTACAAGATATAAACTTATTAGATAATAATAAAAACTTCAATAAAAATCAAGTACAAGTTTTGGCCTCCTGTTTATCTTCATTTGACGTATTTTCCATTCAACACGCTCTTTGACAGTTTCACCTTTGTGTTTTGAATTTTTTATTATTAACTTTCAAAACTGGAGCTCTTCTTTGCCTTTTAGCGGAACATTTCCTTGGAGCAACTTCAAAAACTTGCACTTCCCTCTTACAATTTTCAATCTTTTTCAAACTCCCACATATCTTAGAAAGAACGGCTTCAAGTTTGGCATCGCAAAAAAGTGTGATCGCCTTTTCAGCCATTGAGAAATAGATTTTAGAAGAGAAAATTCAAGAGAAGTGAATTTTGGTGTGAGTGAATTGTTTGAATTCGATGGTAATTTATAGAGGTAAAAAGTGAATTTTGAATTTAAAAAAAAAAACGTTGGCGTTTTTGCTACAAACGCCAGTGTCATATGTTAAGACGCCGCGTCGAAGTTTCGATCGCCGGCGCTTTGCCTATCAACGCTGGCACTTTTCTCGCAGACACCAGAGTTTTCCCCTCGGCCACGCGCTTAGTTATCTAACTCTCAATGCTTTACCATAGTGGAAAAACCAGTTTGACTAACATTGAAAAAACGTTCTCCCAAAATAACTGTCATGAGAAATAACAACACCAATGATTACCCTATGAAAGAAATATGCTTTGCATAGAGTTATATCCTCTTCTTGAGTTAACTTGGGACCACGATTTCTAACAGACATTTCTTCAAAGGAGGAGAGATGTAGGAAAAAAGAAGAAGAAGAAGAAGATGTGATTTTGGAGATAGGAGGAATGAAATTTATAGGTTGAGAAAGAAAATTTTGACGTTGGAAATGGAAATTTTGCCGTTGGTGTTCAAAGTAAAATCGCCCGCGAATTTCCTTTGAACGCCCGTTTGAATTACCAACGCCTATTTTTTATTATAAATACATCACTAGGTTTTATTCTAAACTAAACCAACCGATTTATTTCTCATCACCCACCATGTTTTCTAAAGGCAAAGCGAAGCAAATATTATGTGTCGAAGCAAAAGTGGTTTTCCCATTATGTTTCATGGATAACCACAGTCTTATGCAATGTCCTTGGATTATTTAAAGTGTCCGCGGGAAGGTTGTTCACGCATCAGAATGGTGATTGAATCACAACCGGAAAAGCTCAGGTATTTGCAATGTCAAGATCCCAATTGTCCATAGGAACCACATATGCTAGATGATGCTATGAAGATTAAAAAATAAGAAGAAGAAAAGATTGCAACACTCTGCAAAAACTTCAAACTTAAAGCCAAATTGAAGAATGAGTTATTACACTGCAAGCATTGTGGATATGGAGATCACGAATACAAACACTGTCCACATAGCTAAATCCTCTTGTTGAGTGAATCTAACAAGACGAACTCTGGGAGGCATTTTTGTAGATGCTTTGAGAGTGAAGAATGTGTAGAATGTGTGAATTTGGAGTTGAAATGAGGAGTATTTATAGAATTCAAAAGATTGTAGCCGTTGGATCACAAGAGTTTTCAGCCGTTCAGATGGAGCAGTTGGCGTTTTTGGGTCTGACGCTGGCGTTTATAATAATGACGCGGGCGCTATACCTGTTTACGCGCGTTCAACATTCAGACGCTGGCGTTTTCTTTCCTTACGCCAGCGTTGGAAGGAATGACGCCCGTCATTCCCACAGACGCGCGCTGGTTGTTCCGACTCGATGTTCAAACCAACAATCTGATGGTTTGAACATCCATTTTTCATGTTTGTTCATTCCATAGTGGAAGCAAAATGAACAAACTCCATGTTTGTTCATTCCATAGGAATTGCTCTAAGGAGGCACCGTAAAATTGAAATCACTAGATGCCCCAACTGGGTAGCGGCGATATTTCCATTTGCACCAGGAGCAATTGATAAATGCATTTGTCTCAATACCGTTAGTAAATGCATCGGCAACGGGACGTTAATACTACCTCCGTTTCTGGAAAAGTTTTACTTTCACCTTTTCATTTTAGCCTAAAATTAGGCCAAATTGAAAAAGTTAAAGTAACACTTTTCCAGAAACAGAGGGAGTATTATTCATTTTTGGATGAACGTTAATATCATTTCCAAGCAGACGCGGGTAAATATTGCGACATACGCCTTTATAAAGCCCATTTCGCTCCAGACGCTCTCTATAACAACGTTTATGCTTAACGTTTAAACTTCTGTTTCATTCGAACAGATTTATAACGAACGTTCCATCCCACACGGTTTTAATATTAACATTTGGATAAAACATCCCCTCCACCACTGCGCCTCAAACCTAAAATCCAAGTATAACTCAGCTATTTGGCAAACTCATGACTGCAGACTGTTCTTAAGAGGTAATTTCGGCCGACAGATAACAATGAGTTTCATCCTGAACTATTGGTGTTGTGGGTGAACATCCATATGCAAAGTCATTTGGTGATAGCAAGAACCTTACCATCTCCGTGCCTGGCCCAAATGCAATTAATAATTTTTGTGGAGCCATTGAATATATAGTTGTTGTTGTCTCTAGAGATTTTAATAATCTTCTTCTTCGTAACTCGATCAAACTCTTGGTTTGATCCAAATTACTTTACAAAATTTATGTTTCAGTGGTGAATAAAGAACTACCTCTGTACGAGGACGGTTGTGGGAAACTGACAGAAAACTTGAGAAGATAAAAGGAAAATGATGTCCTCTTTTGCTGGTCCCTGAAGAAACATAATACATAGAAAATAAGAGTGATAAAAAAATCCGAGGAGTAACACACCAATGGAGGAAACTGAAGGTAACTCATCTACAAGGTTTCCAAATGTTTATCATAGGAAGTGTCACACCTGCAAATGTCCCTGACAATTTTTTGCGCAACTGTAACCCGACAATACAGTGGTTCAGTGATCTCTTATCACTCACTCGTATTTCAGCCTTATAAGTTTGCACCTATGCACACATCCAACTCTACCTTGAGTATGCAACAGAAGACTTACTTAGATTTTCTCTTCATTAACTATGTAGCCCATACTACAAAGGGGTTAATGCCATGATTATGCTTCACATAAATTAGGGAGTATTATCAAATCAACATAATGCCAATACTAAAACGTATAATCCAACAAACTCACTTTTATTAGCTTAAGGGGAAGATACAAAACTCGTCCAACCAATGGACTTACAAGCTTATTCTCTAATAAGCCTAACACAGAATTTACTCTTTACTGCAGTGTGGTTCCTCAACACTTGAACGATTGAACAACTCTCATCTGCAAGGGTTCTCTGGTTATTTATAATTCCAAGAACCATAGCCAATCAGTATACAACACAGTTGCACGCCCTATGAACAACCATCTGTCCACAAACAGTTCCCTAACCGCAACAATTTACTTTTTAACTGCTAACTTTAGTGATGGCGTCTAGAATAGCGCCACACTTGTATCAAATGGTTAGGATATGCCAAAGTCGATTATAAAGCCACTTAATAACCGTCTCTAACTTGATCTTTCACGTTGGCATATGTGTGATGAACACACTCTCGTAACTGACAGCTTGAACTCAAATCCGACAATCATTATGTTGTACTGAACTTTGGCCCGTGCCAATGTTCGACAATGATTGTGCTTTGCTCACTCTTGTCCTACGCCAAATATCCGGCAATGATTGCGCTTCATTCAACTTGTATTTCTGGAAAGTATCTATCAATAGTTGCGCTTTATTCATTCGGATCATATTCTCAGCTTATTTAGATGCCAACACCCAAATTTCATGCCAACTGAGTCTTGACTTGCTTAGTTCAACTTCGTGCTTCATATGCATCACTTGCATCCTTATTGGAGAGCAATAATTATCAATGGCGTATTTTAACGCCATTGTTGCATATGCATTATCCAAGCCTTGGTAAATTCTTGGAACGATGCCAAAGTCATCTCATGACTATGCATTTCATCCTTTACTCTTTCCTTGAGCTGGGCTAACTCTAAATAAGGATATGCAACACTATCGCGTCGTATTGCATTTTCTATGTAGCCTTTCTTGTCTCAGCCATGTTGGCGCTACATCGTTGGACTGTGCAGCTCCATCTGCCAGGATACAACTTCAGTATTGCGCAACTGTTGTGCTTAACTATTGGGACATGTCATAGGAAACATGGTGAAGGAGCTTCTTAGTTGACCTTCAGATAAGAGTAAGGCTGCAACTGTATCATATAGCGTGAAAAGTAGTGATGTTTCCAATTTCGATAATAAAGATGCTGCTGCTCACGCCAATGGGATGAGTCTAGATGATGTAGATTCATACCCAGCAGTGTGAATGAGCAAATTGATCTCCTATCGACATGCTTATTAATTTGAAGATTTTTAAAATACTAGAGACAGAATTCCGCAACTTTAACTTAGTGACGAGGCTAGTCATACATGGGATTTGTAATGCAAATTAGATGATATGCTCAGGGCCTATGCTCAGATAAAGAGTATTAAATTGTTTCAAATTCTTAAGACTGACTCATTTTGCCGACTCACTGGGACATTTGACTCGGTCAGATAGGTTTAACTCAGTAAGTTGTATGACTGGTACCATTGCTCTTGATTTGGGTTGATCAAGAAATAGGTCTTGATTTGGGTTGATCAAGAAACAAACACTAAGACTAGACCGAGTAGGGATCATCTGTGAAATTAGTTGTCTGACTGGTACCATTGCGCTTAGTCTGGCTAGTTATGGATGTCGTTCATTCTTATGGAGGAATGTTGGAGGTATATAATTGTGATGAAATGTTTTTAATGTCACCACATCTAAGGAGTACCTCACACCTAAGGTGTACTTCTAAAAAATAAAAAATAAATCTTCATTAGATGTCTCAGTTATCCACGCAAAGCACACCCCTTTTAAAACGGAATTGATATTCCCTCACCATTCAACACTCCACCCACCACTCAGTTGACGTGTCACCATAAAATAATGAAAACGTGGGAGAGCGAGGGTGCTGATTAAAAACACTGCTGCAACTTCAATCAATATAATATAAAAATTAAACTTTATCTCTCTCTATCTTTTCTAATGAAAATGCGGGAAAAAATCGATTTTTGAATTTTGAAAAACAGAGTTAAAATGAAATTCACAGGAACCTTGTGGGCACATCTTGACCAAAACACTATTGGTTGTTTAAAAGGTTGAGAAATTAGTATTGAGACTGTAAAAAAAATGTAACTAGCGAAGTAGAAGAATAATCCTCCAATGTAAAGGGCATGGTTAGTGAAACCTATCTAAAGCCCGTAATTTTTCTTTTTGTTTGAAAATTAAATTAATTTGGTTTTGGGGATTTTTGTGCTCAATATTTAGTATCATAGAACAATGTTATTTCCTACTAACTATATGAAACAAATCTTTCTTACTAGTTGTTTGATAAAAGTTCTCAGTGACTAAAAGTATTTTTTCTTAAGTTATATATAGTATTTGATCAAGAATTGTCTTTGTTGTTTCAGGAGGCGACTGTTGAAAACTTAAATTGCTTTGATATTAGTGGAATCAAACCTAATATAAAACCTGCTCTTGGTATGGGGTTTCAGTCTATAAATGATGCATGGGAGTTTTACAAGACATTTGGGAAAGCGACGGTGTTTGCTATAGTGAAAAGCACATCTGTGAAGAATGCTGCCGTGCATGTAAGAAGATGCACGATTACTTGTGCTCGAGCAGGTAAGTGTAATTCCGTCTTTGAAAAATCTATTAAGGCCTCAAGCAACAATAAAATGTTGATGTCCAGCCAAGATAGTGTTACATTTAGATTTCCTAGTTGGTTATGTAATCAACCAACTCAATTTGGAACATAATCATGAACAAAAGCCGGAAAATGCTAGATATTTTCGTTGTAATCGCTTCATTAATTCCTGGTTAAAGAATCAACTTAATCTTCTTGATCAATCTAGTATGAGGTTGTGTAAAGGTTATGATGTTTGTGTAAATCAAGCCGTGGTCATGAGAATATGACGTGTTCTCAAAAGGATTGTAGAAATCTTGATAAGTTGCGAAATTCACGGCTTGGAGAAGTAGATGCAGTTGTCATTCTAAAGTATTATGCAAAGATAGGTTCACAAGGTTCTGGATTTTATTCAAGTGTTTATGTGGATGACACTGGTCATTTAAGAAGTGTGTTTTGGGCAGATGGTAGGTCGAGAGAAGAATATAAAGAGTTTGGTGAGGTTATTTTTTTGACACCACATACTTGGTTAACCGGTATGATATGCCGTTTGCTCCGCTTGTTGGGGTAAATCACCATGGAATCAATATTATTTGGATGTGGGTTGGTAAAACTAAAAATACAGATTGTTTTGTATGGTTGTTTAGGAAGAAGCTTGATTGTATGCCTGGATGCGCTCCTCCTGCAATAATTACTGACCAAGCCCAGGTTATGCAAAACACCATTGAAATAGTCTTCCCAAATAGTGGACATAGGTGGTGAATATGGCATGTGATGAAAAAAATTTCGGAGAAGTTTAAAAGTCATAGAAAGTATTTGTGCATTACATATACAATGAAAAAGGTTGTCTATAATTCTCAATATCCATCAGAATTTGAAACAAAATGGATGGAGATGTTACAGAAGTATGAATTTTCAGACAATGAATGGATTAGAGGACTATATAAAGAAAGGCATCATTGGATACCTTGTTATCTAAATGACTGCTTTTGGGCTAGATGCAATCTACACAAAGAAGCGAAAGTATGAACTCATTTTTTGATGGATACCTTGGTCTGAAGAAAAACTTTGAAACTGTTAGAGCACTGATCGGTCGAACACGCAAGCATTGCTAGCTCAAGCTTGTTTGTCAAGTTTAGTTATGAAAACTATAAGTCTTGATTTCTAGTATAATTATAGATATGTCTCGGATTAGGATAGAATGTGTAGTTCAGCTTTGACCTTTACGGACTTCATCGATTGAAGACGAATAACTACTAAGGGGAGCTTGTGGAACTTCATCAACAAAAGGTATGTGGAGACTTGAACTCATCTATCACTCAGAAGTATATTTTTATTCTATCTCCTATTGAGACAAAAGTCGTATAGCTATATAGACTTTACATTATACACATTTGATATTTCGAGTTGAGTTTAACTCGCTTACATATTTCTCGAAATATGTGTTAGTAAGATTTCGCTTTAACCAAGTTCATCTTTTATTCTTGACAAAAGTCAAAAGATGATCATGTGAAAATCGCCTGGTCACATCTTACATGATTTGTGTGAGACAATCATTTGATGTAGACTCGGAATATTTCGTATTGATCACTTGAAAATTGCTTTTAAGCTAATAGTTTGTGTGAGACATCTATTACCGTCTTGTAAGAATGTTTCAATGATTGAAATGAGATTTTAGAACAATTAACCATTGATTGGATATAACACATTATGCATACTTGTATGCTAAATGTTGCAAGTTATTCCAAGTCCGGGAACCATAGTGTGCATACCCGTATGCGTACTGGTTTGATAATTGAAGTACGGGATCTTAGTATGCATACATGTATGTGTACTGGCGTAACAGTTCAAGTCCGGGATTCAACTGAGTTTGGTTGTGTACGATAGTATGCGTACCCGTTTGCGTACTAGCGAACACATACCAAGTCTAGAACTCTAAGTATGCGTACCCGTTTGCATACTTGAGTGGTTAAGTTCTAAAATCGGCTAAGACATGAACAAATACATTTATATATAATAAGGAATGCAATTTTTTGCAAACCTTGACTATAATGTTCATGTATTGATTCAAGTGAATCAAAACCGATTTTGCTTCAATTATGTCTTGTATACTTCTATGAGAATATAAACAATTGAACAACTCTTGAACTAGTTTCATTTGAATCATTTGAACTAGTTGTGATTAAGATGAAGAAGGTTGATATGGAAGTCTTCATATGGATAACTTTGGTTAATTATTGTTGAGCCAACAAGGTGTACACGTTTAGGTACGGTTTCCCATATTTAAATGAAGACACATTTCATTTGTGTTTAACAAGCTAAGTTCGATCTAATGGTTAAAATATATTAGCTTGAATCTAATCAGGTTTTCATCTAACTATGAATATTGAATGCTTTGTTACCAAGGTACCATTGATTTCAAACCCTGATACTATAGTAACTGGGAAACTTAATCCCACACCTCATGTGTGATACTAGTTGCGACTAGAGTCGATTCTCCTTTAACCTAGGTTTTTCTAAAACCATTATAGGTTAACGACTTAAAGAATTCATTGGGATTCTGAAGCCAGACCCCAACTATTTTCGCTGTAATTGCGTGTTCTGAACTTACTTTGTTCTATCGTATTGAGTACTATCTTATCTAATATTTTCTCGAGATTCAATCTCTGAAAGATAAGATAAAAAGTAGTCACAAACATCTTCGTCTCATCATTTGTGATTCCACAATATCTTGTTCTGTTTCCATACGGTTAAGATCATTGTGAGGTGATTGATATTATTAGGATGTTCTTCGGGAATATAAGTCTGGTATATCAATTGGTTTTTGTTTACCTTGATTTATCAAAAGACGGAACATAAACTCGATCGTAGGTATTTCTATGGGAGATAGAATCTATTCAATAGAATTTTATGTGTGAGACGGATTTGTTTATCAAGTCTTCGACTTTGGGTCGTAGCAACTCTTAGTTGTGGGTGAGATCAGCTAAGGGAATCAAGTGCGTAGAGTCCTGCTGGGATACAGAGGCGTAAGGAACACGACTGTCCTTAATCAGTGTGAGATTGGTTAGGGCTCGACTACATTCCAGACTGAAGTTAACTTTTAGTAGGTTAGAGTCTGTGTTATTTCTTTTCCGCATTATGATAGACGCATTTATCTGTCTATTTTGTTCTCAATGTTCTGTATTGTTAGACTCGATTAAGTACTTATTGTGTTATTTTGTGTTCTTGTAGGAAATTTTAGAGAAATAATCCCTTGCGGCGAAATGGGCTCAAAAAGCAGTGTTTTACACCCCGGAGAAATGTACCGTAGGCACTCCAGAAATGCACCGGAAGCGTCCCAGAAATGTCCCGGAGGAACCCAGAAAAATTACTATTTTCACCCCAATTGATATTCTCACCCTAGCACTCTGGATAAGGGGCACCTTCTTCAACAATTTGAATTTTTGTTTTTGGTGGGAAATGAATTTTTCAACTGGCAGAATTTTGATTGTCAAAATGAATGGGTTAGAGTGCGATTCAATCACTGAAAATTGGCAGAAAGATGTGATTTGGCATAAGGAACAAAGTTTGGGTGGTGGTTTCGATCAAATTTGGCTGGAATACGTGTTTTGATTCTCGAGTTCAAAACAGGGTAAGCATGCACTGGAGGATGATAATCACGCGTCATGGAGAGTTATGGACGCGTTCTGATGATGTGGAATGGCTCGAGCATCACTTTGGGTCGTGAAGAATCGATTTGGAGCGTGGAGGGAGGAAGTTTACGCAAGAAATTCCAAGTTTGGTAAGAAAATATTCGGAAAATATTATTATTCACTGCCCGCATAATGAAGAATTATATTGGAGTTATTGGCGAGATTTGGAGCTGTTGTTGGGTATAAATAGGCTCTTTGGGTCTACTAGAGAGGGTGTCGAGAGTCTGGGGGGATGAGGAGAGCCAGAGAAGAAGAAATTCGAGTTTTCCCAAACTCGGTTTCTGCTGCTGCTGCTGCTGATGAACATGAAGAACACGAAGAACGGACCTGCAACAACAGTCGTTTTTCTACAGTAGTAACGACTAACACTTGTGGGTCGTAATCATGCAGTCTTATTTTTCACAGCGTTTGCGACAGAGCTTCAGTAGTCTTATTTTGTCACTGAGGGTCGTAGTTGCTGGTTTTATTGTATTTCTCATATTCTCATCATTTGTAAACCATTTTTGATCCATAATAAATTATTTTGAGAGCATTTTTACTATGATGAGTTCAACCCCAACACTGGGACGACGGAGGAGGCCGAGCTTCATACATGGGTAATTTAATTAATTCTTTTTTAAGACTTTTGCATTAAAAATTAATTGAAATATGATTTGATTAAATTGGGTGTTATTTGATTAGATGGGTCATGCTTAGATTAGGTGATTTGATGTTCCATGCTTAACATTTACAATCAATGTTTTGAGAATCTACTTTGGCAAAAATAAGAGTCCATATAACTTATGTTTTGAGCGATTATTGTCGAGAATAATTCATTGAGCCCTATTTTATGAAGATTGGCCGAATTATTAGTCTCAGTACCTCTCTACCAATTTGTCAATATTTTTGTATATAATTTTTATAAATCTAAAAATCCTTCACCTTCACAAGTCTTAGAGTTCGAACCATCCTTACCACTACTACTACAACCCCCATTAAATCATTAATCATTTTGGCGCCGCTGCCGGGGATTTGGGCTTAAGTAGAATTTTTAGGTTTTTATTATTCCATTTATTCTTTTTACGTCTCTTTGGTTGTGTCTTTGTATTACAGGTTTGAAGTTGGATACTAAAGACCTTGGAATCAAAGCTTAAAGCTAAAAGAGAAGGAAAAAAGACAAAGCAAAAAAATAAAGAAAAAAAAGAGAGAAAAAAAAGAGAATTATTTTTATTTTATTTTTTAATTATTATTATTATTTTTTGTATTTCTTTTCTTTGGACTGGACTTTGGACAAAATTTTTTTAAACCCTACGGAAGGGTACCCTTAAATACAAACTGTTTGCAGGGAAGGACGACGATTACTATATCGTCTCGGCCCCTCGGGTTCGTACATGACATAGGAGTCGTGGCCCGAGTCGACTTCAACGGTTCATCCCCCGTCTGGTACGGGAGGTAAGTCCATCGAAACACTCGCGAATCTCCTGTAAGCGATTTACTGTATTCCTTAAGGTGATTCATTGATTGAGGACGAATTTGGACTGTTTTTAAATTCCTAGTAAAGGGCAAGGCCTGGCCAATACAAGATAAGGGTTTGTATTTCATCACCGCTCCCTTCTTTCCCGCCTTAGGAAAACGAAACCTAACGCGAACCCAAGCTTAAAACTTGACTAGAACGAGACCGATAGGGTATCGCGCTTATCAGGAAATTTTTTCGAAGGATATTGGTGATGAGTGCTAAAAAGTGCATATTTCTATATATTTTTCTTGGCATTTAACCCATCTCTTGTGCATTAATTCTACATTTTATCCCATATTCTGTGTTTTCGTTGTTTTCAAGAATAAATACTTTTCTTAATTAATTTTGCATTTTTAGGTACTAAATAAAGCCTGGTTAACTCACGGAGCGAAAAGAGCAAAGGAACGGCAAAGACTCTCGCTAGGAGGAAGCAAAGAATGATGTTTGCAAGAGCCGGATCAACTAGGAGTGGGCTTGAAGAGGAAGAATTGTTCTTAAAGAAGATATGGGCTTGGCATACCCAAGGCCCAAAACCCTTACCCAAATCCATTTCCTTTATCCATACCCATTTCCATGAGAGCCGTCAGATTGGATCCATCTTGTCATCCAACGGTCGCCTCATCATTGTGCATCAAAATCCGAAGCTCCTGTCAAACACCATAGTACCTAACTCCATCTGAAGCCGTCAATTTTGTTGTATCTCATAATCCAACGGTCGCCACATACCTCTCCATCGTAGCCGTTCGATTCAATCTATATGGGATCATCCAACGCTCTTTACTCGATGTTCATCAAAGTTCGCTATCCCTGCTTCACACCCTAGTCACCGAACCCTATTACCCAACCAAACGGACCCTTCTTCTCCATCGGGTTCTTCTTCTCATCTTCCCCAAACTGCAGAGAACTGCTCCACAGTTCTGCAACTCCATCACCTCCACCAGCTACACCTTCTTCTCGAACCACACCACCACCACAACCACCCGACAACACCACGACATCTCTCTCTAGCCTAGACTTCTTTCCAAATTCACATCTCTGAACCTTAGGTGTGGGTTTGACAAGAAAGCTCGAGCTAGGGTTTCACCAACAGCGAGGAGAAGACAAAATTGAGGGCAGGAAAAGCTTCAGAAGAGCAGAGGGGACATACCCAAAGCATGGGTCGAGCTCAATTCAGGAAATTGGTGAGAGAATTTGATTTTCCCCAAAAAATTAGGGTTTCGAATTAGGGTTTTGTGTTGTTGTAAACTATAAATAGGAACTGATGTAGAGAATGCAAAGGTTGTTCTTGGGTCATCCGAGAAACCCCCTAATTGGGTTAATTTAATTCTCAATGTTAATTTGATTTCACTGTTAATTTTTAGGGTTCTTCATTTGCAATTTTCAATCACTGTTTAGTTGTTTAAATGCTATGTTATTTCACATGATCATGTTTAGTTCCATTGTAATGTTAATTATGTTCTGAGTTCACTGCTGAGGCTCAGATGAAGCTTTAGTGCACTGTCTGATAGTGGAATGCTAGGTTAGAGCCTTAGTGTAGTGTTTTGATTGAGCAATGGGAAGAGATTGATGCTCATAGTGCCTGTGATTGATTGTTCTGTCAAAAGACAGTCAATGCTAGGGGTAAACTAGTGAGCAAATTAGTTTTCCTCCCATTCTAGATGTATGCATAGGATTTTCAACTCAACCTAGGATCACATTGTTTGGCTAGGACACAAGGGTGGATTCAAAGCCTTAGCTTAACCCACATTTTGTTTTCACAGTCACTTGCAATTTAACTGTTTTTTTTTTGCACTTCACAGCTTGTTGTGCACTGAAGTCACTGCACTGTCTCCCCTGCCCTTGGCCTAGTGCTCTGCTGCCTTGTTCTCCCCCAGCTGCTACTACTTGCTGTTGCTGTTGCTGCTGTTGTGCACTGCTTCTGCTGCTGCTGAAGCCACCACTGCTGCTGCTTCAGGTCCAGTTCAATTCTGGGCTACAAGTTCAGTCATTACAAAAGCCCACTGTGGACTTAATCAAAGCCCAGGTGAAAATCTAAAGCCCAATTCACAGTCACTGTTAGCCCAAGGCCCAGTGCAATTCAAAAGACCAAAAGCCCATAAGTTCACAGTCAATCCTAAAGCCCACTGAGCCCAAAACCATTTCATTGTTATAAAAACCCACTAAGCCCAAAGCACAATTAGAAGCCCAATAGCAATTTAGAGCCCAAATCGCTAGAAACTCCAAACACCCCCAGTCTCTGTGGATCGACCCGTACTTGCACGAGCTACAACTGACGACCGTGCACTTGCGGTATTACTGTAGGCCCGCGTTTCATTTCGCTTCAATTTTATACGCTTTCCCGGGCCCACCAAGTTTTTGGCGCCGCTGCCGGGGATTGGTGCTGTGTTTCTCCAGTAGTTTTATTAGCTATTTTTGCATTTCACTGTATAACATTTGCATCTGTATCTGCTTCACTTCATTTGCTGTTGGACCTGCTGTTCTGAACCAGTTTTTCCTCTGCTGGGACGCCACCAAGGAAAAGAACCAAAGCCCAACTGGGTTTTTGCAACAATATCAGAGCAGCTGGGCTGTGCTAAAAAGGTAAACCCATTCAGAGAACCCGAATTGTGGGCTTCCAATTTGTAATTGTGGGCTTGTAATATTAAAGCCAATTTTCGGGCTTTTTATTTTCTGTTGGGTTTGTAATTAATTTTTGTGGGCTTGTTTGTTTAATTTGTGGGCTTGTTTAAATTCTTTCATTGGACTTGTATTTTGGACTCTGGGTTTAAACCCAGCTGAGCTTGTAACCGATTGTGGGCTTGTTTCCACTCAAGAGTGGACCTCGAAACCAAAGTTTTAAAACAAACGTCGGGCCTTAACCAACTGGGCCAAATTAAACTTTCAAAATTAAAACTTAGTGTTTCGTGGGCCGCAGCCTTCCTCCCATTCCATTAGAGGACCAACAGTGGGCTTGCTCCCAATTTCAAAAACCAAATTTTTCTTGCTCCCATTTTAACAACCAAATTTTTTCTTCTTTAACCCATTAAAACCAAACTTGCTCCCAAATTCTAAAAAAAAAAAAAAAACCAAAAAAAAAAAAATGTCTCCCACCATAACCAAATTTTTCCCAAAAATCCAAACCCTTTAAAAACCAAATTCTGAGCTTTGTACATTCTTTACTTAGCTTTTGAGCCAATCATGAATAGATCTTTTTCTACAGTTGGGGAGTACAACAAATCCCTTAGAGAACTTGCTTACGGGACAAATTCACATTGTGATCCTCCCCCATTCCATGATGTCAATAGTTATAGGAATTATTATGGACATTTTCAAAGTCCCGAACCTCAATACATGAACCCTAATGACTATTCATACATGCATCATTCATCACAACGTGAAAATGAACATTCTGCTAGAGCCTCACTCACACAATCATCACTTATGGATCAAATAGAAGCTCGAATCACAGCTTTAGAAATGCAAACACATGAGGAATCTGTCACATCTAATTTTCTTAGGCAACCTGAAATCTATGCATGTCCCGCATGTGGTAGTTTAGACCACCCTGTTGATAATTGTCATATTTTGCATAATTTTAGGCAATCTAGAGAAAATCCAAGGTATGAAATGCCCATAAATTGTGAGAATGGTAGTCATTGGGACCATAATCAATCCTTTGAGGGTTGCGATCAATATTTTGTAAACCCTAATGACCATGCACACATGTACCATTCAACACAATTTGAACATGAAGAATTTTGTACTCCCATGAATTTAGACTCCACCACAGAAGCTTTAAGACTCTGCAAGCAAGACTATGATAGATCTACATCACGAATTCATGCATATTTAGATCAGATTTTGCTTCACTTACAAAAGAAGGAAATTCATGAGGAAATGTATGTTGTCCCTAATGAAGTGTCTAGTCCCATTCATGTAAATAATGTTGAATATGAACCTAATTTAGAGGAACATGAATCGACTAATGACACCACCACTGTTAATGAGGACCAATATGCATGCTACCATGATGATGATTATGATGATGATGATATGTTAGAAGAACATGAAAATATTGTGGAACCTTTTGGTTCAAAAACATATGGATTCTCGCCCTCGACCTTCATGCATGTTGTTCTTTCTAATACTCATTGTAATTCATATGATTTTGATATTGACATGGGATTCGTACAATTATTCTGTGAAGATGAGCATGACATAGGAATAGTTGAATCTTCTGTAGACACTAATATGCATGAAAATATATTTGATGTGTCTGATTCTCTACCTAGGTCACATTGTGACATTTCTCCTGATTTGCCGATGCATGAGAATGAATCTGTTGATGATGTTGATGACTCTGATTGTGATCTTGCCGATTTGTTTGATGATTGTGAGCATGTTGTGACACTTGTAGAAGACTTAGGAGATGTTGATGTGATTAATAATGATGTGCCTATCTTCCTACATGAGTCACAATCTGATGGCCTTCCACCCAACCTAGATTTGGTTTGTACCCATATTGTCAAACCAACTTTTCTGAGAGTCCCTAATCTAGGTTTGGAACTGTGTGCTTCCCAAGTCCTCTTGGACCATTTTGCATTTAAATATAATATCTTTGAGGAACCACAGTTGGAAATTGCATGTTTGCCCGTCCATAGCAAAGTACACTTTGAGTTAGATCTTGTGCATGATGAACCCCTAAAACTGCGCGATTTTGTTATCAAAATTATATCTTCTGTAAATTCCAGGTTTGGGGGTAGCTCATTTTGTTTCACAGTTTCACTTGCGTTTCTTTCCTGTTATTATTGTGTGAAGCTGTTGAAACCTCTACACTTTGTCTTTTGGGTTGATCCTCAACTCTTTAGATTGTTGGTGTATGGTGAATTTTTTGTATATAATCCAGTAGATAAAAATTTTAAAAATCCTTTTTGTTCCTTTTGTATATATTTTGCTAATCCAATATGATCTCGGCTGACATATGTTGGATTCTTGCCTTGAATAACGGAGTTCTAATATTGCTTTCGCCGAAATCGGGTATTCTCTTTCCTTTTTCTCTACTCAACATGATCCTCTTCATATGTTGTATTATAATTTTGTTCATATTTTGAAACATTGAGGACAATGTTTAGTTTAGGTTTGGGGGTGAAAAGTAGATACTTTGATATATGCCATAATTGAAAACAAGAACTCCTTCTTTTTGAAAAAAAAAAAAAAATTAATTAAAATTAAAAAATTAAAAAATTGAAAAAAAACATAAAAATGGAGCTCATTTACCTTGAAATGTTGACTCTTGTGCAAATATGTAATTATTAGGAGTCTTAGTCTAGATATTTAGGCACCCTGATTCTAGCACAATTCACATAGTGATAAGAAATTTGCACGCGCACGATCTACCAATACATGTATGGCCTCGATCTTCAAGGTGTTTGATAGGAAGTCACGATTTCCAATCACCTTAGAATACTGAACGCAACTTGACTAGCTTGTTCTTTGGTTGGTTGGGATAGAAGGTGGAGGTTACATTAAGAAAGACAACCATCGAATTTAACTGGGTGCATCAAAAAGGGCTACCTCTTGCAAAGTGTCATGTAATCTTTTGTTTCCTTTTGTATTTGTATCAAAAGTGTTTCTTCAAAAAAAAAAAAAAAAAAAAAAAAAAAAAAAAAAAAAAAAAAAACGATGTATATATTCAGAAAAAATAATAATAATATCAGAAAAATACAAAAAAAAATCAAGTATTGATCAATTCCATTCTCTCTTGTTCCAAAAATAAAAGAGAGTAGTCAATGTAAATAAGAGTCATGTAAATAGTCATTTTGTTGTTTCATTGTAATAAGCAAGGAGGGTGTATGCCATTGATGTACAACGCGAGTAATTGTGAAATACCTCCAACTCATTCACAATTCTCGTAAAGTCCGGACAGCTAGCTAGATTTCGACCTTGGTTCTTAGCCTGAGAAACTATCTCTTGGTGATTAGTAGTCATAACATCCGATCTTTCTTTACACATGTGTAGATACACCTTACACTCTTATCACATGTCTTTTTTTCTGTTATCAGTGCTAGGATTGTGCCTTCGATAGATAGATTGACATCTCCATTTTGCTGTGAGCTTAAACTGACTTGCACATGTCACATTTGATGGAATCTGAGCTTATATTTTGACCTAGAACTTTGTAGGTACGTTCTAAGCAAACCTTCACGAGACTTAACTCGTCCACTAGGGACACTTAGTGGTTTAAAAGGCTTAGTGCATACGCTAAATGCATTCGAGAGACCAGCGACAGTGGTATAGGTAGGATTTCCTTAGTTTTGTTTTACTTGAGGACAAGTAAAATTCAGGTTTGGGGGTATTTGATGAGTGCTAAAAAGTGCATATTTCTATATATTTTTCTTGGCATTTAACCCATCTCTTGTGCATTAATTCTACATTTTATCCCATATTCTGTGTTTTCGTTGTTTTCAAGAATAAATACTTTTCTTAATTAATTTTGCATTTTTAGGTACTAAATAAATCCTGGTTAACTCACGGAGCGAAAAGAGCAAAGGAACGGCAAAGACTCTCGCTAGGAGGAAGCAAAGAATGATGTTTGCAAGAGCCGGATCAACTAGGAGTGGGCTTGAAGAGGAAGAATTGTTCTTAAAGAAGATATGGGCTTGGCATACCCAAGGCCCAAAACCCTTACCCAAATCCATTTCCATTATCCATACCCATTTCCATGAGAGCCGTCAGATTGGATCCATCTTGTCATCCAACGGTCGCCTCATCATTGTGCATCAAAATCCGAAGCTCCTGTCAAACACCATAGTACCTAACTCCATCTGAAGCCGTCAATTTTGTTGTATCTCATAATCCAACGGTCGCCACATACCTCTCCATCGTAGCCGTTCGATTCAATCTATATGGGATCATCCAACGCTCTTTACTCGATGTTCATCAAAGTTCGTTATCCCTGCTTCACACCCTAGTCACCGAACCCTATTACCCAACCAAACGGACCCTTCTTCTCCATCGGGTTCTTCTTCTCATCTTCCCCAAACTGCAGAGATCTGCTCCACAGTTCTGCAACTCCATCACCTCCACCAGCTACACCTTCTTCTCGAACCACACTACCACCACAACCACCCGACAACACCACGACATCTCTCTCTAGCCTAGACTTCTTTCCAAATTCACATCTCTGAACCTTAGGTGTGGGTTTGACAAGAAAGCTCGAGCTAGGGTTTCACCAACAGCGAGGAGAAGACAAAATTGAGGGCAGGAAAAGCTTCAGAAGAGCAGAGGGGACATACCCAAAGCATGGGTCGAGCTCAATTCAGGAAATTGGTGAGAGAATTTGATTTTCCCCAAAAAATTAGGGTTTCGAATTAGGGTTTTGTATTGTTGTAAACTATAAATAGGAACTGATGTAGAGAATGCAAAGGTTGTTCTTGGGTCATCCGAGAAACCCCCTAATTGGGTTAATTTAATTCTCAATGTTAATTTGATTTCACTGTTAATTTTTAGGGTTCTTCATTTGCAATTTTCATTCACTGTTTAGTTGTTTAAATGCTATGTTATTTCACATGATCATGTTTAGTTCCATTGTAATGTTAATTATGTTCTGAGTTCACTGCTGAGGCTCAGATGAAGCTTTAGTGCACTGTCTGATAGTGGAATGCTAGGTTAGAGCCTTAGTGTAGTGTTTTGATTGAGCAATGGGAAGAGATTGATGCTCATAGTGCCTGTGATTGATTGTTCTGTCAAAAGACAGTCAATGCTAGGGGTAAACTAGTGAGCAAATTAGTTTTCCTCCCATTCTAGATGTATGCATAGGATTTTCAACTCAACCTAGGATCACATTGTTTGGATAGGACACAAGGGTGGATTCAAAGCCTTAGCTTAACCCACATTTTATTTTCACAGTCACTTGCAACTTAACTGTTTTTTTTTGCACTTCACAGCTTGCTGTGCACTGAAGTCACTGCACTGTCTCCCCTGCCCTTGGCTTAGGACTTGGTTCCATTGTTCTTTGTTTAGTTTCATTGTTCTGTCACCTTCTCATAATACTTTTGTGTTGTTTGCTTTTGCCATTGTAAATATCCATGTTTTACCTTGGCCTAGTGCTCTGCTGCCTTGTTCTCCCCCAGCTGCACTAGGTTTTTTTTGGCTTTTCTGCCCTTTTCCTTCATTGGCCTAGTGCTCTGCTGCCTTGTTCTCCCCCAGCTGCTACTACTTGCTGTTGCTGTTGCTGCTGCTGTGCACTGCTTCTGCTTCTGCTGAAGCCACCACTGCTGCTGCTTCAGGTCCAGTTCAATTCTGGGCTACAAGTTCAGTCATTACAAAAGCCCACTGTGGACTTAATCAAAGCCCAGGTGAAAAGCTAAAGCCCAATTCACAGTCACTGTTAGCCCAAGGCCCAGTGCAATTCAAAAGACCAAAAGCCCATAAGTTCACAGTCAATCCTAAAGCCCACTGAGCCCAAAACCATTTCATTGTTATAAAAACCCACTAAGCCCAAAGCACAATTAGAAGCCCAATAGCAATTTATAGCCCAAATAGCTAGAAACTCCAAACACCCCCAGTCTCTGTGGATCGACCCGTACTTGCACGAGCTACAACTGACGACCGTGCACTTGCGGTATTACTGTAGGCCCGCGTTTCATTTCGCTTCAATTTTATACGCTTTCCCGGGCCCACCAATTGGTTACTTTCTTAAGCACACCTTTAAGTTCATAATGGTTTCTGTGAGTTGAATGCGTGACTGCGCCGCGTTGTGATAGCGGTGAGGCCTTGAGTATCAAAGCTCCACTAAGCTTCCCTCGCCTCAATTCAACTTACTTTGACTCGGATTGATTTCAGAGGGGTTTGCTTAAATTGTAACGAATTCCCCTTCGAGAGATAGAAGAAAGTCTAGAAACAATCTAAGTGGAGACATCATGCTTGTTGTTTGCTAGATTTTATAGGTTTGATTTGGTCGAGTCAGCCTTGTTTGTGGTTGTGTAGAATTCCCTTGCAATTAAGAATATCGAACTGGTATGATAGAAGCCAATACAATGAGTATCGACCTGAATTTGAATATGGACATCATCAGTTTTATGACCATGGTGGGAATAGTAGTTGGGAACACCAACCTTTTCAAGGTTATGGTCCATAGTGATCCCAATTACTATCCACACACGAATTGGTCTTACGAGCAAGAAAATCAGGAATATTATAGTACTAGTCATGCGTTTTTGGAAAATTACTTAAAAACTAGTCCTGCTTATGACATTTCTAAACCTGTTCAATCTCTAGAAGAAACCTACCAACAAATTCGAAGGGAGTATGAACGTGCAGTTAGTTCAAGAGAAGAGAGTACACAACGGTCTAAGATATTCAATGAGACTTTTGAACGTATAAGTGTTACGCTCAGTGAAATTCAAGCACGTTTAGAGGCAGAAAATGAACAGTTAGCTAATGCTGCTCGAAATAATCTAAATTTCCAAAATAGTGTTTCCAATTCTACCCTTGATATCAATAGTGAATATTTGCCCAATCTAGAGGACGAGGTTAGAATAAAAGACACTACTTATTTAGATAAGGTTCAATCATCTTTGTACTATTATGATGATGAGGATAGTAGTAATGAAGAATCTGAAATATGTAGGCATAGTGATTAGGAATCTATTAATCCAATTGAGCTTTATAATGATTATATTATTTCTAGTTCAAATCCAAATTATTTTTATGATTATTCACCTATTCAAAAGGACGAGGATTTGATTAGGGATACCACCGTTTTAGACGATGTAGTTTTTCCTTTAGATTACGAAGACGATAGTGGTTTAGAGGAACGGGTTCATTTCGAAAATAATGTTTTAGAGTCTAGCGACTTAGAAACAATAGTCTTGGAAGAAGAAGATAGACCCGTAGAGATGAGTAAAGATGCACTACCTGATAATAACTTAGAAGAATCTCTTGAATATTTTAAGGACTCTGAAGATACGGAAATTCAAGAAATAATTAGAGGTCTATCTAGAGACACTGAAAACTCTAAGTTTGGGGGTGATTATGACTTCCCTAGTGCCTTACCTTTAACTCTCAGAAAGTCCCCGCACTTAGGACTTGATATCCGTGCCTCGACCATTTTACAAGATTACCTTCATACTCGTTTTCCCGAGCCTAATGATGTCCATGAAGTAGTTCAGTCGTTAGAAACCCATCCTCTGGTTGATGTGGTTTGCCCAGACTATGATCCCAAGATTGACTTTGTTTTCCCACCAAATAGTTTTCTTCCAACTGTGGGAACGTTTATATTCCAAATGTGTCGAATATTAAGTTGTGAGACTAAACCTAAATGCTTTAGGAAATTAGAATCGACACATTTGCTTAAGAATGACCACTACTCTCATTTTGGTCAATTATGTAAGTCAAATCTTATTGACTTAGAGGATCCTCAGTTATTTAGGTTATTATTGTGCGCTTCAAAGATCATATTTGAGTTTTTCCAGACTCTAGGACCTAATGATTCGGATCCCACCTATGAAGAAACACAGTTAATAAAAATTTTCTATTTAAACCCTTTCATAGAACCTGAACCTGAACCGCAATTAGCGATAGTTTTCAGGAAACTAGGTAAGGGCATGCTTTTCTTGTCCATTTTCTTGGTTCACTGCAGTTTCCTATGGTCAGCTCTATTTGGTTTTGAAGACCCACAGTTATTTCGACTGTTACTTTATGGTTCGAGTTGACCAATCCTTTTCTAAGTCTGGCTGAAGACTTTAAACTTAACACTTCTTGGGAGGTAACCCAATCTCATGTAACACGGTAATATCCTTCCTTAACTCTTTTGCTTCAAATAGTAACCGTTTCTCCTTGTTCATGCTTTTAATTTCATCTTTAGAACATTGAGGACAATGTTAGATTTAAGTTTGGGGGTATGGGAGAAACTTTTTAGTTGCAATAAATAAACTCCGGAGCCTAGAAATTTATGCGTATTTAGGATGACACTAACCAATCTAAGTGGATGGAAGCATTTTGGTTGTAGGAGTTGAGGAACCAATATGAATAGATGGAAACATCTAAAGAGTCTATTCATAAAAGCACAGAGCTCAGGTGTTAGAAATAACATGATAGTTTCACCATATTTCGTTGAGTCCTTTTCACTTCTATTTTTATTTTTTTCATTTTAAACTATGTTTCTCTAAATGATTAGGTGGGGCACACGATTCAAGTTGTTACCACTGCTAGGGTTAATTAGAGTGATTGAGTTACTATATATATAAAAAAAAAAAAAAAAGTTAAGACCAGACCAGTTAGACCTATAGGAATAAGTGTTAACACTTGGATAGCAATATGCGTGTGTTCTCCCTGTTTCTGTCACCTAAGCAAGCGTGGAATGCAGGACCCGCGGGAACTATCGTGTAATCTGCTGACAAGAAGCATGCGCTTGGATCAAAAAGATCTATTCATGCCGTTAAGTTAAAAAAAAATGGTTATTGTTCTGTGTAGTCAACTGCTGGTTCCCTTGTATTTGCCAGTTTGTTGATCTAGATTTAAGTTATTGACCACTGGTTCCCTTGTATATGCCAGTTGTGTTGATATTAGTCAGACCGGTATCTCATTCCATTAGGATAGGTTCATTTTGGCAGTGGCCTTCAGACAGATATGTGAAACATCGATCATTTGGTTAACATCAAAACCATATACATTTTTCTATTTCCATCTCCTTTTTCTATCCATATGATTAGTTTGACTCCGAATATGATGTCCATAGTGCAACTATCTGAGTAGAGCTCTGTCACTTATATGAATTTTAGTATGCTTGAGTGCAAACTCGTGTACAACAATTGGAATTTCGCATCAGGGTTCTTCCTCCTATAGTCAATGATTGTATGCCAACCAAGGAGATTCTTTAGTGCCTTCCAAGGTTTGTTGTAGATAGCTAGGGTCTGGAGAAATGGTTTCGTGGGCACACCTCTGGTAAACCCTCCCGATATTAACTCGGTTTTATTTATTTTTTATTAGTTTTGCTCGAGGACTAGCAAATAATAAGTTTGGGGGTATTTGATAGACGCATTTATATGTCTATTTTGTTCTCAATGTTCTGTATTGTTAGACTCGATTAAGTAATTATTGTGTTATTTTGTGTTCTTGTAGGAAATCTTAGAGAAATAAGCCCTTGCGGCGAAATGGGCTCAAAAAGCAGTGTTTTACACCCCGGAGAAATGTACCGTAGGCACCCCAGAAATGCACCGGAAGCGTCCCAGAGGAACCCAGAAAAATTACTATTTCCACCCCAATTGATATTCGCACCCCATCACTCTGGATAAGGGGCACCTTCTTCAACAATTTGAATTTGTGTTTTTAGCGGGAAATGAATTATTCAACTGGCAGAATTTTGATTGTCAAAATGAATGGGTTAGAGTGCGATTCAATCGCTGAAAATTGGCAGAAAGATGTGATTTGGCATAAGGAACAAAGTTTGGGTGGTGGTTTTGATCAAATTTGGCTGGAATACGTGTTTTGATTCTCGAGTTCAAAACAGGACAACATGCACTTGAGGATGGTAATCACGCGTCATGGAGAGTTATGGACGTGTTCTGATGATGTGGAATGGCTCGAGCATCCTTTGGGTCGTGAAGAATCGATTTGGAGCGTGGAGGGAGGAAGTTTACGCAAGAAATTCCAAGTTTGGCAAGAAAATATTCGGAAAATATTGTTATTCACTGCCCGCATAATGAAGAATTATATTGGAGTTATTGGCGAGATTTGGAGCTGTTGTTGGGTATAAATAGGCTCTTTGGGTCTACTAGAGAGGGTGTCGAGAGTCTGGGGGGCTGAGGAGAGCCAGAGAAGAAGAAATTCGAGTTTTCCCAAACTCGGTTTCTGCTGCTGCTGCTGCTGATGAACATGAAGAACACGAAGAACGGACCTGCAACAGCAGTCGTTTTTCTACAGTAGTAACGACTAACACTTGTGGGTCGTAATCAGGCAGTCTTATTTTTCACAGCGTTTGCGACAGAGCTTCAGTAGTCTTATTTTGTCACTGAGGGTCGTAGTTCTCTAGTTTTATTGTATTTCTCATATTCTCATCATTTGTAAACCATTTTTGATCCATAATAAATTATTTTGAGAGCATTTTTACTATGATGAGTTCAACCCCAACACTGGGACGACGGAGGAGGCCGAGCTTCATACATGGGTAATTTAATTAATTCTTTTTAAGACTTTTGCATTAAAAATTAATTGAAATATGATTTGATTAAATTGGGTGTTATTTGATTAGATGGGTCATGCTTAGATTAGGTGATTTGATGTTCCATGCTTAACATTTACAATCAATGTTTTGAGAATCTACTTTGGCAAAAATAAGAGTCCATATAACTTATGTTTTTAGCGATTATTGTCGAGAATAATTCATTGAGCCCTATTTTATGAAGATTGGCCGAATTATTAGTCTCAGTACCTCTCTACCAATTTGTCAATATTTTTGTATATAATTTTTATAAATCTAAAAATCATTCACCTTCACAAGTCTTAGAGTTCGAACCATCCTTACCACTACTACTACAACCCCCATTAAATCATTAATCACATTATATTTTCTATATAATTGAAATATCATAGGTTGTGGTTAGTTTAATCAATTAGATAATCCAGTTGGTTGTTGATATAAATTGATTGGCACTTGACATTGGTCTTTGGTACCATTCAAGTTGTTTCTCATAATAATCAGGCTCGCAGATTTCTATCTGTTTAATTGGCTGATTTCATTGAGAAAAAGAGATATAACTCTTGGATGTATTTAACATGATTAAGTCTGGATGTCTAATTGATTCTCTTGGAAATATATTGGAGTTCGTCCATACAGATTTCCTAAACGAATATTGGGTGTGGTTGTTAGACCCCTGCTTTTTTAGAAACAACTTTTAGAGCAATTTGAACGTGCATCAAGGGATAAGGTGGAGAAAGAGAGTAGTGCTAATGCGAAACGTGTTCCAAACTGATTCCTACTGCTACATTTTTTGAAATGGAAAAACATATGCAAAGACTGTATACTTTGTCGAGGTTTAAAGAGTTTCAAAATGAATTGACTTAGAAAATTTTATTGTAAACTTATCAAACAAGAAGAGGATCCTCTTGGAACATTTAAGTATGTTACTCGTGCAACTGTGTGGATTGAGGAGATTGATGTGCAAAGAATTCAAAAAAAGATGAACCTGGATCTGACTTTTTATTCAAAGGAATCCGAAGTTTCCTGTAGTTGTCGTATGTTTGAGTTTGAATGGATACTATATAGACATGCTCTTAATGTATTAATCATGCATTGAGTTAAGTTGATACCTGATAAATAAATACAAGCAAGATGGAGGAATGATGTGAAAAGGTCTCACACAAGTATGAAAGATAACACTGGGTTTTGGAGAAACACCATTGAGCGTGATCGTTAAAATGGTTTAAGTATTCTTTTCAGCGAGGTTGCAGATATGGCAGTAAAATCATAACTTACTTTCAAAGATATGAAGAAATTGTTAGTCTTACAGTTGGAGTTACTAAAAAAAACAATTCTTGAGATTGAAGCAAAGAGTTCTGAAGTACAAGAAAAAGATTCGCCATGAGAAGGAGTTATGGATACCGTAACCATGGATTTTGTAATTGATAATACAACAGTCATGGATGTACTTGATCCTAACGATAAAACTCGGTTAGGTAGACCGCGAATAAATACATATAAAACTATGTGGAAACATAACAAGAAAAACCCAACCGCTAGCAATAATGGAAATGCATGTTGTAAAGAAGATGTACTTATGGTTGTTGATGTGCATATACCAAAAAGTAAAAAACGAGGCAGATCACTGGGCAGTAAAATAAAAATGTGCATGTAACTTATTTTCATCCATCTTTACTATTCATTTTTTTTAGTCTCACAATGGACTGACCAATATAGTTGGGATTATATATAGGTTGTGTCGTAACAGAAATCAATAACACCACCTTCACATTTATATCAAACTAGTGGAGTATTTCTCCAAGTTCCTAGGTGTCAATACAATGGAGTAGTAGGACAAACTCATATATATTAAGTTAATGTATTAGCACCCCAAGTGCCTATATACCAACCTTGGGGATTCTATCAGCATCCACCTCCTCATTACATAGGACTGTCGATGGTAAGATATATGATAATATTTTTATAATTTTTTCACGAATTTTCTTCCTGGAGATCTATAATATTATTACGACTTATTTCTATAAAGATTTATCACTAATTTGTCATTACGGTTTTCGTAGGATTCTAATGGAGTAAGTTCTTTTCATAAGCAAGAGTCTGCAGTGATACCGCCTAAAGCGCCTAGTATGCAGATGTTTACTATTTAAACATATCAAATACATAACTCAATTTGGCAGTGCAACTACCAAACTACAGAATTTTATGGGGTAGATATAGTAAAGGTATAACTCAACTGCATCTTGTTTGGGACTAGCAGAAGCTTACTGGGAGTAAATGTATAACTAAGTACTCAACTGCATCTCTTTTTGCACTAAATGTGGATTGAATACTTAAGTTATTCTGATATTTTGGAAATATGCAGCATTTTCTTTTTATAAGTTGTCGCTGTAATTTTCTACATTCACTTCTGTTGCATCTTGTTTTGCACTTAATGTGGATTTAATATTTAAAATCTTTTGTATTTTGGAAATATTCCTCTTTTTTTTTTTGTAAGTTGTCGATGTAATTTTCTACATTAATATACTTGGAATTCACTTTTGTTTTATAACATTCGGTCAATACTTCAAATTTTTTGATGCACAACAAAATGCGAGTAAATAACTTCCGAAAAATCTCTTAATTTAAATACAAAAGAACTTACTCAAAGTATACAATCACAATTACACTAAGAAGTGATGCAAAATTTACAATTCAAATTCAGAATTACAATAGAAGTATTACATATTAAGGTTACACATATTACTAGAGAATATTTCTAACATCTTTTTGATCAAGTATAAGTTTCTCATATACAACTGCTTGAACCACTGATCCATGGAGGCTTTTGTGGGTTCAGATTCCTGTTTTATGCTTTAACTTATCAAATTCCAATTTAACTTTCATTCGACTTTCGAATATTTTGTAACTTCAGATTTTTGGTCTTTATTTCTAATGACATCCAAAATATCGACATCTTGACATTCATTAATTTTGCACACATCTACATCCATATATACATATTATCGTAAACGGGTTCAGAGACACCTAAAATCTCTCATAATTGTTAACAAAATATGAAACTCTTGAACTAAATCAATGGAAACACTCGCCAATGAGAAATACTTAAGCACTAACAAAAACAAATGAATGATTTAATAATACTTTTGACTTTAGCAACAATAGCCTATCTCTGTGAATGACTACGTTGATCTTATCAAAAATTAAATCCATAACAGACGATGACGGCTAGAAATTATTGCTCTTATAAAAAATTAAACCAAAAATCATAGAGTACAGATGTCGACACAAATCAAAACTATGTGATTAATACATGTGCCCAATAAGTCACAAAATTAACCAGAGTTGTTTAAATTGATGACATAGACGAAATGATTTAAGATTTACTTAAATCTCTTTGTTGATCAAATTTAAGAAATCTAGCTCTTCTTCTTTATATTTCCATGATGAATAAATTAACAAACGATTAGATAATATAAAACTAAGAAAAAATTAGTAGAATCACTTGTTGTAAATCAAATACAAGATATGAATCTAAGAGAATCACTTATTGATTTCGATTATTCTTCAACAACCAAAGAAGAAAATTTCAGCACATCTTACTTATTTCTCGTATTTTCTCCCTTGGCTCAGATATGGAAATAGAAGAGAGATCTAGTTTTAACTTTATCTTTCCAACAGTCATAGTAAATAAAGAGACAGAAATATAGATTTTTATTTTTTTATTTTTTTGTTTTAGAAGTTGATACGACTTTTTTACTTTCAGGTAAAAACATCAGAAAAAGTTGTATTCAATAATTTTTAAAAGTCTTCATGCAATAATTTTATTATTATAATATTAAATTAAAGTTTGACTGAGCACCCTCTCTCTCCCTCGTTTTCATTATTTTATGATGACACGTCAGCTGAGTGATGAGTGGAGTGTTAAATGGTGAGGGGTATAATATTTCTTTTTTAAAAGGGGTGTGTTTTGCATGGATAACTGAGACAGCTGATGAAGATTTTATTTTTATTTTTTAGAAGTACACCTTAGGTGTGGTGACATTAAAAACATTTCATCATAATTATATACCTCCAAAATTCCACCATAAGAATGAACGACATCCATGACTACTCGGACTAAGTGCAATGGTATCAGTCACACAGCTTACTGAGTTAAACCTATCAGACCGAGTCATATGTCCCAGTGAGTCGGCAAAATGAGTCAGTTTTAAAAACTTGAAACAATTCAATACTCTCTATCTGAGCATAGCCCCTGAGCATATCATCCAATTTGAACTCAAACCTCCCTCTAGCAATCAATCTGCTCTGTCTTTTTTTCTCAAATTCTTTTCTCTTTTCTTTTTTTCTTTTTTTATGAAAAAAATATCTAATTGAAAATTACATCAAACATGGTGTAAAGGAAAACCCTGAAAAAATTGATGATGATGATGATGATTTTTTGGTGGTCGAAGAAGAGAAAGTGAGTAAAAAATATTTTTCACTTTGAGCAGAATCATATCATGGTTAATATTATTTTATTAATATTTAACATAGAAAAATATTGTTAATGATAAACAAGTGTTTTTGACATGTTATAGAGTTTTCTACATATGAAATTAAAATTTGGACTAGATATTTTTACTGGAAAAGTTAGATATCACGAAGATTATCTATGTTAAGTTTCATACTTTTTGACACCGAAAAATATTTTAAGGTATTTTACAAAATTGCATAATGCAGCCTGAAAAATTATGACGAACATATATTGAACCCTGATTGGAATCGTTTTTCTGATATTTGGTGTTGATAACTTGACTTTTTGTATAACATGAAACTTATCGATCAAGAATTTGACTTAAAATATCATTTGGATTTTTACATTTGGAATTACAGTTTAAGATGGTGATTTCAAAACTATTATACATGCCTGTCCAAATTATAGGATGTGATTAGATATTAAAGATTGGAAAAGTAAGATTGGTACATAGAGATGATATCTTTTTGATTTTAGTGCTTATTTTGTATTCTTATTTTAGTTATGAATAACGTTCAAACTAGTGCGCTTCATGTGGTTGATTATATGCTTAGTTGAAAGTTGTAAATATGGTTTTCTAACTGTAGAAGTTCATTGTCTTTGTTTGATACCTAAGAGCAACTTGCAATACACTTTTTTTTTAATTAAAGCATTTGTATGATTTGGGGCTATGTATGTTTATATGTAAATGATTGTGATAGGTGATAATTTCACTTACTTTACCTGGTTTTTATATGTTAATGAAAATAAAAATTATAAATAAATGTCGGAAATCAATCAATGTGTGGATCAATGGTTTTGATGATATTTTTGTTTCTTTGGAATGAGTGAGAAATGGTCTATAACTAATTGATCCAAAGCAGATGAGGTATGTTTGATGATCTATTGGTAGTTGTTGTAGTCAGTAGCACTCAATTAGCTGCATTTTAGATCGTTAAAATGAGTGTTCAATCCTAGGATGATGTGTATGGAAAAAACATATTAAGTACATATTATATTGCCGGATACCAAATACTGTGAACGATGTTTTTCAATCTGAGTTACTGTTATTTGAGAATAGGTTGAGAGGTGGGTAGATATAGGCGCTTTACATTATGTTTGTTTTGATAGTTGCACCAAATTTTTTGAGAGAAAGTAGTATGGTCTCAAAGTTTACTTCGGTAGAACTATTTTGTTAAAGATGTTCATACTTTCGAAATGATAATGAATATAGTTCTGATTATCTTGTTATTAAAAACATTGACATTAAAAATTGTATTTTTGTAAAGGTTTAGTAATACATACGAGCATGTTATATTTCATATAAATATTCAAGAATATTTTTTTAGTAACATATATTTAATCTTACCAACTTACCAAAGCACGTAGACTCCCGGATCTTGGTAGCTTGAAAAAGTAGCTAAGAAAACTAAAATGCTAAGAATTTTATGAATGTTGATAAGATATTTTGATGCTTCGCGTATTGTGTCATGAAATCAAAATATAATCATTTAAGTATTGAATGTTGTATTTATGAAAAGTGCTTGCCTTCTAGTCCTCTATATTGGGTGGAAAGAGTTTTTATTTGGATCATTAGTTCAAGAGTTATGACTAAGAACACATAGCACCTCAAATATGAATTTCAAGAACTATCAAGAACTTCGTGTACATGTTACACTCATTATTTGTGCTTAAAAAAAATTCAATTTTTTTGAAAGATGATATTTCTAGTTTCTGAATTGATATTAAACATCGGACTCCAGCTTCGGATGAAGTCTGATGAATTTTTTAAATGAACGTAGACAGAAATACAATTTATATAAGTAACTTCTCAAGTTTAAATCTTTTGATGTTAATTTGAAATTTATTTTGAGCCAAAGAATAGTAAGGGTTTCATACCATATACGAAAGTTGAACTACTAAAGGAACTAAAACATGAAGATGATAAGTTCACTAAGAACGAACTTAACTAAACAAGGACACTAGTGAAATTGAAACTTTGGTCCTGAATTTGGCATCGCTTGTACATTGGAAGATAAATTCTCACTGAGAAAACGCTTTGCTTTTCAATAGATAACGAAAAGTTTTTGTGAGTCTAATGTTTTTAAGTTAATAAACAAAAAATATAGACTTCGTTAACACTTTCCTTTCAGATGAATCCTCCAAAGATAGAACAATTTAGTCATTCACTAGATAGAGGAATGCCATACATATTAATCCAATGTGATAGTATCGCGGCTATTTCAAGAGTTGAGGCCTGTCAATTACAACCATAAGAGTCGATGTTACGAAAATCGATTATATAAAGTCTGAAAATAATTTTCATACATCCTTTGGCGAAATGATTAATAAAAAGGTGTTAGTAAATCTTTTGTGATGAGGTGGACGTCCATCGAGATAGAGTTATTTGTGATGGATACCTAACCTAGAAACAAGTTAAAAATGATTAACTAAATCTCTAACAACATGATTATAGTTTTGCTTAACATAATAAGGGTGTTTTCGTAACAAATACAGATGGTCAAGTTAGTCTTTGGATAGTCTACGACCCAAACACATCAAGTACATGTTCTGCGCCCCAGACCCTAATTAGGTGATAAACATCCGACCCTTTTACAACATATCTTTAATTTTAAATAATCAAAATGATTTTGTAGCAAACAAGCCTATATTCAACTCTACAATCATTTGCAATGAAATTATGAACTACTCGGGATGGAACCTGCAGGCTTGACTTATCCTAACTCCAGCCACCACCAAAAGACTAAAGTATGAGTTTTATGTCGTAAATATAAGTTTTATTGATAAAAGAATGTGTTAGGCGGGTATAATCTTGTTCTTTTTCTTTCTTTTGCTAATTTCAAACTTTTTCTACATGAAAAACCTAGTTCCCACTGAAATATTCTTTTCGACCAAATATTGAAAATGTTTCTTTTACTGTAAGATTTATGATAGAGTTATATGGTCTTTTGGATCTAGAACTCGACCATTGTCTTTATTATCACCGGATAATAAATTCAACAATTCTGGAAAGACATCAAGAAAAACAAAGAAAAAAACGATTTCAAATTTCTGATACAAATTTTGAGCGGTCTCTACTCCCCCACCCACGAAGCAAACAAGGAGCCCATTCACAGGGTGAATATTGTGTGTGCCACTTTTTTTGTTTTCTTTTGTCTGTAATTAATTATTGTAGTAAATATACATCACTATGGTTTGTAATATCTAGAATAAATAATTACACCATATAAGAAAATAAGAAATATAATAATATAAAAAGTAAATAGTTGCCCCAGATGGAGAAAGGGGACACTACACCATTAGCCTGAGATTTGATGTGGAAGAATCATGTTTTTTTCTACAGTATAAAAGTATGGCAGGATGAAAACTAACTGGTATTTAGGTTGTTTTTTCTACGGTATTGTATGTGGAAGAACCATGGTTTTATGCGGAAGAAAAGTATTGCAGAACTAAAACACCAACGAATGTATTTAGGTTTGTTATCTAGCTTTATTTTCTGGATGAGGCAAAACCAACAAATGTAGTGTCTACTTAATTAACCGACGTTATAAACGTCCAGTTAAGTATTGGGTGTAAACCAAGTGTAACCACTACTTTACATGCAGTTTGAATTGTCAGTGGTGTATACCCACGTGTGTGCTAACAGTGTGAATAACGTCCAGTTAATTATCAATGACATCTGGTTAAATACCGGGTGTAAACTGAAATTTTAATGCTACGATCAATAGACTCCCGCCACTTATCTTCTCCAGAATTATTGTAGTACAAAGTTTTTATCTAATTTAATTTGAGAGAGGTGTCACACTCACCATACGATGTGGGGCTCATATGACTTAGTGTTTTAAAGGAGGGGAGATAAGTGTGTGTCCTTGGAATTGGCCAAAAATATCTCAACGAAGTGAGTTCGAAACTCACTGGCATCTTATTTTTTCTGCTCTAATTTGAGTAAATTTATCTGTTTCTTTTTCAGGAGTCATAATGAGATGGAGAAAAGATTAAAAGTGTGGACATACAAAGAAGGCCAACAACCACTATTCCATGATGGTCTATTAGGCTATGTGTACTCAACAGAAGGACATTTCATAGATGAGATCGAAAGCGGATTAAGTCATTTTACAACCCAAAATCCTGATGAGATCATTTGTTCTTCCTTCCGTTCAGCGTGATTAACATCAAACGAGTTCATTCTCGCGCCAAATCCGTCGATCCCGTAGACATGGCTTCAACTGTTTGTGGAAGACTATGTAAAGGTTGTCTCGATTAAGTATGCATTTTGGAATAGAAGCAGTGGAGCTGACCATTTCATGGTTTCATGCAACGATCGAGTGAGTCTTTCTTTTCATAATTCTGAGGATTTTTTGTCACATAAGAAAAAAAAAGAAAGACCGACAATTTTTCGCATAACTTTCACATTTACTTTCTAAGAAATGGCTTGTGCAAAATAACTAGTTTTTACATACAACAAAACCAAAAATTGGTGGAGTTATAGTATACCAAACACTGAAAATTTCGACTATCCTTTTCTTGGATGATCTCCATTCAACGACTTCCTTTAAACTTCTTATGTTGCATGCACTCCTTATATTTCAGCTGTTGTTTTGAAAAAAAGTAGAAACAGTAAGTGATAGCAACCAAGTAGAAAATTTATTGATCAAGTCGTATTGGATTTTCTTTTTTATGGAAATAAAGGTTGAGAAACTAGTAGAATCATAAACGAAATCAAAGTTGAGAAACTACTGGAATCATAAACTGAGCTAAGTTTCGGGTACATTATGAACACTACAAGAGTCTTTATCCTCTTCTTTTAGAATGTACAGTCGCGTTCCTTACGCCTCTGAATCCCAACAGGACTCTACACACTTGATTCCCTTAACTGATCTCACCCACAAATAAGAGTTGCTACGACCCAAAATCGAAGACTTAATAAATAAATCTGTCTCACATAGAAAAGTCTATTTAGATAGATAAATCTGTCTCCCACAAAAATACCTACAAGGTTTTGTTCCGTCTTTCGATAAATCAAGGTGCACAGGAACCAATTGATATGCCGGACTTATATTTTCGAAGAACATCCTAGAAATATCAATCACCTCACAGTAACTTAACTACATGGTAGTAGAACAAGTTATTGTGGAATCACAAACGATGAGACAAAGATGTTTTTATCTTACTTATCGGAGATAAATCTCGAGAAAATCTTAGAGAAGATAGTACTCAATACGATAGAACAAAGTAAAATCAGAACACGCAACTACAGAGAAATTAGTTGGGACTGGTTTCACAATCCCAATGAAGTCTTCAAGTTGTTAACCTATGAGGGTTTTAGGAAAAACCGAGGTTAAAGGAGAATCGACTCTAGTCGCAACTAGTATCACACATGAGGTATGGGGATTAGGTTTTCCAGTTGCTAGAGTTCTCCCTTATATATTCTTCAAATTAGGGTTTGATAACTTTGAAACAAAGCAATCAATATTCACCGTTAGATGAATCCTGATCTAAGAGTCAAGCTAAGTTTGCTTGAAACCAAAGCAATATCTCTCCACCGTTAGATGTTCTTAACTTGTTGCACACAAATGAAATGTACCTTCATTTAGATATAGGTAACCGTACCTAAACGTGTACAATTAGTTGGCTCAACAATAATTAACCGAAGTTAGCCATATGAACACTTTCATATCAACCTTGTTCATCTTAACACATCTAGTTCAAATGACTCAAATGAAACTAGTTATGTTACTCATAGAGTTGTTCAATTGTTTATATTCTCAAAGAAGTATACAAGACACAATTTAAGCAAAATTGGTTTTGATTCACTCGAATGAATACATGAACATTATATCCACGGTTTGCAAAAGATTGCATTCCTTATTATATATAAATGTATTTGTTCATGTCTTAGCCGGTATTAGAACTTAACCACTCAAGTATGCAAACGGGTACACATACTTAGAGTTCCGGACTTGGTCTGTGTTCGCTAATACGCAAACGGGTACGCTGACTATCGTATAAACCGAACTCAGTTGAAATCCGTATGAAAACGGGTACGCATATTAAAGTTCCCGGACTTCAACAGTTGAATCAGTACGCATACTGGTACACATATTAGATTATCGGACTTGGAGTACACTTGCAACAGTGAGCATACAAGTACGCATATTGTGCTATATCCAATCATTGGTTAATCGTTCTAAACTCTCGTTTCAATCATTGAAACACATTATTAGAAGATGAAAATAGTTGTCTCACATAAAATATTAGCTTCAAAGCAATTTTCAAGTGATCGAATGATCAATACGAAACATTCCGAGTCTACATCAAATGACTGTCTCACACAAATTACATAAGATGTTACCAGGCGATTTTCACATGATCATCTTTTTACTTTCGTCAAGAAACAAAGATGAACTTGGTTAAAGCGAAAGATTACTAACACATATTTCAAGAAATGTGTAAGCGAGTTAAACTCAGGTCGAGATATCAAATGTGTACATATAAAGTCTATATAGTTGTACGACTTAGTCTCAGTAGGAGATAGAAATGAATGTGTTCAACTCAGCATCATAGTGGTTGAAGATCCGTAGTCGTAAAAATAAGAAAACAGTTGTTCTCAATCATTTTTATACAGTGTCATAGTATTATTACACAACATCAAAGTTCAATTGTACCACAACTTTGACAATAATACTATGGTGATATGTATCACTCCCCCGTAGTCAATACCTCATCTTACAATGAAAACCACTCCCCCTTACATAATGATCCGTAAACCATATGTATATTTAGTGTGAACTACAAAATAATTCTCCCCCTTTTTGTCAATATAAATTGGCAAAGGTACGAAAACTAGTGGGATCATAATGAAATTTTCAAAGAGATACTTCATGACCAAAAGAAAACATATCAACTTTGTTTAGATGATTTCACATGATCGAAACTTAGTGTATTCATCAAGGAGTTTATAAAGATACAAGAAAACTCTTACAATATTCCAGAGCCGCACTCCCCACAAAGATATGACAATTAAGCACAAGTTCAATTAAGAACTCTCCCCCATAAAATGTCATTCCCGAAAGAACAACAAGAGCGACCTTACTTTTACAAGAAAAGAAGGATTTCTTTGGACATTAACAAATCACATGAAACATGAATTTGTATCCAAAAATCTCAATTAAATTAACCACAAAGGAAATGATTAATTTAATCGGAAATGTTCAACATAAGAAAACTTATGAACCCACACAGTACTTTCACATAGAAGTGGATCAGGGAAAGACCAATACTGGGGAATATTTGCATAACGATATATAATAGACTTAACTTTTGAGCATATATGAGACAATCATAGTTCACTGACGTAAACACAAACATATCTCATACCAATTTCACAATATATAAAACCAATAAATATTAATACTGCAAAAATCATCTTCCAAATAACCTAGAATTTAAATAAATAAATTTAAAACATTGCAAGATGAAAACGTTGGAAATAGCTACGTGTAATCACAATAATTGCTATTCCAAACCCCAATTATCCTTCTTAGAACACAAGAATAAATTCTCATAAGAAGTTTCCTATATATTAAGGTTCTTGAAAAATTCTTTATCGTCCCCGAACTCCTTGTCTTCAACAGACATTGGAACATAAGGTTCATGAAGAAAGGAGTCAATTCCAACGAACCTTATAGACTGATACCGAACCAGGGCCTTCTAAATATCAGGAGTCCTTAAAACAATAACCTTTATTTGTTGAATCTCCTTTCTTGTTTTCTCCAACTCTTCAAGAACACCAGAAAACTTATGAAGAATTGAAGGGACAACCCTTGGTTTCCTAACATTCCTCCTTTTTCTTTTCAAAGTTAAAGGTAAAGGAGATTTATCTTTTCCCTTCATGATTGATGGCTTAAGAATCATATTAACATCTTTTCCATAGAAGACATAATGCTTGGAGTCTTCATACAAGTATGAGATTGGGAGAGAAATTCACAAATCAAGATCGACAAGCAACCTTGTGATAAAAGGAGTTTTCGGGGAAGGAAAAACGAATGTAGGGTTACAGAACCTTTATACAAAGTAAGAAGGATTCACGTACACACAACTCTCAACCCTAAAGAAGACAGATTTATCGATTTTGACTCTCTTTTAATGATCAAGCAGGGAAAGCCTTTTCAATACCAATTACAGATATGAAAAGAGCAATGGAATTCCAAAAAAAAATAAAAAAAAAATCTTTTCCTAAAGCCTGAAACGTGCTGAACTCTTTTCTCTTTTGGACCAGGCACATGAGACAAGATGCACCATCAAAACAATTAATCTTTGTTGGGGTGAAAAAAATTCTTAATCTATCCACCATAACCTTCTTATACAAAATTCTTAATACCCTGTTTCACAGAATATTTAGACTTTGTTCTTTTCTATAATGGTCTAACCGTTTTTTTAGATATTAACTTTTTCGAAGAATTAAGTTTACATACCTCAGATGACTTCTGAACAAGTTTGAGCTTGTTTCCTCTCTGTTGAAGTTTTTTGACATATCTTATCTTATGTTTTTACATGAAACATTTGGAGAGTTCATGACTCTTGAGAGTACAATAAGAACATGTCAATATGGAGGAAAGTTCAGATACCATAATTGAGCAAACTGCTAAACACATTGAGGTACCTGAAACATGAGAGATAGAATTTTTAGTAGATAGGGAAAATTCCATTTTATCCTCCAAGGTGGTCGAAGTTTCTCCTGGGAGAATATCAAGATTGATGTACGTATTTCTACAATTATCAAAATCAATATTTTCACCAAGGGGTGCAACACTTGACTTTTTGTCTTCATTAGAATCATAGTGACCAAACATTTCATCAAGAGTTGCAGCAAAACCTATGTTCCCAGTGTATTTTCTATGGTTTGGACACTCATTAGAAAAATGACCAAAACCTTTACACTTGAAGCACTGAGGCATATCCTCATCATCAGTATCGACAGTATCCTTGTTTTTAGGAGGAACACGATCATGAGGTTTAACTGATGATCTAGGTCTATCTCTAGTGAACCATTTACTTCCCTTCAAAAGAAGATCTCTAAACTGTCTTGTGATCAAAGAGACTGACTTGTCAAGATCTTCATCCGATGAATAGAATCTTCCACAGAGATGCCAACACTTTTACTTTTATCAAGTCTTTTAGTGCTCTTTTGTTCTTTAAAAGAAACATCCTTTCCGGATTTGGATATATGCTCATGATCAAAGATCTTTAACTTCCCAACAAGAGTATTGCTAGAAAGAGTTTCAAGGTTATTTCATTCAACGATGGCATGTTTCTAAGAATCGTATGTTGCTGGAAACGATCTGAGAATTTTCATCACAATGTCCTTTTCAGGAATAGTCTTATCCAACACTTAAGATGCATTAACAATTTTAGACACTTTGTGATTAAACTCATCAAATGAATCTTCATCATCCATGCGAAGCTTTTCCCTATGAGAATTTAGGTTTTGAAGCTTAGCTTCTTTTTCACAGGTATTCTCTTCAAATAAGGTTTCTAAGATATCGCAAGAATCTTTAGACCGAGTGCACATAGTCACATGATTCTGAAGATCTGTGGAAATGTCATGGATGATCGCATTTAAACCGTTAGAATTTTGCTTTTTAGCGAGAATCTCTTCAGGTTCATAAGCACCAATATCCTTTGGAGCAGTTACACCGTTTACTGTAATTAAAGGAGGATCATAGCCATTAATTGCCCGAACCCATGATTGAAAATCACGCGCTTGAAGAAAGGCAAGCATAGAAATTTTCCATCATAAGTAATTCGAGCCATCAAAGTCTGGTGGTACGTTTATAGAGATAACACTTTTGTCTATAGATTCTGATTACTACAAACACAGACTTATGAGGTCTTAACGTGTTTGCCTGCGCTGATACCATTGAAAAAACGGGGATACAAACCACACCCAATATTTCGTTTAGGAAATCTATATGGACAAACTCTAATATACTTTCAATAGAATCAACTAGACAGTCAGCCTCAATCTTTATAAAAGTATATCCAAGAATTATATTTCAATTTCTCAACTCCATGTGCAATAGAACAAATAGGAATCTGCGAGCCCGATTCATATGAGAATAACTTGGACGGTATCAAAAACCAATATCCAAGTGTCAATCAATTTAATCAACAACCCAAAGGTCGGATTCATAAATTGATTGATCTTACGCACAACCTGTGATATTTCAATTATATAAAAATATAATGAGGAAAAGAAATAACACAGACACCAGAAATTTTGTTAACGAGGAAACTGCAAATGCAGAAAAATCCCGGGACCTAGTCCAGCTTTGATCACCACACTGTATTAAGCCGCTACAGACACTAGCCTACTACAAGTTAACTTCGGACTGGAATGTAGTTGAGCCCTACAAAATCTCACACAGATAAAGGTACAGTCGCGTTTCTTACGTCCCCAGAACCACGCCGAATTCTACGCACTTGATTCCCTTAGCTGATCTCACCCACAACTAAGAGTTCCTACAACCCAAAGTCGAAGACTTAATAAACAAATCTGTCTCACACAGAAAATTCTATATAGATAGATAAATCTTCCTCCCACCAAACATCTATAAGGTTTTGTTCCGTCCTTTGATAAATCAAGGTGCACAGGAACCAATCGATATACCGGACTTATATTCCCGAAGAACAACCTAGAAATATCAATCACCTCACAATAACTTAACTATATGGTAGTAGAATAAGTTATTGTGGAATTACAAACGATGAGACGCAAATGTTTGTGACTAATTTTTATCTTACCTATTGGAGATAAATCTCGAGAAAAACTTAGAGAAGATAGTACTCAATGAAAAAGAGGGGGTACAACAACCACACCCAACAATTCGTTTGGCAATCTGAGAGGACTTACTCCAATATACTTTCAAGTGATTCAACTAGACAGTCAGACTCAATCTAGAGTAAATTACATCAAAGAGTTTATATCTCCATCTCTCAATTCATTCTGTAATCAACAAATAGGAATTTGTGATCCCGAATATAAGAGAAGTAACTTGAACGGTACCAAAGACCAATGTTCAAGGATCAGTAAATTTCAATCAACAACCAAAGGCTGGATTTACCAATTGATCGAATCAACACATAACCTGTGATATTTCAATTATATAACAAAATATAATGCGGAAAAGAAATAATACAGACACCAGAATTTTGTTAACGAGGAAAACCGCAAATGCAGAAAAACCCCGGGACCTAGTCCAGCTTGGAACACCATATTGTATTAAGCCGCTACAAACACTAGCCTACTACCAATGAACTTCGGACTGGACTGTAGTTGAACCCTAATCAATCTCACACTGATTCAAGGTACAGTTGCGTTCCTTCCCAGCAAGATACTACGCATTTGATTCCCTTAGTTGATCTCACCCAAAACCAAGATCTTCTATGACCCAAAGTCGAAGACTTGATAAAAAAAATTGTCTCACACAGAAAAGTTTATTGGAATAGATAAATCTGTCTCCCACAGAAATACCTGCAAGTTTTGTTCCGTATTTTGATAAATCAAGGTGAACATGAACCAATTGATACACCGGACTTATATTCCCAAAGTACAACCAAGTATTATCATCAAAGCAATTTTCAAGTTATTGAAATAATCAAAACGAAACATTCCAAGTCTACACCAAATGATTGTATTACACAAACCATGTAAGATATTACACGGCAATTTTCACATGATCATCTTTTGACTTTCATCAAGAATATAAGATGAACTTGGTCGAAGCGAAAGCTTACCTACACATATTTCGAGAAATATGTAAGCGAGTTAAACTCAACTCGAAATATCAAATGTCCATAGAAGAAAACTATATAGCACTACGACTTATGTCTCAATATATGAGATAGAGTAGAAATAGACTTTCCAAGTGATAAATGAGTTTAGTCTCCACATACCTTTTGTTGATGAAGTTCCACAAGCTCTCCTTAGTAGTTCTTCGTCTTCAAATGATGAACGCGGTGAAGCCTAAAGTTCAACTACACAATCTATGTCCTAGTACGAGATATATATAAGTAGACTAGAAATCAAGATTTATAGTTTTGATCACTAACAATGACAAACATGCTTGAGATAAAAATGCATGCCAGTTTGACCGAGCAGTGCTCTAAAAATCAATACGAGAACAAAGTAAGATCAGAACACACAACTACAGAGAAATTAGTTGGTTCTGGCTTCACAATCCTAATGAAGTCTTCAATTTCGTTAACCTGTGAGGGTTTAGGAAAAACCTAGGTCAAAGGAGAATCGACTCTAATCGCAACTAGTATCACACAGGAGGTGTAGGGATTAGGTTTCCCAGTTGCTAGAGTTTTCCCTTATATAGTCTCCAAATCAGGGTGTCATATCTTTGAAACAAAGCAATCAATATTCACCGTTATATGAGTCTTGATCTAAGAGTCAAACTAAATTTGCTTGAAACCAAAGCAATATCTCTCCATCTTTGAATGGTCTTAGCTTGTTACACACAAATGAAATATACCTTCATTTAGATATGGGTAATTGTACCTAAACGTGTACACTTAGTTGGCTCAACAATAGTTAACTGAAGTTAGCCATATGAAGACTTTCATATCAACCTTGTCCATCTTAACACATCTAGTTCAAATGACTCAAATGAAACTAGTTATGTTACTCTTAGAGTTGTTCAATTGTTTGTATTCTCATAGAAGTGTACAAGACACAATTGAAGCAAAATCGGTTTTGATTCATTTGAATAAATATGTGAACATTATATCCACGGTTTGAAAAAAATTGCATTCCTTATTATATATAAATGTATTTGTTCATGTCTTAGCCGATTTTAGAACTTAACCACTCAAGTATGCAAACAGGTACGCATACTTAGAGTTCCGGACTTGGTCTGTGTTCGCCAGTATGCAAACGGGTACGCATACTATCGTATACAACCGAACTCAGTTGAAATCCGTATGCAAACGGGTACGCAGTTTAAATTTCCCGGACTTCAACAGTTGAATCAGTACGCATACTAGTACTAGATTCCCGGACTTGGAGTACACTTGCAATAGTTAGCATACAAGTACGCATATTGTGCTATATCCAATCATTGGTTAATCATTCTAAACTCCCATTTCAATCATTGAAGCATTATTAGAAGTCGAGAATAGCTGTCTCACACAAACTATTAGCTTCAAAGCAATTTTCAAGTGATCGAATGATCAATACGAAACATTCCGAGTCTACATCAAATGATTATCTCATAAAAATCATATAAGATGTTACCATGCGATTTTCACATGATCATCTTTTGACTTTCGTTAAGAAACAAAGATGAACTTGGTTAAAGCGAAACCTTACTAACACATATTTCGAGAAATATGTAAGCAAGTTAAATTCATCTCGAAATGTCAAATATGTATAATATAAAGTCTATATAGTTATACAACTTAGTCTCAATAGGAGATATAAATGAATATACTTTCGTGTGATAGATGAGTTCAAGTCTCCACATACCTTTTGTTTATGAAGTTCCTCCAAGCTCACCTTAGTAGATCTTCGTCTTCAATTGATGAACACCGTGAAGTATAAAGCTCAACTACACATTCTATCCTAGCCCGAGACATAGCTATAAGTAGACTAGAAATCAAGACTTATAGTTTTGACAACTAAACTTGACAAACAAGCTTGAGATAACAACGCTTGCGATTTCTATTAAGCAATGCTCTAACACCTTCAGTAAACAAGAGACTAAATACCATACTTGAATATATTTAACACATTAAATAACTTTTTTATTATCTCGAAGGGGCTCCAGGAGATAAGTGGTGACTGATCATTTTTCAATTTGTTCACTTAACCTCACCATCGAGAACATTTTTTCAAACTAGCCTAATGTTCTTTAAGATTACGTATTATGTGATATTAGGTAACAAATTACAAGTTGATGGGTCATCCATTACAGTTAGATCTAGGATAAGGAAATTGAGGGAACTTGTTCTGCTATCAAGAACTAGCGTAAGTGAAGATAGTTTTGTATTTGTTCTTGAAGATAAGTTTAATAGATCTAGGGAGACTTCCATGGAAGATAATCATAAGAAGCTTCACCAACTTCAGAAAGATGGTGAATCAATGAGAAAAGAACTTGAAGCATTGAAATTGTCAATGGACAGAGTTCTGACAAATGAACAGAAGAAAGTCCTCATTATGATTTTTAAGTGAAAATATGATATGAAGTTGATGATTGAGATACTGAGACTAAAGATTCATCTCAAGAACAAGGAGGGGTTGTCCTCTGGGTTTTTTTATAAAAGAATTCTATTTTTTTTTTATAATTAACCATATAATACTTCGAAAGGAAAACAATTGCTGAAACATGATAACTCTTATTGTTTATTTTGTTATATTGAATTATTAAAGATACAAATTATTTTGACGATTTAATATAATGCTTGGAATTTTGGGTTACTTGATTCCTATAATTGAATTTTGATTCTGATGTTAGTAGAGCAGAATCATAGCATAGTTAATATATTTTCCATTACTATTGAACATACAATAATTTTATTAATGATAAACAAGTGTTTTTAATATGTTGTGGAGTTTTTTATATATTATCATAAATATGAATCTGAATTTCGTCTAGATATTTCTAATGGATATATTAGACATCATGAAGATAATATATGTTGAATTTCATAGTTTTTGACATCGGAAAATATTTTTTTAAAGTATTTCACAAAATTGCATAACACCACTAGAAAATCCTGACAAACATAAATTTAATCCTGAATGGAGTCCTTTTTTCTGATCTTTGGTGTTGATATATTGAGTTTGTGTATAACATGAAACTTATAGATCAAGAATTGGATAAAAACAAAGAAGAGAGAGAGAGAGATAGTTCTAGATATTCTTTGTTTGAGTCGATTGAAATGACGAAATCTCAATCTCAATCTTAGAAAGAGCAAAAAGCTTTTGGGAAAAAGCTTCCAATGCTTAATTCAAAGAAATTTTACTGCAAAAATTGTTTTAATGGGGATTTGATTGTGGAAAGAGATACCCTTATTGAGATTGCAACGCATATTTTGCAGGCTCATAATCACCACCACCAGTAGATTTTTTTTTTAGGGTTTCATCATTCTTTCTACTATATCATATAAATTGGACAAAGTAGAAGAGGATTGATGAGCTACTAGGTTCATTTTGTTTCGTTCTAAGGTTTTGATTTTGCTCATCATCAATATTCTACATCATCATCAGTGGGACAAAGTAAAAGTTGATGTTTGAGGGTTTGATTCTAGGAGTGGTGGTTTTAATTTCAAATTCTGCATCTCTACAACTAATTTGGGTGCTAATGGAAGATCTATAGATAAATGGTTTGGGATTTAAAGTTAGAAATTTCAATTCATGCCCTGATTGAAACTATGTTTTTTAATTACTTTTAATTATTGTAGTTTAATCGAATGAAATCAAAGGATTAATCTATCTTTATGAGGGAAAAAAATCAAGAATTTATCTTCAAAAATTATTTGAAAATTTCCATTTGGAATTACAGCTTAAGAGATATAGTGATTTCAAAATTATTATGCATATCTGGACAACTAATGGGATGTGATTACATATTAAAGATTAGGGAAGTAAGAATGATACATATAGAGATGATATGTTTTTTATTTTAGTGATTATTTTTTATTCTTATTTTAGTGATGAATAACGTTCAAATTAGTGCGCCTCTGGAAGTTGTAATATGGTGTTATAACTGTATATAGAAGTCCATCGTATTTTTTTGATACTTGAGAGAAACTTGTAATATGTTTTTATTTTATTTCATTTTGAAGCATTTGTATGAGTTTATATATATATATATATATATATATATATATATATATATATTATTGATTTGGGGATATGTATACTCACATGTAAATGATTGCGATAGGTGATAATTTCACTTACTGTGGCTAGTTTTTATTTTTCAATGAAAATAAAAATATGTTGAGTAATGGATTTGCTGATCTTTTTGTTGCTTTGAAAGGAGTGGACAATGGTCTATGACTAATTGATCCAAAGCAGATGAGGTATGTTTGATGAACTATTGGTAGTTGTTTTAGCCCATAACGATAGATTAGTTGTATTTTAAATTGTTGAAGTGACTGTTCATTCCCTGGATAATATGTATGGAAACAAGATATTAAGGATATATACTATTGCTTACGACAGTGTACAGGTGTTACTCATAGAAGTTTGAAACTGAGATAGAAATTTGGAACCAACCAAAAGTGACTAATAAGAAACCTAGTCAAGACAAATATTAATACCAACTCTCATCAAATATTTGAACATGATTTCAATTATGAAATTATTTGATATGCTTGCATTAAACTAAGTTATGGCTCAACATTGCCACCAGATACTATTAACGATGCTTTTCAATCTAAGTGAATATGATTTACGGATATGATAAGAGGTGGGTGGATATGGGTGCTTTACCCCATGTTTGTTTTGATAGTTGCACTGAATCATTTAAAAGAAAATGTCTCAAAGTTTACTTCGGCGGAACTATTTTTTTAAAGATGTGCATACTTCCGAAATGAGAAATAATCCGTATTAAAAATTGTATTTTCTAATGGTTTAGTAATAGTTACATGTTATACTTCGTATAAATTTTCACCTGTGTTTTTTCAATAACATGTATTTAATCTAATTAACTTACCAAAGCACGTAATCTACTGAATCTTGGTAACTTGCAAAAGTATCAAAGAAAATTAAGTATTTATGAATTTTGTATGATATTTTGATGCTTCGCATATTGTGTATTGAAATCAAAATATTATCATTTAAGAAGTGAATGTTGTCTTTAAGAAAAGTGTTTGCCTTCTTGTCCTCTATATTGGGTCGAAAGAGTTTTAGTTTAGATCCTTAGCTCATGAGTTATGACTACGAACACATAACACTTCAAATCTGAATTTCAATAACTGTCCAGAACTTTGTGTATATGTTCGACACGTTATTTGTTCTTAAAAAATTTATTTCTATTTTTGTTTGAAAGATGAGATTTATAGTTTCTGAATTCCGGCTTCATACGAAGTCTGTATAATCTTTTAAATGAAAGTAGGCAGAAATGCAATTTACTATCCTAATCCGAGACTTAGCCATAAGTAGACTAGAAATCAAGAATTATGGTAAGATATGCGATAACTTTTTTATAATATTTTCACGACTTGTTTTCGTGGAGATCTATAATATCAATATGACTTATTTCTATAAATATTTATCATTAGTTTGTCATTAAGGTTGTCGTAGGTTTCAAATGGAGTAATTTATTTTCATATTCAAGAATCTGTAGTGTTACCTCCTAAAGCGCCTAATATGCAAATGTTTACTGGTTAAACAGATCAAATACATAACTCAATTTGGCTGTGCAACTACCAAAATGCTGAAGTTTACGGGGTAGTTAGAGTAAAGGTATAACTCAACTGCATCTTGTTTTGGACTAGCAGAAGCTTATTGGGGAAAGGGAGTAAATGTATAACTAAGTACTCAACTGCATCTTGTTTTGCACTAAATGTGGATTGAATACTTAGGATCTTCTGATATTTTGGAAATATGCAGTATTTTTTTTGTAAGTTATCGTTGTAATTTTCTACATTCACTTATGTTGCATCTTGTTTTGAAATAAATGTGGATTGAATAATTAAGATCTTCTGTATTTTGAAAATATGAAACATTTTTTTGTAAGTTGTCGCTGCATTTCTACGTTCATTACTTGGAATTCACTTATATTTTATGACGTTCGGTCAATACTTCAAATTTTCTGATGCACAAACAAAATGCGAGAAAGTAACTTCCGAAAAACCTCTGAATTTAAATACAAAAGAACTTACTCAAATTCTACAATCACAATTACACTATGAACTGATGCAAAGTTTACAATTCAAATTCAGAAGTAAAATAGAATAATTACATACTTAGGTTACACATCTTACTCGAACATATTTCTAACATCTTTTTGATCAAATGTAAGTTTCTCATATACAGCTGCCTGAACCACTGATCCATGGAGTCTTTTGTGGGTTCAGATTCTTGTTTTCTTCTTTACCTTATCAAATTCCAATTTAACTTTCATTTCAACTTTCTGACATTTTGTAACTTCATATTTTGGTCTTTGTTGCTAATGACATCCAAAACCTCGACATCTTGACATTCAATAATTTTACACACATCTACATCCATATCTGCATATTATCATAAACGGATTCAGAGATACGAGAAATCTCTCATAATTGTTAACAAAATATGAAACTCTTGAACTAAATCAATGGAAACACTCAACAGTAAAAAATAATTAACCACTAAAGAAAATGAATGAAAGGTTGAATAAAACTTTTGACTTTAGCAACAATAGCCTATCTCTGTGAATGACTACGTTGATCTTATTAAAAATTAAATCCATAACAGACGATGATGGCCAGAAATTGTTGCTCTTATCAAAAACTAAACCAAAAATCATCGAGTACAGATGACGACACAATTCAAAGCGATGTGATTAATACATGTACCTGATAAGTCACAAAATTAATCAAAGTTATTTAAATTGATGACATAGACGAAATGATTTAAGGTTTACTTAAATCTCTATGTTGATCAAATTTAAGAAATCTAGCTTTTCTTTTTCATGTTTCCATGATGAACAAATTAACAAACGATTAGATAATATAACTCTAAGAAAAAATTGGTGTAATCACTTGTTGTAAATCAAATACAATATATGAATCTAAGAGAATCACTTACTGATTTCGATTATTCTTCAACAACCAAAGAAGAAAATTTTCAACACATCTTTACTTGTTTCTCGTATTTTCTTTCTCGGTTCAGATACGGGAATAGAAGTGACATCTAGTTTTTATTTGATCTTTTCAACAACTGTAGTAAATAAAGAGACATAAATCTAGTTTTATTTTATTTTTGTTTTAGAAATTGATACGACTTTTTTATTTTCAAGTAAAAACAACAAAAAAAGTTGTATTACAATAATTTTTTTAAAAGTCTTTGATGTATTTTCAAAGTTGTTGTAGTAATATGATTCGTTCAAGACTTGTGAAAGCGGATTTTTAGATTTTTTAATAAATAAAAATAGCGAACTAAATTAAAAAGATGTTGTGAAAATTATGGAGAGAATGGGACTAGGATTCCACCATTGGTTGATATTAGTGATTTAATAAAACAATAATTATTCAACTCAACATTCAAATTGATTCTAATAGTATTGCCTAGACATGTAGATTTCCAAAAGAATAGATGTTAATCCAAGCATAGAATATCAAAACCCTAAAGCAAGCATATTCTATCAAGAGAAAATACACCTAACTAATGAAAATCATATAAACAATTTTTAGTTTAATGAAAAAATCATAATAGAGTTGTTGTAATTAAATAATACAAATATATCACTTTTATCGAAGCAACGACTTCCTCCATAGCCCCAAGGATTGGGTTTAGCTCATCATTGTGGAAACGCGCTCAAAAGTTGATTTCAATGCTCAAAGTGTTTACAAATGATGAATTGGAGAAAAACTATTAAAAATCGGGTGTTTGCAACGTTTTTAATTGTTGCAAAACACTGTTACATAAAACAATAAAAGCCAATTGTCGTTGTTCAGCTTCTACGATCCCCGCCTCTGTGTCATTATCACTGTTGATAAACGACTGTCTTTGTGAGTCTGTTCTTCGTGTTCTTCCGTTCTGCAGCAGCAGAAATGGTGTTCTCTGCAACTCGATTTTTCGGCTCTGTGATGCTCTGTAACTCTCCCAAACTCTCTATCTCCCTTCCTCGCAACCTCAGCAACATATTTATATCCAACAGGTGAAGAAAATCCTCCGTAATAACTCAAAATGATCTTCATATATCCTGCAGTGAAGAAAATATTTTCTGGAATATTTTCTTTCGATTCTTGATTCCTTCACGCGTCTGTGGATGTCAACTTCTCCTTTTTTACCTCGTACATGCTTCCAACAGTTGTTAGATTCTTCCCAGCATACGCAAACTCTCTCCAACTCATGCAAATACCGTGAATATCTCCTCCCTTTGCACACACACCTATTTTTTCTTCCTAACGATTATCCAGCCAAACCGGATCAATTCCAACGACCCTACCACGCCTGTTAAGCTAAATAAAGTCTTCCCATGAAGTTTCAGCCATTGAATCACACTATAACCCCTCCAAATCACGAACTGAAAATCTGTGAATATTTTCCCGCCAAAATTTATATTTGAATTTGAAGAAGATGGGTGCTTTGGACAAAAATGGGTGATGTGGACAAAAATGGGCTACATATAGCCGTGGGTGACAGTTAGCAAAAATGGGGGTCCGTATAGCAAATGTCCTCCGGGGTGCTCCGAGCAATTTTTCGAGCCGAATTTTCCAACAATATTTATTTTCCAAAAATACATAAAAAATAATATTAGTACAAAAATCGAGTTCCAACAATATAGACATTGAGGACAATTTAGACACAAAAATGTGTCTATCAGTCTTCATCGACAATAATTTTATTATTATAATATTAAATTAAAATTTGACTGAGGGTTCCCTCTCTCTATCCCACGTTTTCATTATTTTATGGTGACACGTCAGCTGAATGGTGAATGGAGTGTTAAATGGTGGGGGAATAGCATTTCCGCTTTTAAAATCACAACAACCTCCCTCTGGCAATCAAACTACTCTGTCTTCTTTTCTCAAATTATTTTTTTTCTGAAATAATGTAAAAACACATCTAATTAAAAATTACATCAAACCTGGTGCAAAGGAAAACCCTGAAAAAATTGATGATGATGATGATTTTATGGTGGTCGAAGAAGAGAAAGTGAAGAGGCACCGGGAATTTCATTTAATTGAAGACAATCAAAAGTTGAGAAAACTCAATGATGAAAAGGAATCGATGGTAAAAGAAGTTGAATCGTTGAGATCAAAGTCAATTAATGTCGAAGCCTTAAGGAATTTGTTGAAATAAATGGAGGAGAAACTGAAAAAAAAATCAGCAGGATGTGGTTCTAACAAAAGCTGTATGGAACATTACGAAGAATGAAGCATAATTGAAAGCCGAAAAAATAGTTCAAAAGGCCGAAGATGAAATGATTTGTATGATTCAGATTATTAAATTGAAGATTAATATCAAGGAAGAGGAGGAGAAGAAATAGAAAAAGGTTACTGCTTAGTCAGGGGTTGTTTATCAGTGTTTTTAAATCACTGTGGATGGAATTCAGCTTTAGGGAGTTTGATTTTTGAGCATAATCATATCACAGTTAATATTTTTCCATTAATATTTAGCGTAGAAAAATATTGTTAATGATAAACAAGTGTTTTTGACATGTTTATAGAGTTTTCTATATATCTCATATATATGAAATTAAAATTTGGACTAGATACTTTTACTGGAAAAGTTAGACATTATGAAGATTATCTATGTTAAATTTCATAGTTTTTGACCGGAAAAATATTTTAAGTATTTTACAAAATTGCATAATGCAGTTTGAAAAATTCTGACGAACATATATTGAACCCTGATTGGAATTGTTTTTTCTGATATTTTGTGTTGATAAATTGAGTTTTTGTATAACATGAAACTTAACGATCAAGAATTTATCTTCAAATATCATTTGGATTTTTTCATTTGGAATTAAAGTTTAAGATGGTGATTTCAAAACTATTGTGCATGCCTGTCCAAATTATGGGATGTCATTAGATATTAAAGATTGGAGAAGTAAGATTAGTACACACAGATGATATATTTTTGATTTTACTGCTTATTTATATTCTTATTTTAGTTATAAATAATGTTCAAACTAGTGCGCCTCATGTGGTTGGTTATATGCTTAGTTGAAAGTTGTAAATATGGTGTTCTAACTATAGAAGTCATCGTCTTTGTTTGATACCTAAGAGCAACTAGCAATACACTTTTTTTTAATTAAAGCATTTGTATGATTTGGGGATATGTATGTTCACATGTAAATGATTGTGATAGGTGATAATTTCACTTACTTTGGCGAGTTTTTATTTGTTAAGGAAGATAAAAAATTATGAGTAAACGTCGGAAATAAATCGATGTGTAGAGCAATGGTTTTGATGATATTTTTGTTTCTTTGGAAGGAGCGAAAAATGGTTTATAACTAATTGAACCAAAGCAGATAAGATATGTTTGATGAACTATTGGTAGTTGTTGTAGATTGCAGCGATCAATTAGCTGCATTTTAGATCGTTAAAATGAGTGTTCAATCCTAGTATGATGTGTATAGAAAAACATATTAAGTATATATTTTATTGCCTGGATACCAAATACTATTAACGATGTTTTTCAATCTGAGTTACTGTGCTTTGCAAACACAATGAAAGGTGCGCAGATTTAGGTGTTGTACACTATGTTTGTTTTGATAGTTGCACCGAATCCTTTGAGAGAAAATGGTATGGTCTCAAAGTTTACTTCGGTAGAACTATTTTGTTAAAGATGTTCATACTTTCGAAATGAGAATGAATATAGTTTCCGACTATCTTGTTATTAACAACATTAACATTAAAAATTGTATTTTTATTAAGGATTTAGTAATACATACGAGCATGTTATATTTCATATAAATATTCAAGAATATTTTTTTAGTAACATATGTTTAATCTTACCAACTTACCAAAGCACATAGACTCTCGGATCTTGGTAACTTGCAAAAGTAGCTAAGAAAATTGAAGTGTTTTGATGCTTTGCGTATTGTGTCATGAAATCAAAATCTAATCATTTAAGTATTGAACGTTGTCTTTACGAAAAGTGTTTTCCTTCTAGTCCTCTATATTGGGTCGAAAGAGTTTTTATTTGGACCGTTAGTTCATGAGTCATGACTAAGAACACATAACACCTCAAATCTAAATTTCAAGAACTATCAAGAACTTCGTGTACATGTTAGACACACTATTTGTGCTTAAAAAATTATTTCCATTTTTTTTTAAATATGAGATTTCTAGTTTCTGAATTGGTATTAAACATCGGACTTCAGCTTCGGATGAAGTTTGTAGAATTTTTTAAATCAACGTAGGAAGAAATACAATTTACATAAGTAACTTCTCAATTTTAAATCTTTTGATGTTGATTTGAAATTTCTTTTGAACCAAGGAATAGTAAGGGTTCCATATCATATATGAACGTTGAACTTAGACTAAAGGAACTAAAACATGAAGATGACAAGTTCACTAAGAATGAACCTAACTAGACAAGCATACTAGTGAAACAAAAACTTTGGTCCTGAATTTGGCATTGCTTGTACAGTGAAATATAAATTCTCACTGAGAAAACACTTTGCTTTTTAATCTATAGCAAAAAAAATTTGTGAGCCTACTGTCTTTAACTTAACAAACAGAAAATATAGAATTCGTTAGTACTTGCCTTTAAGATGAATCCTCCAAAGATGGAACAATTTATTCCTCGACTAGATAGAAGAATGACGTATATACTAATCCAATGTGATAGCATCGCGGCTATTTCAATAGTTGAGACCGGTCAATTACAACTATAAGAGTTGATGTTATGAGAGCCGATTATAAAAAGTCTGAGAATAATTTTCGTTGATCCCTTGGTGAAATGATTAATAAGAAGATGTGAGTACATCTTTTGTGATGAGGTGGATGTCCACTGAGATAGAGTTGTATGTGATAGATACCTAACCTAGAAACATGTTAAAAGGGATTAACTAAAGCTCTGGAAACATAATCAGAGTTTGCTTGATATAATAATTTTAAATAATCAAAATGATTTGGTAGCACACAACTCTATATTCAACTATACAGACATTTACAACGAAATTACGAACTACTCGGAGTGGAACCTGCAGGCTTGACTTACCCTAGCTCCAGCCACCACCGAAAGACTAAAGTATGAGTTTCATGTTGTTTGCGGTAAATATGAGATGTATTGATAATTATCTTTACGGTCCGCGAGTTATAACCCCAAAGATGTCACTATCCATCCACAAAAAATCCATCAAAATAAAAGTAACACAAAAACCTCATCAAAACAAAATTAACACAAAAATCCCAAAAATTTTGATGAAACCAAAATTTAAAAATTGGGGTTTTTGTATCAATTTTGTTTTGATAGGGTTTTTGTATCGATTTTGTTTAAGATGGAGTTTTAATGGTTCCCAACATTTGAGTGGGGTTTTTGTATCACAAATTTGGTCACCTTAATTTTTTATCACTAGTTTTGTTATCTTTATCGCAGTAAAATTTACAATAGAGTTAATTGGTCTTTTGGATCTAGAACTTGGACAATTATCTTTATCACCGGATAATAAATACAACAACTCAGGTGAGACATCAAAGAAAAAAACCGATTTCAAATTTCTGATACAAATTTTGAGCGGGCTCCACTCCCCCACCCACGAAGCAAACAGAAAGCCCACTTACACGGTGAATATTGTGAGTGTCACTTTGTTTTTCTTTTCTTTTTTTGTCTGTAAATAATTATTATACACATGACTGTAGTTTGTAATATCTACTAGAGTAATTACACCAAATTTAGTATTAAGAAACAAGAGTATAATACTAATATAAAAAGTAAATGGTTGCACCAGATGGATTAAGAAATTCATTTTCTCAATATAGTCAACAAAACAAAACTCGTTTTCGACAAAAAAAAATGTTTCTTTCTTCACATAGAGGAAGAAGACATGGCTGCTGCTGCATCCTTAAAGAAACTCTTCCTTTTGTTTGCTCTCTTCTCAACAGTTTTCATCTCTCAATCTTCCCAAACCCATGGTTACTCTAACGGGTTCATATCAACCTCCTCCTATCCAACCACCATTAGCAGCAAATCAACTAATCATGAACAAAATGAGCTAAACAGGATAGAAGAAGGCCTAAAAAGAGCTCGATACGCGATTCGCCGAGCAGCTCGTAAACGGAATCTTACTAATTCCGATAGCAAAGAGAAGGATGAATTCGTCTCAAGAGGTTCTATTTACATTAATCCATATGCATTTCATCAGTTAAGTATCAAAATCCAGTTAAATTTTGCATAAACCTTAAAATATCTTTGCTAAATCATTTGAATCTGACTAGCCTAGATTTCTGCGTACCGTTAAATCTATCGAAGTCCCATCAATGGAATCAAAATTTATAGGTGACATTGACCCAAAACTATCTCAACGAAGTGAGTCCGAAACTCGCTGGCATCTTATTTTTTCTGCTTTATTAATATGTTTCTTTTTCAGGAGTTATATCGAGATGGAGAAGAGATTGAAAGTGTGGACGTACAAAGAAGGCCAACAGCCACTATTCCATGATGGTCCATTAGGCTACGTTTACTCAACAGAGGGACATTTTATAGATGAGATGGAAAGTGGATTGAGTCCGTTTACAACTCAAAATCCTGATGAGGCTCATTTGTTCTTCCTTCCGTTCAGCGTGGTTAACATCAAGAGATTCATTCTCGCACCAAATCCATCGATCCCGTGGACATGGCTTCAACTGTTTGTGGAAGATTATATAAAGGTTGTCTCGGACAAATATCCGTTTTGGAATAGAAGCAGCGGAGCTGACCATTTTATGGTTTCATGCCATGATCGAGTGAGTCTTTATTTCCAATTTTTGAATTTGTGAAACTTTAGTCGTCTCAGGTGACCGATCATTTAAATGCTGTGTTGCAGGGGACACAAATTTCTAGTGCTTTTCCGCGCGAGTTGTTCAAGAATTTGATCAGGGTTCTTTGTAATGCCAACACCTCAGAAGGTTTCCATCCCATCAGAGATGCAACACTTCCTGAAGTGAACCTAAAACATGGAGAACTTGGTCATCCGCAACTCGGCAATCAACCTACTACGAATCGTCCCATCCTTGCTTTCTTTGCTGGCCGAGCACATGGTTATGGGAGAAGTGTGTTATTCAGTTATTGGAAAGATAAAGATGATGAGGTCCGAGTCTATGAGAGCTTGCCGAAACCGCTGAACTACACTAATTTGATGACCCAGAGTAAGTTTTGTCTGTGCCCAAGTGGATATGAAGTTGCAAGTCCTAGGATTGTTGAAGCAATATATGTTGGGTGTGTTCCGGTCATACTTTCTGATCATTATGTACTCCCGTTTAGCGATGTACTCAACTGGAGCCAGTTTTCAATTCAAATTCCGGTTCAAAGAATACCTGAGATTAAGGTTATCCTGAAAAACATTTCAGCCGTGGAGTACCTAAAAATGCAAAGTAGAGTACTGCAAGTGAAGAGACATTTTATCCTCAATAGGCCTGCTCAGAGATTTGATTTACTTCATATGGTACTCCACCCGGTGTGGTTAAGGAGCCTTAATATAGGGTTCACTTCTGAAGTTGGTGGTTAAAGAAATTTGATTGATATATCAGTAACATTTTGGCATTACAATTTCAGAACTCTGAGGATTTTTTGTAACATAAAAAAATAAAATAAAAAAATAAGTGAAAACACGGATGATTTTTCGCCCAACTACCGGATTTACTTTCTATGAAATGGCTTGTGCAATAACTAGTTTTTACATACAGCAGAACCAAAAACTGGTGATGGGAGTTATAGTATATCAAACCCTAAATTGTTTGACTAATCCTTTTCCTGGCTGATCTCCATGCTTCCTTCTGATGCTCTGGAAGACTGGAAGTTCATTTGACGTCTTTTTTTGAACTTCTCCTGTTGCATGCACTCCTTATATTTCAGCTTTGCTGTTTTGAAGAAGAGTAGAAATCGTAAGTGATAGCGTAACCAAGTAGACAAGTTAAATTGACTATTAGATATTCTTTTATGGAAATAAAGGTCGAGAAACTACCAGAATCATAAACTGAGCTAAGTTTTTCGAATATATCTTCGGGTACATTGTGAACACTACAAGAGTCTTTATCAGCTTCTTTCAGAAGTTTTTTAAACTCAACAACCTGACATGTAAAATCAGTGAAAAAAAATACATTAAGCAGACTAGAAAAGAGAAATCGTGTTTCAAGATAAAAGTTCACAGAGAAAACTTAATGTCAGCCTGTTTTCTCTCTTCTTTCAACCAAATGTCTTCAGTAAACAAGATATCAGATACAATACTTAAGTACTTTTAACACATTAAAGAACTTTTTATCTTAGTTCGAAGGCTCCAGGAGAGTAGTAGTACAGGATCAGTTTTTTCAATTTATAATATAAATGTCTGGACGTATTGCATATCCTACTCTATTTTGATGGATTTCGGGCAGCCAGTGTATGTTGCTTCATCAGGATAATTTAAGCAATACTTTCATGGAAACCTGAACGTCCCATTCATATTTCAGTTTCTGGAATTTGACCCTAGTTGGAGAAGCCTTCCAGACAAGCCATGGTGGTATCCTTCGACACTGAAGACTAATGCTACCCTTCAAGGTCTTGCAACTCCAATTATAAGTCAAACATTCTAAAACGGTGTTTGCCTATCAAGATCAGTGCAAGGCTTCTGTTAGATTACCTAACTTCTCTAGATACGCCTATCTAGATCAGATATCCAAAATTATTATTTCCTTGTTTCTTTGGTAAAAGTTCTAATGCCTTTTCTGTTTACTTGCTTTCATTTTCCCCTGGCTAATATTTTTTTCTCAGATTACTCCAATCTGGATGTTTTATTTTTGTTTAGAGTGGTGAGACAGTTAATTTACAGTATTGATGTAAATATGTTAGCTGTATCTTTCAGGTTCCATAGTTGGGGATTGATTATCGATCTTCTGCACTCGCGAAAGGTTGCTATCCAATGGGGAAGTATGCTGCATTCTCTAATCAGCAAGGACTATGTACTACAGGCAAAATGCCAGGAGCTGGGTTGGCAAAGACAGATTTAGATCTAGAGAGAGGTTTAATAGGAATGGGGAGTTTGAAGTTTCTACTCTAGTGAGCTAAACCGTGGTCCTAGGGCTCGTCGAGTGATCTCATCCGCTGAGAAAGACCAGTTAACCCCTACAGCTCACAAAGATAAATATAACCTTCCAGAGTTTCAGACAGATTATGAAAATGCGAAGTTCTTTGTAATAAAGTCCTCCGGTGAAGATGATATTCACAAAAGTATCAAGTATGGTGTGTGGACTAGTACAGAAAATGGCGATAGGAAGCTGGATATGGCATTCCAGGAGGCAGAGACGAAATCTAGAGAGACGAAGTTTCCAGGAGGCAGAGACGAAATCGATAGGAAGCTGGATATGGCATTCCAGGAGGCAGAGACGAAATCTAGAGAGACGTGCAAAAGGTCTCCCATCTTTCTCTTCTTCCCAGTGAGTATAAAACTAACCTTCATACCTTAGAGGAACTTTTGGTTGTGGACTCCTGCTTATTATTTTTATTGGATAAGTGAGCTTTTTAAGGTAATTTTAGGTAAATGGGAGCGGGCAGTTGGCCTAGCTGAGATGACTGGACAAGTTGATTTCAAGAAGGATATGGACTTCTGGCAGCAAGACAAGTGGAATGGGGTCTTTTCAGTCCAATGACACATAGTTAAAGATGTTCCCAATGTCCAATTGCGACATATCATACTTGAAAACAATGACAACAAGCCTGTGACCAATAGCAGGGGATACTCAGGAGGTAATTCCTAAGAATCTTCTTTAGAGCATCTCCAATGCTAGGGGTGAAGGTCATCCTATTGTGTTGCCATTCTTACATGGCTAAAATAAATATAAATTAACCTTCTACCTAAAATCTCATCTCCAATGCTAAGGTCCTAGTACCTTGAGAAAAATCAATTTTGAAATAAAAAATGATGATGTGTCATTAGATCTGGGTCATAGAGAAAGTAAAGATATGACTTTTTGGTTTACCCTTTATTATGAGATGGCATTCATGTCATCATTTTTTATTAACCTCCACCCTAGCATTGGAGATAAATATTTGGTCAAAAAAGTGTTAAATCCTATGTGTCATGACTTTTTAAGACCTCCACCCCTAGCATTGGAGATGCTCTTATGGACTTTCTTTAGAAAATATTTTTCATGAGTTCAGGTGAATATAATTCGTTGCTATGGGATAAATTCCGTATTGATGCTTTGCATGTTGCAATGTCTATGCTATCAAGAACTAGTTTGAAAAACATTATACAAAGAAATGAGAGAGTTCAAATACCTGATTTCTTGCCAGAAAGGTGAAGCAACGCCCACTATTCCCTGCCCTGGCAGTCCGACCTGCGCGATGGATATATGTCCTAACATGGAAAGGCATGGCGTAGTTAATTACATTCCTCACCCCTGCAACATCCATACCACGAGTCATAGCATCTGAAGCAATAAGCACCTGTATTTTTCCCTCCCGAAATTTCTCGAGTGTCTTGCTGCAAACGAAGGACGGAATATGAAAATCCATTAAGGACAATTTCCAGCATCAAACAGACTCCAGTATTGCAAATGTAACTGAGTAATACCTTCAGGCTGCAGTGTATATATACAGCTCAGAAGTTGGAACGTAGATTTTCTTAATCAGTACAGGATTTACCTTCGAAGAGATTGAGGCTGAAAAGCAGAATATTCTTTGATCTTAAAGGGTAAATCAAAGCAATTTAACATGGTACAGAGTTCGTGAGTTGAATCCTTAGATTTTGCAAAAACAATGCTTTGTTCCTCTTTTAGCTCGTGCAGAAGTGCCGCCAAGTAAAGAGGTCTAGATTTTACGTCACATGTCTGAACAAACAAAGCAAAGGAAAATATACGTGAATTGATGAAAAGAATAATAGAAGGTTACTAAAAGAATGTTCACATGACACAGATTATTTAACAATATTAAACTAGTAGATTGCTCTTTTCTGTAACCAAGTATGGGAAACTAGTTAGAACCTCCAGGGGAATGGATTGATACTTCAAAAAAAAAAAAATCAAAAAGATAAAGGAATGGGTTTTTTAGTAACAAAATGCTCAAGGAGACGTACCAATTTGAATAATTGTAGCTTGGCAGGTAGCTGATAGCGGCCAGTTGTCAAAAACAAAGGGTGATGCAGATCAAGCTTGGCAAGCTTGCCAGGACTTTGTGTCAGAGTAGCAGATAAAATCATTTTCATAAGCCTCGGGCAAGGTTTACCTTTAAACCCCCTTTCGATACCGCTACATCAAAAAGATTTTTTGAAGTGTGATTAGGTTCACTATTAGCTCAAAGGAATCTGCAGACTATGAGAGGCCTTTAACACAAATACACAACTGTGGAGTATTCAAATAATCATCCTGTAACAGCAGTTTCTTAAGGTCATGGCATAGTTTGTGATTACATGTAAATGTAGTATCGTGCTGTATAAAACAAACTCAGGAGCACTGACGAAATGTATAGGCAAAATCCCAATAAGGTAAACTTTTGGCGGACAAATCTGTCCCAATCCTCTTAAAAGTTAAATTATCTGAAACAAACAATTGACTTTACAAACTAAGTATCAAAATGGGATCACATAAAACTTACGATCTTCTTATAGTTCTCAGGGGACCGAGCAAAGATTGAGAAGCCCTCGTATGCGAAAACTGGTGTTCCTCGTCTGAATGGGTCAATTGAAGCACAGCACGAAGAAAATCCTGATATTCCTCTCCAAGTAGCTTGTCTATTTCATCAACTACCTGAAAATCTCAAGTATGTGAGCCTCTATAAATTATCCTACAACAGTTAGCTGAGGTCCTATGACAGAACTGACCAATGATATGTTTGTTGTGATTCTTCTAACTAAACAGTTTTAGGGACCCATGGCTTTAGTTTCTGAGACATTATGCCATTGATTTAATTCAAAAGGCATGTAATTTGGTGTCCTGATAGTCCAGGGCGCAGACGATTGATTCCCATGAACCTCGGGTTATGACAATACTGACTACTGATCTAAAAAGATAGGGAGCTTAGAGTGATAGGAGTTAAACCTGGCAGAAACAAACATGAACATTCTCATTAAGTGATTCATATAGACTGATCAATTGACGCAAATAAATTTGTATTAATCATTACTACCTCTGTTTCAAAAATATAGGCTGGTTTCATGTACAAATTACACATGAAACCAGCCTATTGTTTTGAAACGGAGGGAATAGTATCTAAGCATACCATCAGGTGACAATTCTAACCCGTCTAAGATATTTGTCAACTATTTGAATTCCTTGTAAGTTACAACAGAAATATCACTTAGCAAAATTAGAATGTCATGCTCGCAAGGCACAAGCTAATTAAGTAATTATGTATTCAGATTCCCCTACCACACATATAACTAACTGTAAACACAAAATTGCTCTAGCAACAAAACATCTACTTAAGTATGGTACTATACAGAACCTCTCCAAACAGGAATACGCTTCGATGTCTCATCATTTGAAGAGCGAGATTACGAGTTTACAGTTTAAATCTATTCATACAAGCATAGCAAGTTGATACATCAACAAGAAATAAGGGAAAGGACAAAAAGATGGAAAGGTGCTTCTGTTAGCTTCATATAAGAAATAAGAAACTAGAGTAGAATTTCAGTCTAAAAATTATGCATCTATAACAAAGTTCACAAAGTTTCTCACTTACAAGAAATCGAAGATGCTCAAGAGTAAATCCCTTTGTTGTGTTAATATGGTCCATGAGTCTTCCAGGTGTTGCCACTAAAATATCAACTCCGCTTTCTAATTCTTTCTCTGGGTCATACCAAACACCTGCCTCGAGCGCAGGCCGCTTAATGAGCTGTGATATCTCATCTGACATTTTACCTTTACCACCAATAGCTGAACCAACAGTTAACCCCACAGCTGGTGCTATAGATTCAAATACACTTTTTACCTATACCAAAATGCGGAAAAAAAAATCACTAAACAGCACAACTCTAGAAAAACAACACATTAATTACCAATTCGGAGACGAACCTGATCTGCCAAATCACGGGAAGGCAAGACGATTAAAGCGCGTATGTGTCTAACATTCCGTGTCGAAAGAGATTGAACAATAGGCAAAGCATAAGCTAAGGTTTTCCCACTTCCAGTTGGTGAGTTAATACAAAGATCTCTCTCAAATTGACCAGGTCCAATTGTTTGTTTCCATACTGCATACTGAATTGGATACAGTGTAGTAAAATTCTCATTGATATTACTTAATGCCTCCACCAATCTGAACAGAAACAATTAGAAGAAAAAAAAACAACTCAATAATCAAAGAAATCAATCAAAATCAGTGAAAGAGACTGATAGATAGAGAAGGTGAAGTGAGGGATACCTGGGATCAAGTCCAGGAACATGTTCTAATAGAATATCTTCAATGAGATTGACATTTATAGGAGCTCTCATCCATGGGAGAACTGGGATTTTCTGCTGTTTCGGATTCTCTTCAACCGTTTCAGATGATTTTCGTTTAGTACTGACCATTTTTAAATCTCCAGTGGAAGAAAGATTAAACCCTAGAACTAACTAATGGAGAAGAGAGGGAATAATTTGATATTGTTTCTCTGATTCTGATAAACCCTAAACGGCTAAACCCAAAATCTGGCTATTTTATCAAACACGCCTAAAGGCTAAAGATATGGAGACTCAGAGTTGGGCTTGCTTACTAAATGCAGGCTCAATATATTGGACTCGTTGTATTCAGCCGCGATTGCGTCTTGTAGTTATAGCCGGTGGTGTTCCGGAATTACTCCAAATTAGATTAGGATCAACATACTTGAAAGTATCATTATCGCAAGACCATAAAACTACTAACTGCTTAACCAAATCAATATTTTCTTGCACACACTTATGACGACTTTCAAAGACCCTGCCATTATCTTCCTTCCACAAAACCCAACAAATCGCATAGTGCAATATTTGCCAGACATGTCTTCCTTTACCACGCAAAATATTGGTGGCCCAAGCTTCAAATAATTGAAGCAACGTGCTTGGTATAGACAATGATTCTAAAACCCGCAATGAAGTATTTCCAAATCTCAAAACAATACGTGTAATGAAGAAATATATGATTCGCAGATTCCCTGACATCATTGTATAAGATGCATTGTTCACTTTCTATGTCAACACCACGGTGGTGCAACATATCCCTAGTTGGAAGAGAGTCATGAAAAATAGCCCACAAAACAAAACTAACCTTGATGGGTAATGAGATTTCCTAAGAAAAGTATTGAAGCCGCAATCATCCAAATCACCAATTAGTTTCTCATAACAATTCGAAGTGCTGAAGTTTTCCATAATCTCCATTTTGTCATCCTCTTCCACCAAAAAAGGAACGTGATGTAAATCACGATTTAGTAAATCTCATTCTAGTTGCTCATTCATATTTAAAGGCCTCTTGAAATCGCAAACCCACTCTCTATTCACAATCATGTCCGAGACTGTCATCCTTGCAGCCTTGAAAAAAACTGGGAAAAGATCCTGTAAAATTCCCTTATCAAACCAATGGTCCTTCCAAAACCGAATATCCTTCCCATTCCTTACCGTGAAACTCGCCATGTTTTGGACTAATGGAACCACATTAGTAACATTCTTCCAAATCCTCCTTCCTTAAGGAATATTATCCACATCGGAAATTAAAAGATTAGTATTATAAGAGAATTTTTCATTCACTATACATTTTCCTCCAAATGTTATTTTTTTTCTTCGAAAATCTCCAAATCCAATTGATTAGCAAGGATTGGTTTGTTTTTCTCAAATTCTTCACACCTATACCCTATTCACCTTCGGCATACACAATTTCTTCCAAGAAAACCATACCATTTTCCTTCTACCTTCCACCGCGCCCCACAAGAAGTTACGCATAATCTTAATCATTCTCTTTTCCACACTCGCCGGAAGATGAAAATGCAAAAGATAATAAATAGGTAAACTCGCAAGACAACTCTAGATAAGAATTAACCTACCTGCTTTATTAAGTAGCCTTTTCTTCCACGAATCCAACTTTTGTTCCATTATGAGAAAAAAATGATCCCACACTGAAGTGTTACGCCAATGAGCTCCAATTGGCATGCAAAGGTATATGAAAAGAATCTTCTCTGTCTTGCAGCCTAATTCTCTGGAAAGATCGTCAATCACCCCTTTGGATCCCACACTAATCACGGTGCTTTTGTCTAGGTTCAACTTCAATACCGTAATGGTTTCAAATACAGCGAAAATGATGAGAAGGCGTCTAACTTCCTCCACTTTCCCATCAATGAAAATCAAAGTTGAAAATGCGGGGATCTAACAACCACACCCAACAATTCGTTTGGCAATCCGAGAGGATTTACTCCAATATACTTTCTAGATAATCAACTAGACAATCAGACTCAATCTAGAGAAAAGTATATGAAAGAGTTTGATATCTCTAACTCTTAAGTCAATCCGCAATCAGCAAATAGAAATATGCGAGCCCGATTGAATATAAGAGGAATAACTTGAACAGTGCCAAATACCAATGTTCAAGTGTCAATCAATTTAAATCAACAACCCAAGGTCGGATATTCTAATTGATTGAACTTAACGCACAACCTGCGATATTTCAATTTTATAACAAAATATAATGCAGAAAAGAAATAACACGGACACCAGAAGTTTTGTTAACGAGGAAACCGCAAATGCAGAAAAACCCCGTGACCTAGTCCAGATTGAACACCACACTGTATTAAGCCGCTACAGACTCTATCCTACTACCAATTAACTTCGGACTGGACCGTAGTTGAACCCTAATCAATCTCACACTGATTCAAGGTACAGTTGCGTTCCTTACGTCTTTGATCCCAGCAGGATACTACGCACTTGATTCCCCTAGTTGATCTTACCCACAACCAAGAGTTTCCACGACCCAAAGTCGAAGACTTGCTAAACAAATTTGTCTCATACAGAAAAGTCTATATATTGAATAAATCTGTCTCCCACGGAAATACCTAAGAGTTTTTGTTCTGTCTTTTGATAAATCAAGGTGAACAAGAACCAATTGATAAACTGAACTTATATTCCCGAAGAACAACATAGTATTATCAATCACCTCACAATAATCTTAATCCACTAGCGAAACAAGATATTCTGGAATCACAAACGATGAGACGGAGATGTTTGCTATTACTTTTATCTTTCCTATCGGAGAAATTAATCTCGAGTCAATTATTTCAATTGAACTTAACATAATAGAATCGGGTAAGATCAGAACACGCAGCTATAAAGAAAATAGTTGGGTCTGGCTTCACAATCCCAATGAAGTCTTTCAAGTCGTTAACCTACAGGGGCTCGATAGAAACCTAAGGTTAAAGGAGAATCGACTCTAGTTTATGCAACTAGTAACATACAGGATGTGTGGGGATTAGTTTTCCCAGTTGCTAGAGTTTTCCTTTATATAGTTTTCAAATCAGGGTTTGAAATCCAAGTTACCTTGGTAACAAAGCATTCAATATTCACCGTTAGATGAAAAACCTGATTTAACCAAGCTAATATCTTTCAACCGTTAGATCGAACTTAGCTTGTTACACACAAATTAAATGTACCCTCATTTAGGTTTATGTAACCGTACCCAAACGTGTACACCATGTTGGTTCACAAATAGTTAACTGAGGTTAGCCATATGATTACTATCATATCAACCTTATTCATCTTAACCATAACTAGTTCAAATGAAACAAGTTAAATAGTTGTTCAATTGCTATATTCTCATAGAATTATACGAGAACACAATTGAAGAAAAATCAGTTTGATTCACTCGAATCAATCGTGAACATTATATCCACAGTTTGCAAAGATTGCATTCCTTATTATATAAATGTTTATGTTCATGTTCATAACCGATTTTAGAACTTTAACCTTCAAGTATGCAAACGGGTACGCATACTTGAAATTACCGGACTAAGATTGGGTTTCGCCAGTACGCAAACGTGTACGTGAACTTTCAATCCCAGCAGAAATTCTCGGACATGATCTTGTACGCCAGTACGCAAACAGGTACGCATACTTAGGTTCCCGTATTTCTCAAACCAACAGGTACACAAACGGGTGCGCATACTATGGTTCCCGGACATGGATTACATATGTGCAAGAGTGCACAACATGACATATCCAATAATGGTTAAGTGTTCTAAACTCTTATTTCAATCATTGAAACTTTCATTGAGGATGGCAATAGCCGTTTCACACACTATTAGCATCAAAGCAATTTTCATTTTATTGAAATAATCATAACGAAACATTCCAAGACAACACCAAATAATTGTATCACAAAAACCATGTAAGATGTTACTCGGAAATTTTCACATGATATAAGATGAACTTGGTCGATGCGAAAGCTTTCCAACACATATTTCGAGAAATATGTAAGCGAGATAAACTCAGCTCGAAATCTCAAATGTGTATATATAAAACTATATTGTAATACGACTTATGTCTCAATATAGGAGATAGAGTAGAAATAGACTTTCCAAGTTATAGATGAGTTTAAGTCTCCACATATCTTTTGTCTATGAAGTTCCACAAGCTCCCCTTAGTAGTTCTTCGTCTTCAAATGATGAACGCCGTGAAGTCTAAGCTCAACTACATAATCTATGTCCTAGTCCGAGACATCTATAAATAGGCTAGAAATCAATACTTATAGTTTTGATCACTAACATTGACAAACATGCTTGAGATAGCAATGTATGCGAGTTCGACCGAGCAGTGCTCTAATAATCTCCCCCTTTGTCAATTTTAGTGACAAAACTATCAATACATATGGATTACAAAAGAAATTAAAATTTGTAGCTTCTCATCCAAATGCTTGATCTCGTTGGCATCTTCAACATGACTCGAAATCTTCGTCACTTCCAAGTACTCTATGATTCTAAACGTGTTCAACTCAGCATCATAGTTGTTGAAGATACGTAGCGACAACAATGAGAAAACAAATGCTCTCAATCATTTTTATACAGTGTAATAGAATTATTACACAGCATCAAAGTTCAATCGTATCACAACTTTGACAACAATACTATGGTGATATGTATCGCTCCCCCTTAGTCAATACTTCATCTCAACATGAAAATTACTCCCCCTTACATAAAGATCCGTAAACCATATGTATTTGTAGTATGAAATTACACATTAATTCTCCCCCTTTTGTCAATATAAATTGGCAAAGGTAAGGAAATTAGTGGGATCCTCATGAAATATTCATAGAGATACTTCATGACCAAAAGAGACTAACATACCAACTTATTTTGATGCAATCATAAAGCCGAAGAGAAATGCATTCATCAAGGAGTTTATAAATATACAAGATAACCCTATAGTATTCCACAGCCGCACTCCCCACAAAGATTTGGAAATTAAGCACAAGTTCAATTAAGAACTCTCCCCCATAATATGTCATTCTCGAAAGAACAACAAAGGCGACCTTGCTTTTACAAGAAAAGAAGGATTTATTTGGATATAACCAAATCACATGAAAACATGAATTTGAATCCAAAACTCTCAATTAAATCAACCACAAAAATGATCAATTCAATTGGTCATGACATAAGAGAACTTACGGAGCAACACAGTATGTGCACAAAAATGTGGATCGGAGATCGATCAATACTGCGGAATATACAATAATTCATTCTCTCTTTCATCATTATTTTCACAATGACATATAATAGACATAATCCTTGTAAACAAAAGTTCATCCTTTCTTCCATCAAAATTTGCATAATGACATAAAGGCTTTAACTTTTGTTTGTCAAAAGTTCATTCTATATTTTATCAATACTTTCACACCGACATGATAGAGATAACTTCTGAACAAGTATGGGACAGTCACAGGTTCACGGACGTAAACAACATGTTCCATAAATATTAAAATTGCAATATATAAAATCATAAATATTAAAATTGCAAACATCATCTTCCAAAAAACTTAGAATAAATCAAAAAAATGAAGATGAAAACGTTGGACATAGCTATGTGTACTCACAATAATGTCTATTCCAAACCCTAGTTATTCTTCTAAAAACACAAGAACTAAATTCTCATAAGAATATTTACTACACATTGAGACCTCTGAAGAATTCTTTATCATCCCCGAACTCTTTGTCGTCAAAAGCCATAGGTACATAAGGTTCGTGAAGAAAGGAGTCAATTCCAACAAACCTTCTAGGCTGATGATGTCGAACTAGGGCCTTATGAATTTTGAGAGTTCTCATAACAAAAGCCTTTATTTGCTGAATCTCCTTCCTTGTTTCCTTCAACTCTTCAAGAACACCAGAAAACTTCTGAGAATTTGAAGGAACAACTCTTGGATTCCTCACATTCCTTCTTTTTCTTTTCAAAGTAGGAGGTAACGGAGATTTCTCTTTTTCCTTCATGATTGATGGCTTAACAATCATATTAACATCTTTTCCATCAGAACACATGATGCTTGGAATATCCATACGTGTATGGGTTTGTGAGAGGAAATCACAATTTAAACTTAACATGCAGTCTTTAGATGAAAAGAGTTTCAGAGAAGGAAAAGGAATGTAGAACCTTTAACCACACAGGTTCACGCACGCACAATCACAACCCTAAAGATAGTATAATTGTAGAGAATAACCCTCTTTTATTGATTAAACAGGGAAGTCCCTTCCAATATGAAAGAATTCAAATTTCACAAAACACATGGTAAATCTAAGAAAACAAAAACATTTTTTTTCTTCTTAAAGCCTTAGGTGTGCACAATCTTGTCTCTTTTAATGAGGCACATGAGACAAGATGCACCAAAACAACACAATTAAGTTGTGCTGTGGTGAACAACAATTTGTCTACCATAACCTTTTTGAAAGGAATTCATAGAACCCTGTCTATCAAAATGTTTAGACCATACTCTCTTTCCTAGTGATCTTGTCTTCTATTTGGAAACTAACTTCTTTGAAGAGGATAAAATCTTACATACCTCAGCGGTTTTTTGAACAAGTTTGAGCTTGTTTGCTAGCCGATTTGCTCTTCGTTGAAGTTTATTGACATATCTCATCTTTTGTTTGTACCTGAAACACTTTGATAGTTCATGACCTTTGAGTGAAAAATAAGAGCATGTCAATGGATAAGATGATTCAGACGCCCGAGATGTGCATGCTGCTAGACACAGAGTGGAACGTGAAAAATCAGACAGAGAGTTTTCAATAGAAAGGTCAACTTTCTCTTCCATATTGCTTGTGTATCCTTCTGAAAGGATATCAAAATTTATGTATGTATTGCTACAATTATCAAAATCAATATATTCACAAAGAAGAGCGACACTTGATTTTCCGTCTTCATTGGAATCATAGTGATCAGACATTTCATCAAGGGTTGCAGAAAGACCTTTGTTCTCAGTGTATTTTCTACAGTTTGGACACTCATTTGCAAAATAACCAAAACCTTTACCCTTAAAGCACTGTGGCATATCCTCGTCATCAGCCTCGTCAGCATCCATATATTTAGGAGGAATGTGATTGTGAGGTTTAACTGATGACCTAGGTTTGTCTCTGGAGAACCGTTTACTTCTCTTCAATAAGAGATCTATAAACTGTCTTGTGATCAAGGAGACTGACTTGTCAAGATCTTCATCTGATGAATCAGCCTCAGAAAGATCATCCTCAGAGACATAAACACTTTTACTTTTGTCAAGTAATTTAGTGTTATTTTGTGCTTTGAAGGCAACATCCTTTCCGATTTTGGATGTATGCTCATGATCAACGATCTTTAGCTTTCCAACCAGCGTATTTCTGGAGAGAGCATCAAGGTTATTTTCTTCAACGATGGCATGCTTCTTAGAATCGTATCTAGATGGCAGCGATCTAAGAATTTTCATCACAATGTCCTTTTTAGGAATAGTCTTACCCAATGCAAATGATGCATTAACAATTTCAGAAACTTTGTGATTAAACTCATCAAATGAATCTTCATCTGCCATACGAAGGTTTTCCCAATCGGAATTTAGGTTTTGAAGCCTAGCTTCCTTTTCACTGTTATTCCCTTTAAATACGATTTCTAAGATATCCCAAGCATCTTTAGACCGAGTGCACGTAGTCGCATGGTGCTAAAGATCTGGGGTAATGGCATTCAAACCGTCGGAGTTTTTCTTTGCAGCAAGTATCTCGGCAGCGTCATATGCACCAATATCCTTTGGAACGGTCGTATTTCCTATTGCCACAACAGGAGAATCATAGCCATTAACTACATAAACCCATGATTGAAAATCACGCGCTTGAAGAAAAGCACACATAACAGTTTTCCACCACAAGTAATTTGAGTCATCGAAGACTGGTGGTACGTTTATAGAGATAACACCTCTGTACATATCAGATCGCTACAAACATAGACATAAAAGGTATTTAATGTATTTGCCTCCTCTGATACCAACTGAAAATGCGGGGGTCTAACAACCACACCCAACAATTCATTTGGCAATCTGAGAGGACTTACTCCAATATACTTTCTAGAGAATCAACTAGACAGTCAGACTTAATATAGAGAAAAGTATATCAAAGAGTTTGATATCTCTAACTCTTAATAATTCAATCCACAATCAGCAAATAGAAATATGCGAGCCTGATTGAATATAAGAGGAGTAACTTGAACGGTACCAAAGACCAATGTTCAAGTGTCAATCAATTTAAATCAACAACCTAAGGTCGGATATTCTAATTGATTGAACTTATCAATTATTTAACAAAATATAATTCGTAAAAGAAATTACACAGACACAGATTTTTTGTTAGCGAGGAAACCGCAAATGCAGAAAAACCCCGGGACTTAGTCCAGATTGAAAACCACACCGCATTAAGCCGCTACAGACTCTAGCATACTACCAATTAACTTCGGACTGGACTGTAGCTGAACCCTAATCAATCTCACACTGATTCAAGGTACAGTTGCGTTTCTTACGTCTCTCATCCTAGCAGTATAATACGCACTTGATTCCCCTAGTTGATCTCACCCACAACCAAGAGTTGCTATGACCCAAAGTCGAAGACTTGATAAACAAATCTGTATCACACTGAAAAGTCTATAGATTGAATAAATTTGTCTCCCACAGAGATACCCAAGATGTTTTGTTCCGTGTTTTGATAGATCAAGGTGAACAGGAATCGGTTGATAAACCGGACTTATATTCCAGAAGAACAGCCTGGTATTATCAATCACCTCACAATAATCTTGATCGACTAGCGAAACAAGATATTGCGGAATCACAAACGATGAGACGAACATGTTTGGGATTACTTTTATCTTGCCTATCAGAGAAATTAATCTCGAGTCAATTATTTCAATTGAACTCAATACGATATAATCGGGCAAGATCAGAACACGCAACTAAAAGGAAAATAGTTGGGTCTGGCTTCACAATCCCAATGAAGTCTTTCAAGTCGTTAACCTACAGAGTCTCGACATAAACCTAAGGTTAAAGGAGAATCGACTCTAGTTTATGCAACTAGTAACACATAAGAGGTGTGGGGATTAGTTTTCCCAGTTGCTAGAGTTCTCATTTATATTGTTTTCAAATCAGGGTTTGCAATCCAAGTTACCTAGGTAACAAAGCATTCAATATTCACCGTTAGATGAAAAACCTGATTTAACCAAGCTAATATTTTTCAACCATCAAATCGAACTTAGCTTGTTGCACACAAATGAAATGTGCCCCCATTTAGGTTTATGTAACCCAAACGTGTACACCATGTTGGTTCACAAATAGTTAACCGAGGTTAGCCATATGATTACTCTCACATCAACCTTATTCATCTTAACCATAACTAGTTCAAATGACTCAAATGAAACTAGTTAAAGAGTTGTTCAATTGTTATATTCTCATAGAATTATACAAGAACACAATTGAAGCAAAATCGGTTTGATTCACTCGAATCAATCATGAACATTATATCCACGGTTTGCAAAGATTGCATTTCTTATTATATAAATGTTTATGTTCATTTTCATAACCGATTCTAGAAATTTAACCTTCAAGTATGCAAAATGGTACGCATACTTGAAATACCCGGACTAAGATTGGGTTTCGCCAGTACGCATAGGGGTATGCGAACTTTAAATCCCAGCAGAAATTCTCGGACAGGAACCTGTACGTCAGTATGAAAACGAATACACATACTTAGGTTCTTGGATTTCTCAAACCAACAGGTAAGCAAACGGGTACGCATACTGTGGTTTCCGGACATGGATTACATGCACATATGTGCAACAGTGCACAACATGACATATCCAATAACAATTAAGTGTTATAAGCTCTGATTTCAATCATTGAAACTTTCTTAGAAGATGACAATAGCCGTTTTCACACATTATTGGCATCAAAGCAATTTTCAATTTATTGAAATAATCATAACGAAAAATTCCAAGACAACACCAAATAATTGTATCACACAAACCATGTAAGATATTACTCGGAAATTTTCACATTATATAAGATGAACTTAGTCGAAGCGAAAGCTTACTAACACATATTTCGAGAAATATGCAAGCGAGATAAACTCATCTCGAAAACTATATCGTAATACGACTTATGTCTCAATATAGGAGATAAAGTAGAAATAGACTTTCCAAGTGATAGACGAGTTTAAGTCTCCACATACCTTTTGTCGATGAAGTTCCACAATCTCCCTGTAGTAGTTCTTCGTCTTCAAATGATGAACGCCGTGAAGTCTAAGCTCAACTACACAATCTATGTTCTAGTCCGAGACATTTATAAATAGGCAAGAAATCAAGACTTATAGTTTTGATCACTAACATTGAAAAACATGCTTGAGATAGCAACGCATGCGAGTTCGACCGAGCAGTGCTCTAACAATCTCCCCCTTTGTCAATTGTAGTGACAAAACTATCAATACATATGGATTAAAAAATAAATAAAAATTTGTAGCTTCTCATCCAAATGCTTGATCTCCTTGGCATCTTCAACATGACTCGAAATCTTCGTCACTTCCAAGTACTCTATGATTCTAAACGTGTTCAACTCAGCATCATAGTTGTTGAAGATACGTAGCGACAACAATGAGAAAACAAATGCTCTCAATCATTTTTATACAGTGTCATAGTATTATTACACAACATCAAAGTTCAATTGTATCACAACTTTGACAACAATACTAAGGTGATATGTGTCGCTCCCCCTTAGTCAATACTTCATCTCAACATGAAAACCACTCCCCCTTACATAATGATCCGTAAACTATATGTATTTGTATTATGAAAATGCACATTAATTCTCCCCCTTTTTGTCAATATAAATTGGCAAAGGTACGAAAACTAGTGGGATCCTCATGAAATTTTCACAGAGATAATTCATGACCAAAAGAAAAAGATACGGAGATAAAGAGTCACCTTTCCTTAAACCGTTACTTGGTTTAAATTTTTTGTAGAACCACCATTCACGAGAACATAAAGATGAGTAGTTGTTACACACCATTTAATCCAAAAAATCCATTTACCATCAAAGTCATGATTTTGCAAAATTGTGAACAAATCATTCAAATTAATATTATGAAAAGCTTTCTCCATATCGATCTTACACAGAATCCCAGGTTTCCTAGCCTTCATCATGCTATCAACACATTCATTTGCAATTAAAACACAATCTAGCATTTGTATACCATGGATAAAAGCCCCCTGGAAATCAGAAATCATCCTCGGCATCACCGTCTTCAACCGAACTACGAGAAGCTTTGAAATGATCTTATACACCATATCAATCATACTAGCTTAATGGCATATAGTCTTTAGGAGGGTAAGAGTGTTCCTTTTCTTGGAATAAGATAAAAATAACAATTGAAACGCCAATCGATTGGACCAAACCTATGGAAGTCTTTGACCAGTCTTATGAAATCTTCCTTTAGAGTACTCCAGCAACTCTTGAATAATTCAACAGTGAAACCGTGTGGCCCTGGTGCTTTGTTACACCCAATTTTCCTAATCACTTCCCAAACTTCCTCCTTCTTCAAATCTCGTTCAAGCCGCAATATGTCCTCCTCTATAATTTTCGGAACATGTAAATTCTCCATATTCGAGTTTACCTCATCCCTATGAGTAAACAGATTAATATAGTAACTTCAGATTTCTTCCTTGATTATTTGTTGATCAAAACAGTCTACTCCACCAACCTGAAGTTTTGCGATTGTATTTCGCTTTTTCCTTGCACCAGCCATACTATGAAAGTATCTAGAATTCTAATCTCCCCACCAAAAGTCGTTTTTTTTCGATCTCAAATGTCATTTCTTATATTGCTTGAATATTTCTCAACTTTAGTTACATGAAGTTCTCTCTTCCATTTGAATATGATGAAGCGTAACCGTTTCCTCCAAAATATTTAGCTCGTGAACTCTAACTGTAAGCTCATTTTTATCTCGAGAAATATCACCATACTCCTGCTTTTTCCAAGGTTTAAGTGAATCTTTCAAATTCTGGAGCTTTAAAAAGAAACGTTTGCTTGCACTGCCGGAATAAGTCAAATTCTCCCATTACAGCTTCACATTCTGAGCAAAATCTTTGTGCTAAATCCACACCCTGTCAAACTTGAAGTACGGTTGGAAGGCATAACCGATTCAAAAATAACCAAAAGTGGATTATGATCTGAAATTGTTCTCGTCAAAACTACCTACAACGCATTCAGAAACGCCTCTTCAAATTCTAAATGAAAAGAAAACGATCAAGTTTGCACAACAGTGATCAACTTGATTGTTTGACCACGTGAATGCATCACATGTCAAAGGTTGGTCAATCAACTCGTTCTTCAGGATAAAAGTGTTTAACATTGTTGTATTACGACTGTCTCGAACACCGCGATTCCTTTCCTCACTAGAATGGACTGCATTACCGGCTATGCAAATAGACCCTATCCACCAATTCCTCACTTCAGACATGTCCTGCCAGAAATCCGTCCTTGGCTCATGTTCACAAGGGATATACACATTAGAAACTTCCCATTGATACCCATTGATTCTTTTCGAGAAAGATACATTGATATTATTTAAACCAAGCCTCTCGTCCAACTTCTCAAATCTGCTACTGTCCCAAATAGTTAGAATTTCCCCGCTATTTCCATTTGAAGGAATGTAAGTGTGACGCACCAACCTAATCACCTGCTTAGCTAATATGATTATAACCTCATTGAAGCATGAAATCTCGATTAACGATCTTAAGAATTCAATTTCATAACCTAACCCCATAAACAAACCCATACACTATGATATGACATAAATGAAGATCGCTCGAGTGATATGAATATTATAATGTGTTGTTTTACAAAGAAAGAAATAATACATACATAAAAGATAAACAAACATCTTCAGTTCGCTAAAAACTTTAATCTACGAAAACAGATATCTTCGCGCGCACACCAGTTCTTCTGATTACTGAACGAGTGAGCACATCATCCCAAAGGGGTGCCCAATGGAAATATATAACTTTCAGGTAATCACTAACATGCTACTAAAAGATAAACAATTAAAGTATAATAAAATAGAAAAGCAATTAACACCTTAACACCAAACACCTAGCAAAACATCGAAAATTATAGCATTTAAGGAAAGAAATGCATGTTTTAAAGTATAACAATATAAAAAAGCAATTAACACCTTATCAGACAGTCATGATATGCATATGACAGTTTTCCCCAATACCTCATAGTAATATTTACACTTCCAGTGCTAAATAAAACATAAATTTACCATATAAAATAAAAAGTAATAATACTTACACCCTTGTGCTGAAATGGCTATATTGCACTTCCCGTGCTATATAATATTTACACTTCCCGTGTTGAATAAGACTTAGCAATTAGCCATGGGGAAACCATAAACACTCCCTGCGGGGATACTAGGTAACACATATCGCAACTCATACCCATTTAATTACACACAATTATTCTTACAAGTAGTAAAGGCACATCATGCTCGCTATTGAACAGAAACTTAATGATTACAAGAAGGTTACAAGAGTTCCCACCTGTTTTGATGACAAGCCATGCCAACCTCGCATTCCTCAATCCACCGGTTCATCCTCTAAATCGATCGTTGTTAATAAAGAGTAACTGTTAATCACACAAGCACTCTAAAAGATTATCCAAAAAGGCCGATACAATGTTCACAACATAATCTCGCACCAGTCTCTAGTTATAGGCTACATGATCTATCTAATGGTTCGAAGCCCATGTATGATTCTCCACATATAAGGATTTACTAATTCAATTGGGTTGGTTTCATAGTCCAATAAGTCTTAAGAAGATCTACAACTATGTAGAAAGAGCCAAAGGCTAATTCGAACATAAGGGTCCAATTCATCAAAATAGGAAAACTAGTCCTAAGCCCAAATCTACCAAACTGGTCCGGCCCATTAACACAAACAAGTTTTGAACACACAGGTCAACTAACAGTCAAACAGACTGTCAAAGACCAACTAATGGTCAACGTCCAAAAGTCAAGTCAATGTCTTGGTCAACGGTCCAACTAGTTAGGTTACTAAGTCGAATCGGGTCAAGTCTGATTATTGAGTCAACTTAGTTAGAAGACTGATTCAGGTAAACCAAATTCACATTTAACTCAGTCAGATAGACCGAGTCAGAAACACAAGGTCGAGTCAGCTAAGCTGACTGCAAACTTAATCCAAGCAACAGTCTTTCTAGGTTACAGTATCATCTCAACTTCATTTCACACACCCACTTCTTTACCATTTCATTTCTAACAGACTACACTATAATTACTCAACACTACAACAACATTTTTATTATAAGTAATAAGCTTCAAAATCTATTTCAAATGCAAGCTCCGCTTACCTGCAATTCAGCAATTCCATGCTTTCACAACAAACACTAACTGCAACTCTATAATCATCACCAAACTCAAATACATCCACTTGCAGGTCTAACTTATAACTCAACCACAACTCAGCTTGTAACCCAAAATCTATATACTTCAACATAACCTAACTCAGATCCATTACAACCACAACCTGCACATAAAAACTTCAACAGCTCACATAACACCAACAACACATTCATTCATTCTATTTGATTCTCAACACAACCACCTACATAATTCAGCACCAACAGTACCTCCAACTTTACATCCTTGCAATTGTAGTTCATCAGACTCAATCCAAACCATTTCAACATCACCAATTTAATACCACCAACAAAACTGCACACCTGAAATCCCCTAACATTCATCTAACCCTTCAAATCATTCATACCCTTAACTGCGACTCATACTAAACTCTCTAGAGCAATCTCAAATCCATACAATCCACCTCCAACACCAGACCTGCAAACAACTAGACAGACAACATCATCATCCTTAACTCCATTTTCATTTCACCTTCACAATCAAACTTCAACACTACAACACCATATAATCTATTACAGCAACATCCAACAATTCACTTTACTAACATTTTCATTCTATACCTGCAACATTCATCACTTCATCTCAGGTAAACTCATTCACCCCTAATTCAGTTATCACCCTTCAATTCCACTATCCTCAGTAATCTCATCTCAATTCTAATATCATTAACAACCTCATAAACTCAAAACTGAAGTGAATAGATAAACTAGATTTACTGAGAACAAATAATTACCTCAAGATAACTTTTCTCAAGCAACTGAAATCAGATTCTGCTTCTCATTTTGATTTTGATTCACCAACTCTTCTTAAGACAGTAACAACCCACCAGTTCGGTTCAATTCCTACCAAGAGCCCTAATTTCTATTTTGGGGAATAATAGAGTATAAACCCTAATTTCAATTCCTTAATATCATCTTCAAAACAAACAACCTTAACTCTTAATTCGTGACAAACCCATCCTCAATCAGACTTCTAAACCTTCAATTTCATCTTCAATTTCACACAAACTCAAAAACAATTGCAGAAACCCTAAATATCAAATAAAAACCACTCTTCAACCTCAAATTCTAATTCATAATAAACCCAACTTAACTCAATCCCCTAAACCATCATCTTCGTCTTCTAATTCTTCTATGAACCTCAAATGAAACCCTGGCTCATTAATTTCTCAAACCCTAATTTTTTGCTTCTTCCAAAGCCCAAAGGACAGCAGCAATATCACCTTCTCCCCTAGTTCAATATATTACTAAGCTTAAGATGAATCACTCAGAAAAAAACACGCTCAAATCGAGATCAACAGAGAGGAGAAGAGAAAGAACATAGAAGAATAGAAGAGAAGAAAGAAGAAGAGAAGATAAGAAATGATTTTCTTCGAAGGGTCTTGGAGATAAGACCAAAGGAGTATTACTGAGGCGCCCAGAAGATTGGATATGGGAAGCCAGGTTGGTCTAACACAAAAGACCATTTTTCCCTTCATATAAATCTGATGTTTTCTTCTTCGTCTGGTATCCGAATGACACGTTTGAGTATTCCATTTCGTATAATTTTTTCGAGATCTATTCAATGGTACTAGTTTTGTAACTAGATCGCTGTTAGATCAATTCCTATAAATTAACGTTCATATTTAACTAGTCGAGTCATTAGCGGTTAAATCGTCTCCTGATCATCTCTAGACTAATCAAATAGCATTGACGTTCTTACGTTTCCTTACAGTAAGTCCAACCAAAATTTTCATCATACCAAACCTGACGAACAAAACAATCAGTCATGCTTTGCATTTTCGTCTCCTGAATCAAACAGACTGCACATCTCTGTGAAAGAATCAAATTCTTCACCGAAACTTGTTTATCGAAGTCGTCCATGCCTCTTATGTTCCAACATAAGATTCTACAATCCATTAGTGATTATTTCTTCCCCGACAACACGAATTCCTTCTACACTATGTGTTTCTTCAACACTCCCATTCACAATCATATTCTCCTCTTCATATTCAATAATATTTTCATCCCCCTCGGATTGTTACTGTCGCCTCCATCTTCCACACCTTCAGCATCAGCTGCTCTTTTAAATCTCTTCATGTAGCATAAAAACAATGCAATCATGTTATTGTTGGAAAACGATTAATAAAAAATAATTTTTTAAAGTTTTAATAAAAATTATAATTTATTGTTTTCTTTTGTGAATGAAACTTATTAGTCCCACATTGTGGGGTTTCCAATTTTTAGTAGTTTTAAGAAACTACATAAACCTTTTAGTCCCACATCGGGGAGTTTTTCTTCTTAAGTTGTATTTGTCAATTATACACAATTTTTGTAAAATCTATGGGAAAGGGGTTGCTCTATATTTAGAGGGACCCCTAAGGGAAAAAACATTTTATATTGTTTTCTCAAGTGTTCGAGATTTTCCTTTATAGTTTTTTCGGAGTTTCCAATCTCAAGTTGAGCATCTACTACATATGCTAGTAGTAGGTGTAGTAGGGTATTTTATCCTGGAGATATCCGTCCTTTGAGGGATATAGCATCACTCTTGAGTGTATCCGGGCGCTAATGTCTTAAGGGCAACGTGTTGAACACGTGACTCACTCTATTTTCCCAAAGTTTTTCCTTGTTGCTGCTGCGGAGATATGGGGAGCTCGTCCGTTTCATCAAATCGATCACTTCCATTATAAAGGAGCTAAGTATCAATAACTTTTGCTTATTTGATTTTTCCTTGTTTTTGATTATTGCACCCAACAATCTTAAGACATTAGAATTCGTAATAATCGAAAATGGTTGGTTTGTTTGTGAATCATGGATGTTAATTGTGGAGTGAAAAACAAAAACGAATTTTTGGTCAGTTGTAGAGTTTCGAGTTTATCTCTTACCTAGAAAGAATTTCGATGAACCCTTTTGACACAACGTAGTAAACATCCTGATAGTTACCCACGTAAAATTTCAGAATTTTTGGAGTTGTAAAAGTGTTTTTTTGATATTTTACAAAAACGAGAAACGTTCCTGTAAAATTTTGACGGGCAGAATTTTGTTGTTAACTAAAGTAGTTTTTATGGGGTAACCATGAGTTTCTTGATATGGTGGTTAAAATGAAGTTTATAAATATATATATATTATCTTCAAAAATCATATTTTATCTGAACTAAGGTTTGTGAGATGTGGTGTATTAGGTGATTGGAAAATTACCATGTCGTGGTCAGAGTATAAACGAAGTTTGTGACATGAAATTGAAAAGGAACATGGCTACCAGGCGCATGTGAATGAAAACAAGTCTTCCAAAGCTGACAAAAGCGAGAACATCAAACACAAATCTAAGCGTAGTCTTCATAAGAAAGGTATGTTTTGTAAAACTGAATCCGACATTACTTTAATTAAGGGTGACTGTTATGTTTGTAAAATTCATGGCCATACGGAAGTAAAGTGTATACAACATAAAACCTTAATAAGTAGAAAGTTAATGCTAATTTAGTTGAAACAAATTAGAACGAGTTCATTGACATGATGTCGGAAGTTATTTTAATAACCAATGTGAGAGACTGGTGGGTGGACTCTGGAGCCACTAAGTACGTTTGTTGAAACAGAGGCATGTTTATCTCTTATCAGAGGATAAGGTATGTCGAGAAAATCTATATGAGTAACTCATCTGCGACAGAGGTTGCATAAAAGGGAAAGGTCGAGCATAAGCTCATATCTATAATATTCTCACACTGAATGAATTTTTCATGTTCCGAGCATATGAAAGAATCTTGTATCTTGTTCTCTTGAAGATGGTAAAAGATTGAAGATCTTAATTAAATGTGGAAAACTTGTTATAACTAAGGGAATTGATTTTTTAGGCAACAATTATAGGACTTAGGGTCTATATAAGTTTGAAGGAAAATCTAACGAAGTGAACATAGTTGATTCTTATGCTTTCTTTTGTGTGTCTTTGAATGTTTTGCATGGTAGACTTGTAACCGTAAAATTATAAGTCAATGCATAAACTGCCTAGCATAGGCTACGTACCCAAATGTAGTTTGGATCTTGAACACAAAAGTGAAATGAATATGCTATAAAATATTTTAGCACAAATGTTCAGAGTAATTCTAAGCCCTTAGAATTAATTCAGTTAGGCCTAGTTGACATGAGTTAAACCGAAAACCACTATGGTAAAAGATGGTTTATAACTTTCATGGATGATTGTACGAGGTACTATCTTGTATACTTTTTTAGGGATAAGGATGATGCCTTAGAAGCCTTAAGATGTATAAACTTTAAGTTCAAAACCAATTAGAATCCTTGAACATAAAAATTATATCCTTAAGAAGATGATAATTTCCATGTTGATGAGTTCAGGATTACCTGAGGGCTTGTGGGGGGAGGTAGTCCTCTTAACCAGTATATATCCTGAATATAGTACCCTTAAGGATCAGATGAAACTCCATATGATTTATGGAAAGGTAGATGACCTTCTTATGAATGCATCGAAGTGTGGGGGTGTTTGACTAAGATTGTCATTCCTCTTCCTAAAAGAACTAGATAGAAACCAAAAATGTTGATTGTGTCTTCATATAGGGTATGTTAAGTATACTTCTACATATAGATTTTTGGTTGTGTGTTCTGATTTTTCATACTCTGGTGTGATTTTTCTGACTTTGTTGTGAATACCATTACATAATCCAGGGATGCTAAGTTCTTTGAACATGTTTATTCTTAAACCTGTACCTCATTAGAGATGTGTTGTTGATCCCCTAGATTTATTTTCAAATAGTCAGAAGTTATCTTAAAGGAAGATGAAGTTAAGGTTGAGCCTAAGAGAAGTAAAACAATTAGACTTGAGACTTCTTATGAAGCCGAATTCATAACATGCCTAGCTTAGTCTAAGCCATGGACTTGTAAAGAAGCCTTTATATCTACTGAAACCCTATTCTGGTAAGAAGCTTCATTCAGTGAAATGGACTCAGTCCGTCAGAACCTGACTTGGGAGGTTTCTAGTTTACCTCCAGAGAGTAAGACCATGAGATGTAAATGAGTCTTTAAGAGGATACATTAGGTATATGGAACTGTGGAAAAATATTAGGCTAAGTTGTTAGCTAAAGGATATTAACTAAAAGAAGGTGTATATTTCCTTGATTCTTATTCACATGTGACGAGATTTACTTCCGTTGAGATGTTAATTGTTATTGCTGTCATAAACAAATTAGAGATACATCAGATGGATGTTAAGATAACTTTTCTAAAATTGTGAATTAGATAAAGAAATTTACATAGACCAACCTGAGGACTTTGTAGTGAAAAGTTATGATGACAAAGTTTGTAAGTTGAACAAAATTTTGTTTGGTTTATAAAATAAGCACGTTAACAAAGACATTGAAAATTTGATCATGTGATAATGTGTAGTGGATTTAAGTTAATGAATCTGATAAGTATATTCACAAGTCACTTGTTAAGGATGCCTGTGTGATCGTATGCTTGTATGTTGATGATATGCTTATACTTGATACAAACATAGATGTGATTAATTCCACTAAAAACATGCGCTGAATGAGAACGTTGACTTGAAAGACTTAGGCCTTGTTGATATAATCTTAGGGATGAGGATTAGAAAATAATCTAACATTTGTAGTCTTAGTCATTCTCATTATGTTGAATTTGTGCTTAAGAGATACAATCAGTGTGATTGTAAGCCTGCTTATACTCCGTACGATTATTCTTGTATACTCAAGAAAAAAAGGGTAATGCAGTATCTTAACTTGAATACTCAAGAGTTATAGGATGTCTGATAAATTTAATGAACTGTAAGAGTCAAGACATTGCCTATTTTGTGAGTAAGTTAAGTAGATATAATTGTAGTCCAGAGCAATAGCATTCAGATGCAATGAGTAGAGTATTATTGTACCTAAAATACTCTATTACCTTTTATTTGATTTATGAAAGGTATATTGCTGTCCTTGAGGGACTTTGTGATGTAAAATGGATAGTTGACTCAGATGAGTCTAAGTCTATGAGTGGATATGTTTCACTCTAGTATGAGGGTTTGTTTTTGGAAGATTTACAAACAAACATATATCGCTCAATTCATTATGGAATCTGAGAGTATTGAGTTAGATAAAGCACGAGAGGGGGCCGAGTGCCTAAGATGCTTTTTAGAAGACATTCCTCTCTGGCATAGTCCTGTGCCAGCTATATCTATACATTGTGTTAGCCAAGCTATAATAGATAAAGCTGAAAATAACTAATCTCAATCGGCGTTATTTCCATTGATTGGATAAAGTCCAAGGAGAATATCGCGTAACCTTTGACGAAAGGTTTATCCCAAGAGATAGTTAGAAATGCATCTAGGGGAAGGGGCTTAAGCTCATAAATTAAACTTGCCATGAAGGATACTCAACCTTGCTGGCTGGAGATCCCAAGATCAAGGTTTCGAATGAGACAACTAATTTGTGGTGGGTAAAGGTAAACACTATCAGAAATTTTATTCTCTGTCCCTTCCCTATGATGTAGACGTGATAGTGTGACTGCATGTGAAAGATGACTTTTAAGAAGTCTTAATGAGTTCTATAGTTTCAATTTAAGATTGAAGTGGGGTGTAGCAGTAACACTCTTTATGGAAACTCACCTATCTGAATGAGGAAGTGGGCCGCTTCCTATGAGAATATGAGCTTTGATTCTCTAGAGCATTTTGAGAAACAAGATATGTCCAGGGCCAAATTGGACAAAACGGCACGAGCTTGGCAGCAACCTTGGAGATATCACCCATGGTTGTTATCGCGAATTACATCAAATGCTAGAAGTTCAAGACATAGTTCACTGTCTCTAGCAAGTAATTCCGGTAATATCTCACTAAGCAAAGGTTCAAGACCTCATGGACACCTCTGCCTAAAATGGTATTTCCTGCGCTTTTTATGTGATTTTCGTTTTGATAGTTTTTGTATTACTGGAACTTAGGACCTAAAGGTCACTAAGGGTTCACTAGTTCATACTTTTTCACTTTGGTGAAAGATATCTGTAGTCTCACCATGTGAGAACTAAAGATGAAAACTCTCAATACTATTATGATTTGTGCAATCCATAGTATGACCCTGGGGTCAACACACTTTTTTGTGAGGGAGAGGACGTAGAAATGACTAGTATGATTTCAACACTTGCACGATCAGTCTGTTTGGGTCGTGAGATTGGGATGTTGATTTACCAAGATCTATCTGTGTTTTCATGTTTTATTGAGTTTTCATTCATGCGGGGGATTGTTAGAAAACGATTAATAAAAATAATTTTTTAAAGTTTTAATAAAAATTATAATTTATTGTTTTCTTTTGTGAATGAAACTTATTAGTCCCACATTGTGGAGTTTCCAATTTTTAGTAGTTTTAAGAAACTACATAAACCTTTTAGTCCCACATCGGGGAGTTTTTCTTCTTAAGTTGTATTTGTCAATTATACATTACTTTTGTAAAATCTATGGGAAAGGGGTTGCTCTATATTTAGAGGGACCCCTAAGGGAAAAAAACATTTTATATTGTTTTCTCAAGTGTTCGAGATTTTCCTTTGTAGTCTTTTCGGAGTTGCCAAGCTCAAGTTGAGCATCTACTACATATGCTAGTAGTAGGTGTAGTAGGGTATTTTATCCTGGAGATATCCGTCCTTTGAGGGCTATAGCATCACTCTTGAGTGTAGCCGGGCGCTAATGTCTTAAGGACAACGTGTTGAACACGTGACTCACTCTGTTTTTTCAAAGTTTTGCCTTGTTGCTGTTGCGGAGATATGAGGAGCTCGTCTGTTTCATCAAATCGATCACTTCCATTATAAAGGAGCTAAGTATCAATAACTTTTGCTTATTTGATTTTTTCTTGTTTTTGATTATTGCACCCAACAATTATTTCTCAAAGTATCACGCACGCTGCGCTGAGTTTATATTTCCATAACTACATGCCACTTGAACTAAAGTTTGTATTGTATTCTCTATTAGGTTTTCTTCTTCCACATCGTTGTGTTGCTTCACCTCTTCCAAGTTCTGCACCACCGTATCTTTCACTCTATGAGATTTTCTTGTTGAGAAAGTGCTCTCCGAAGTCTCAGCCACTAGGTCTTCATTATGCATTAGTGGAGTAAATCTAGAACCGGAGGCTGTGCTTGAACCTGTGCTTCGACTGATGCTCTCATAAAGACCGTCAGTGTTACGCCTTGGTATAAACACCCAACTATCTTTTATAGCTTCCGAATTTTCCTAACCAGACTTAGTACATTGTGGCGTGTAACCCTCCTTGCTCCTGCGCCTTTCTTCTCTTCTTCATGGGTTAACATCACCTACATTATCCTGAAGTGAGACTCAATTATAGTCATCAGTAAGTTCAGAATTCGTAATAAACTCCATTATCTTTGCCCCAAATTCTTCCACTTTCTTTAAGTAATCTTGCTGTTACAAGTCTTGCATTAGTTTGTAATAAACATCGCAATGTATGGTTAAAACCAACTGCATTCCTCCTATCTCCTTCACCACTGCCGCCGGGATCTTATCAATTTCACCCCCTACAGATATTCTAAAGAAATGAATTCTGGTGTCCTTTTTAATGCTTAAAGTTTCATATGAAATTCTAATCATTCCTCCAAACGTTTCTGCAATAAGCTTGAAATTTTCCTCTCCCCAAAATTTCAGTGGCATACCATGTATCTTAAGCCATTTCTCCGATTCACTAACCATCTCCACAGGAACAATATTGTGAGTCCTAGCATGTTGATTAGACAGGACCAGACTTTTTTCCTTCTCCCTAACATTTTCCTGAGTGTTGCTCCGAAACTTAAGTATTTCTTCACCTTACCATTTATAAACTTTGATTATAACACCATTTTGCTCCCGAACGCTCGGATTCCATAAACTACCCCATTCATGTCCTTCCAAAGTAACAATAGCTGGGAGTTTATTTGCTTCATCCATCTTTAAATATCTGTTCCAACCAATCTCATTTTGATCATTGTAGCTATTCTTCCCCAACCTATATAATCATTTGTTTTTGTCAATATATACCCACAATTCGTATCATTTTAAAATTCAACACCAACTATATAATCATTTATTTTTGTCAATATATTCCCACAATTGAAAATGCGGGGGTCTAACAACCACACCCAACAATTCATTTGGCAATCCGAGAGGACTTACTCCAATACACTTTTTAAAGAATCAACTAGACAGTTAGACTCAATCTAGAATAAAGTATATCAAAGAGTTTAATATCTCTAACTTTTAATTCAATCCGCAATCACCAAATAGAAATCTGCGAGCCTGATTGAATATAAGAGGAGTTACTTGAATGGTACCAAAGACCAATGTTCAAGTGTCAACCAATGTAAATCAACAACCAAAAGTTGGATATTCTAATCGATTGATTTTAACGCACAACCTGTGATATTTCAATTATATAACAAAATATAATGCGGAAAAGAAATAACACAGACACCAGAATTTTGTTAACGAGGAAACTGCAAATGCAGAAAAACCCTGGGACCTAGTCCAGATTGAACACCACACTGTATTAAGCCGCTACAGACACTAGCCTATTACCAATTAACTTCGAACTGGAATGTAGCTGAACCCTAATCAATTTCACACTGATTCAAGGTATAGCTGCGCTCCTTACGTCTCTGATCCCAGCAGGATACTACGCACTTGATTCCCTTAGCTGATCTCACCCACAACTAAGAGTTGCTAGACCCAAAGTCGAAGACTTGATAGACAAATCTGTCTCACACAGAAAAGTCTATAGGATTGAATAAATCTGTTTCCCACAGAAATACCCAAGAGTTTTTGTTCCGTCTTTTGATGTATCAAGGTGAACATGAACCAATTGATAAACCGAACTTATATTCCGGAAGAACAGCCTAGTATTATCAATCACCTCACAATAAACTTAATCGACTAGCGAAACAAGTTATTGTGGAATCACAAACGATGGGACGAAGTTTGTTTGTGATTACTTTTCTATCTTGCCTATCGAAGATATAAAATCCCGAGCTAATTATTTCAATTTCACTCAACACGATAGAAACAGCAAGATCAGATCATGCAAATACAAAGATACTAGTTGGGCCTGGATTCACAATCTCAATGAAGTCTTCAAGTCGTTAACCTACAGGGTGTCGAGAAGAAACCTAAGTTTAAAGGAGAAGCGACTCTAGTTATGCAACTAGTAACACACAGGAGGTGTGGGGATTAGGTTTCCCAGTTGCTAGAGTTCTCCTTTATATAGTTTTCAAATAAGGGTTTGCAATCCAAGTTACCTTGGTAACAAAGCATTCAATATTCACCATTAGATGAAAAACCTTATTCAACCAAGCTAATATCTTTCAACCGTTAGATCGAACTTAGCTTGTTACACACAAATGAAATGTACCCCCATTTAGGTTTATGTAACCGTATTTAAACGTGTACACCATGTTGGTTCACAAATAGTTAACCGAGGTTAGCCAAATGATTACTCTCATATCAACCTTATTCATCTTAACCATAACTAGTTCAAATTACTCAAATGAAACTAGTTAAGAGTTGTTCAATAGTTTAGAAAACACAATTGAAATCAAATCGGTTTGATTCACTTGAATCAATCATGAACATTATAGCCACGGTTTGCAAAGATTGCATTCCTTATGATTTTAATGTTTAAGTTCATGGACTTGACCGATTTGACAAAGTAACCAGCTGAAGTATGCGTACTTAAGCAACCGGTTTTTGAGTTTGTAAAGTTTCCAAACTCAGCAGAAATTTTCGGTTCAAAAACTTCCTTAAGTATGCGTACCGGTACGCATACTTAAGGTGACTAGTTAAGAGTTTTGTCAAAACCAAACTCAGCAGAAATTCTCGGCTCGAGAACTTCCGTCAGTATGCGTACGGGTACGCATACTTAACCTGTCTCCTTCACCAATTTCATATACACACATATGCATACTCTTGGCTTCCGGTTTATGGACTTATACACTAATGTGTAAACACACTATATATGCTTATATCTAAAGATGGTTACATCATCAACTCTTTATTTCAACCATTGAAACATTCTTCTATAATGTCAATAGACGTTTTCACACACTATTAGCATCAAAGAAATTTTCAAGATATTGAAACCTTCCAAGTCTTACACCAAATTATTGTATAATACAAACCATGTAGGATGTTGCTCGGCAATTTTCTCATGATATAAGATGAACTTAGTCGAAGAGAAAGCTTACCAACACATATTTCGAGAAATATGTAAACAAATATACTCAACTCGAAATCTCAAATGTGTACAGAGAAAAATATATTGTAACACGACTTATGTCTCAATATAGGAGATGTAGAAATAGACTTTTGGTAGGTTTTTAAGAAAGCCTACAACTACACCTGCAAGTATACAGGGTCGAATGTAGCTAGTGATGGGAAGAAATGGAAAGTCCTCAGGGACTTGGAGGGTGCAAATGTTGTTTCTACTTTTCTAGTGACAGTGGGAATGAATTTTGTGTTGTGTTGAAACACAACTGAGCTGTTTTGGTATGTGACTGAAATAGTGACAGAAAGTAAAGGTAACAGTGGCAGGGTACTAAGGCTTCAAATCCACCATTTTACCTATGCTAAGGCAATCTCAGTTCAATACTGCTCTTGTCCCTTGTTAGTTATCAGTCAGCTTCTAGGCTTTCTGACTAACTAGATGGCAGTGGAGGTTCTATGCCTGCTGCTCATCAAAGGGTTGGGTTAGAAAGGAGGATAAAGGCACTAAGTTAATTCTAAACCTTGTGATAGTTGGGGCTCTCACACTGCAACCCCGCAGAGAAGCCACTTAGGTGTTTTAACAACCTAAAGGATGTTCTTTGATTAAGACTATCCTAAACATTTCAGCACAACAAGCACAATATCTAGCTTGGATTGAATTATCAGAAGCATCATGATTTCATCTCCCCCTTAGCAATTAAACTAGAACATGATGAATTGAACAACTGAAATTTAAAATGAACTGATATTGAAAACAAAATTAACAGTTGAGGTCCTGGCTATTCCAGGCCTCTTGGTGGTGCTCTGTCTAGTCCAGGCATGACTTCTACAACAACCCAAGGTCTCAATTTATAGTTGCACACGTCTAACCCTAGAATCCCCAAAATATCAAAATTAGGGTTTCAAAGAAATCAAAATTAAATCATACCTACTTTCTGAAAACACTCAATAACGTCGACCCATTCTTCTATTGCGTCTTTTGTGTCTTGCCATGCCTTCAATTTGTCCATTGATGCCTACCAACTATTCTCTCCACTTTCACACACAAACGGCTAGGGTTTGGGGAGATGTGAAATTGAAAAGGCTAGTTGAGAGACATAGAGGTGATGATGGACTTAGGGTTGGTGGTAAGTGGAGTTAGTGGTGGTTGTGGTAGTGGCAGAGAGTTGGTGGCGGAGCAGGTGGTGGAAATGGGTTCTGCATCGGGGGTGAGGGAGAAGAGATGGAGAAGAAGGAAACTCGATGGGAATTAGGTTGGGGTGCGTTTGGTTCTGTTTTGGGTAGGGTTAGGTATTGTGGTGTTGAGTGGGTGCAGAAAATTTTGATGTTTAGCGAAGCGAAGATGTTGGATGAAAAGATGAAGGAATGATCCAACGTCTCGATGGAAATGGATATGAAGCGACCTTTGGATCTGGGATACATCAAAACTGACGGTCTGAGATGGAGTTAGGTGCTATAGTATTAGACAGGAACATCAAAACTCGATGGACTCTGATGGAGCGACCATTGGATGATGGAATTGATTCAATCTGACGGTGAAGGAGAGAAACGGGTTTGGGTATTGATTTTAGGCTTAGAAAATGGGTTTGGGTTTAGGAAATGGGTTTGAGCTTAAACAATCTTGAGCCCACTTCTTCTTTAAGAACAATTTCTTCCTTTGTGAGCCCATTTTCATCCTTGAGTCTTCCATACCGCATTCTGCACTTCTTTTCCTCTAGAGTTTCCGCCGGCTTTCTCCGTGTCTTTGCACTTTTCGCTCCGCAACTCATCTAGTCTTTATTTATTACCTAAAAATGCAAAATTAATTAATAAAAATATTTATTCTTGAAAACAAAGAAAGTACAGAATATGGGATAAAATGTAGAATTAATGCACAAAAGATGAGTTAAATGCCAAGAAAAATATATAGAATCATGCACTTTTTCGCACTCATCAAATACCCCCAAACCTGAATTTTACTTGTCCTCAAGTAAAACAAAACAAAGGAAATCCTACCTATACCACTGTCGCTGGTCTCTCGAATGCATTTAGCATATGCACTAAGCCTTTTAAACCACTAAGTGTCCCTAGTGGACGAGTGAAGTCTCGTGAAGGTTTGCTTAGAACGTACCTATAAATTTCTAGGACAAAATATAAGCTCAGATTCCATCAAATGTGACATGTGCAAGTCAGTTTAAGCTCACAGCAAAATGGAGATGTCAATCTAGCTATCAAAGGCACAATCCTAGCACTGATAACAACTAAAGACACGTGATAAGAGTGTAAAGTGTATCTACACATGTTTCTAGAATGACCTGAAGTTATGACTACTAATCACCAAGAGATAGTTTTTAGGCTAAGAACCGAATTCTAAGCCAAGCTAGCTGTCCGGCTTTACGAGAATTGTGAATGTTCACCCAATGAGTTGGTGATATTTCAGTTTACCCGCGTTATACATCGATGGCTGCACCCTCCTTGCTTATTACAAGACTATTTACAACAAAAAGATGACTCTTTACATGACTCTTATTTACATTGATTACTCTCTTTTATTTTTGGAACAAGAGAGAATATTGTCTTTAACATGACAAAACATGGAATAAATAAATACTTGATTGAATATTTTTTTTTTTGATTTTTCTGAATTTTTTTGATTTTTTTGATTTTTTTTTTGAAGAAATAACTTTGATCTTTACAACATAGTGACACTTTTGATACATGAACAAAAAGAAAAACATAATTACATGACTCTTAGCAAGAGGTGGCCCTTATCGAATGCATCCGGTCAAATTCTATGGTTGCTTTTCTTAACGTATCCTCCAACTTCTATCCCAGCCAACCAAAGAACAAGCTAGTCAAGTCTCATTCAGTATTCTAAAGTGATTGGCAATCTAACTTCCTATCAAACACCTTGAAGATCGAGGCTATACATGTATTGGTAGATCGTGTGCGTGCAAGTTTCTTATCACCATGTGAATTGTGCTAGAATCAGGGTGCCTAAATATCTAGACTAAGAATCCTTATGTTTACATACATGCACAAGAGTCAACATTTCAAGGTAAATGAGCTCCATTTTTATGTTTTTTTTTTTAAATTTTTTATTTTTTATTTTGACTTTTTCATTTTTTTTTTCCAAAAAGAATGAGTTCTATTTTTCGATTATAGCATGTTATCAAAGTATCTACTTTTCACCCCCAAACCTAAAATAAACATTGTCCTCAATGTTTCAAAAGATAAACATGATTATAACACATACCATGAGAACGATGCTAAGTGTAGAAAAAGGAAAGAGATTACCGGATATTGGCGAAAGCAAGTTTTGAACTCCATTATTCAAGGAAAAACCCAACAGTAACTCAACTGAATTCACATTGGGTTAACACAATATATACAAGAAACATATGATTCCACTAAACATTACCTACCGGATTATATACAAACAATTCACTATATACATACAGTATAAAGAGTTGAGGATCAACCCAAAAGACGAAATATAGACATTTCAACAGCTTCACACAATAATAATGTGATAGGCATGCAAGTGAAGCTGTGAAACAAAATGAGCTACCCCCAAACCTGGATGTTTCAACAGATAAAATTTTGGATACAAAATCTGCAGTTTTGGGGGTTCATCATGCACAAGGTCTAGCTCGAAATGAACTTTTCTAGGGACGGGCAAACGTGCTAATTCCAACTGTGGCTCCTCAAAGATATTATACTTAGATGCAAAATAGTCCAAAAGGAATTGGGAAGCACACAGTTCCAAACCTAGGTTGGGCATTCTCAGAAAAATTGGTTTGACAATATCGGTACAAACCAAATCTAGGTTGGGTGGAAGGCCATCAGATTGTGACTTATGTAGGACGATATGCACATCATTATTAATCACATCAACATCTCCTAAGTCTCCTACAAGTGTCACAACATGCTCACCATGCTCACACAAATCAGAATCATCAACATCATCAGAAGAATTATTCTCATGCATCGGCAAATCAGTGGAAACATCACAACGTGACCCAGGTAGAGAATCAGACACAACAATTATATTTTCATGCATATTAGTGTCAACAGAAGATTCTATATTACCTAAGTCATCTTCATAGGACAGATGCACATGCTCAAAATCAGTATCAACATCACATGTATATGGAATACTAGAAGAAACATCATTCATGAAGGTCGAGGCATAGAAGCCTAATGTATTTGAACCCAAAGGTTCCATAACATTTTCAGTATAGACATGTTCTTCCAACATAACATCATAATCATCATCATCATCATGATAGGGATTTTGCAATCTAGGATAATTTTCAATCCTAAGGTCGGAGCTATCACAAGAATAAGACTCTAACTCATGGGGGTGACTCATACCATGTGGCGTTGTCCCTGTTTCCCTAACAGATTCCCATTGATGGGTTTTCTCTGCAATTTCAGCTAAAAATTTCCATGCATCATCCACAGATTTATCAATAAATTTACCATTACACATAGACTCAACCATGGTTCGAGATTTAAAGTATAGTCCCTCATAGAGGATGACGACAAGTCTCCACTTCTCAAATCCATGATGCGGACATTCGCTCAACAAATCATTAAAACGTTCAAAAGTAAAAGAAAAACAGTTTCCTCATCCAATTGGACAAAACAATTGATACTTTGACGAATAGCGATGGTCCTATGATATGGAAAGAATTTTTTGAAAAATAGATCTGTGAGTTGGTCCCAAGTGTTGATTGATTGTGGTCTCAAACCGTAAAACCATGTTTTGGCCCTTTCCTTTAGAGAAAATGTAAACAAACGCAATTTCAGAGAGTCTTCGGACATATGATCAGGTTGCATAGTCCGACAAATTTGTTCAAACTCTCTTACATGAGTATAGGGATTCTCAGAATCGAACCCTCGAAATATAGGAAGTATTTGTATCATGCTTGCATTTATTTTAAAAGGGTTATTGGTTTGAGGTAAGAAAACATGATAATGGAATTTTTATTGTGGGATACATGTATTCATGGAGAGCACGAGGTTGGCCCATATTGAAAAGACACAAAGCCCACTATTTGGTTTTTTATGGGAAAATTTTGGTTTTAAAGAGGTAGAAAAATTTGGTTTTTAATTGGGAGCAAAAATTTTGGTTTTAGTATTGGGAGCAAGCCCACATTGGTGGGAGAAATTGCTTTGCCAAGGGAAGGTGAACTAAGCCCACAATGTGTATGCAAACTGAAGCCCAATGTAGCTTTTGAAATAGCCCAACTGTTGCTTGTTTGGTCTGAGGCCCAGTTGGGCTTTCAAAGTTCAGTTTTTCTAATTTAAAACTACAGGCCCAAATCAATCTAACACCACAAGCCCACAAGAAATTAAACAAACAAGCCCACAAGAAATTAATTACAAACCCAACAGAAAAATGGAAAAAATTATTACAAGCCCACAAATTAAAAATGGAAGCCCACAGGTTGGGTTCTCTTAATGGGTTTAGGCTTACTTGCTTAAGCACAGCCCAGCTGCTCAGTTTGGTTGCAAAAGCCCAGTTGGGCTTTGGATCATCCTAAGCTTTTGTCTTTGTTCAGGCCCAGTTGGGCTTGGCTCAACTTGTTAAGCTTGGCAGCAACTTCAGCAGGCCCAGTTGGGCTTGTGATTTTCTCCTCAGCAGCACAGTAGCACCAGCAAAGCAGGGCTACACAGCACTCAGCAGCAGCAACATGCAGCAGCACAGCAGCAGCAGCAGTCAGTTGGCAGCAGCAGAGGCTGGCAGCACAACAGGAACAGGGAACAACAGGAGCACAGCAGCAATAGCAGCAGCAACACAGGTACCTGGTGACTCAAAGAAGAGAATGAGTTCTCAAAAATTTGGAATTGAGACAGTTTCAAACAATATTGATACCAGTAAGCAACTAAGAGTAATTTACTGCATGGCAATGAGTTATTTGGACTGACAAAGGGGTTGACACAATATGCAGTTATGGATAAAGTGCAAAAGAGAAGTGACCTAGCAAAACAAGACACACAACAAAATACTTAAACTACTAGAACAGAAAAAGGGAAATGATGGATATGAACTTCAGTTACACTACAAAAAAAAACAGGACAAGATGTATGAATTGATGCAGCTTAAAAAGTATGTCTAAGATGCAGCTACTATAAGATACAACTACAGGATGGCAGTCAAGACAGTAAGAGAACAATGGCTTCACAACTTTTAACACTACTAAGAAAACAATGTGTTACAGGACATTGGCTTCACTAAAATCTACAGCATGAGATGCAAGATGAAAGAAAACACAAGAAAAATTAACAGATATGCTAAAGATACTCACAGGACTTATGATGCAGGTGACTTAAACTAAATGTGAGATAAAACAATGATGCAATTGACTGAAGAGCTAAAACTACAACTAAAAGTACAGCTAACACATATATACAAGTAGTATGCAAATGATGCAGAACTACACAGTTGCAGTAGTATGCTACAAAATAAATTAAACTATGAAAACTATGTGATATGGCAGGTGATACTAATATGCAAATGGCAGAAGTTACACTAAGTCACAAAGTGCAGAAACTAAAAATCAAAAATTACAGCTAAAGATACAAAAGTAAGTTACACTAAGTTACACTAGCAATAACTGAAAAGAAAAAACTAAAAAAAATATGTACAGGGTAAAGTAAAGAAAAAGAAAACAACAATAGCACCGCTACCGAGTCCTGGGCAGCGGCGCCAAAAACTTGGTAGGTTTTTAAGAAAGCCTACAACTACACCTGCAAGTATACAGGGTCGAATGTAGCTAGTGATGGGAAGAAAGGGAAAGTCCTCAGGGACTTGGAGGGTGCAAATGTTGTTTCTACTTTTCTAGTGACAGTGGGAATGAATTTTGTGTTGTGTTGAAACACAACTGAGCTGTTTTGGTATGTGACTGAAATAGTGACAGAAAGTAAAGGTAACAGTGGCAGGGTACTAAGGCTTAAAATCCACCATTTTACCTATGCTAAGGCAATCTCAGTTCAATACTGCTCTTGTCCCTTGTTAGTTATCAGTCAGCTTCTAGGCTTTCTGACTAACTAGATGGCAGTGGAGGTTCTATGCCTGCTGCTCATCAAAGGGTTGGGTTAGAAAGGAGGCTAAAGGCACTAAGTTAATTCTAAACCTTGTGATAGTTGGGGCTCTCACACTGCAACTACCCGCAGAGAAGCCACTTAGGTGTTTTAACAACCTAAAGGATGTTCTTTGATTAAGACTATCCTAAACTCAGCACAACAAGCACAATATCTAGCTTGGATTGAATTAGCAGAAGCATCATGATTTCATCTCCCCCTTAGCAATTAAACTAGAACATGATGAATTGAACAACTGAAATTTAAAATGAACTGATATTGAAAACAAAATTAACAGTTGAGGTCCTGGCTATTCCAGGCCTCTTGGTGGTGCTCTGGCTAGTCCAAGCATGACTTCTACAACAACCCAAGGTCTCAATTTATAGTTGCACACGTCTAACCCTAGAATCCCCAAAATATCAAAATTAGGGTTTCAAAGATATCAAAATTAAATCATACCTACTTTCTGAAAACACTCAATAACGTCGACCTATTCTTCTATTGCGTCTTTTGTGTCTTCCCATGCCTTCAATTTGTCCATTGATGCCTACCAACTATTCTCTGCACTTTCACACACAAACGGCTATGGTTTGGGGAGATGTGAAATTGAAAAGGCTAGTTGAGAGACATAGAGGTGATGATGGACTTAGGGTTGGTGGTAAGTGGAGTTAGTGGTGGTTGTGGTAGTGGCAGAGAGTTGGTGGCGGAGCAGGTGGTGGAAATGGGTTCTGCATCGGGGGTGAGGGAGAAGATATGGAGAAGAAGGAAACTCGATGGGAATTAGGTTGGGGTGCGTTTGGTTCTGTTTTGGGTAGGGTTAGGTATTGTGGTGTTGAGCGGGTGCAGAAAATTTTGATGTTTAGCGAAGCGAAGATGTTGGATGAAAAGATGAAGGAATGATCCAACGGCTCGATGGAAATGGATATGAAGCGACCTTTGGATCTGGGATACATCAAAAATGACGGTCTGAGATGGAGTTAGGTGCTATAGTGTTAGACAGGAACATCAAAACTCGATGGACTCTGATGGAGCGACCATTGGATGATGGAATTGATTCAATCTGACGGTGAAGGAGAGAAACGGGTTTGGGTATTGATTTTAGGCTTAGAAAATGGGTTTGGGTTTAGGAAATGGGTTTGAGCTTAAACAATCTTGAGCCCACTTCTTCTTTAAGAACAATTTCTTCCTTTGTGAGCCCATTTTCATCCTTGAGTCTTCTATACCGCATTCTGCACTTCTTTTCCTCTAGAGTTTCCGCCGGCTTTCTCCGTGTCTTTGCACTTTTCGCTCCGCAACTCATCTAGTCTTTATTTATTACCTAAAAATGCAAAATTAATTAATAAAAATATTTATTCTTGAAAACAAAGAAAGTACAAAATATGGGATAAAATGTAGAATTAATGCACAAAAGATGAGTTAAATGCCAAGAAAAATATATAGAATCATGCACTTTTTCGCACTCATCAACTTTCCAAGTGATAGATAAGTTCAAGTATCCACATACCTTTTGTCGAAGAAGTTCCACAAGATCCCTTAGTAGTTCTTCGTCTTCAAGAGATGAACGTCGAGATATTTAAGCTCAACTACACTATTTATGTCCTAGTCCGAGACATCTACAAATAGGCTAGAAATCAAGACTTGTAGTTTTGATCACTAACATTGACAAACATGCTTGAGATAGCAACGCATGCGAGTTCGACCGAGAAATTCTCTAACAATCTCCCCCTTTGTCAATTTAGTGACAAAACTATCAATACATATGGATTACAAAAAGATAAAAAATATAGCTTCTCATCCACATGCTTGATCTCCTTGGCATCTTCAACGGACTCGAAATCTTCGTCACTTCCAAGTACTCCATGATCCTAAAGGTTGTAAGATCACAGTTGTTGAAGATCCGTAGCTATAACAATGAGAAAACAAAATTCTCTCAATCATTGTTATATAGTGTCATAGTATTATTACACAACATCAAAATTCAATTGTATCACAACTTTGACAATAACACTATATTTATATGTATCACTCCCCCTTAGTCAATACATATCTCAACATGAAAACCACTCCCCCTTACATAATGATCCGTAAATCATATGTATTTGTAGTGTGAACTACACATTAATTCTCCCCCTTAGGATTAACTTTTTTATTTGTCAAAAGTTCATTCATTCTTTTATCAATACATGCATATCGACATATGAAAGACTTAACTTTTGACAAGGTATGGGACAATCACAGTTCACGGATGCAAACACACATATCCCATAACACATTGAAATATATAAAACCATAAAGATTAATACAACAAAAATCATCTTCGAAACAATTTTAGAATTTAAACAAAAAAACCTAAAAACATGAAGATGAAAACGTTGGACATAGCTACATGTAATCACAATAATGGCTATTCCAAACTCTAGTTATTCTTCTAAACAAAACAAGAAAATAGAAGATTTACTAGATGTTAAGACCTTTGAAGAATTCTTTATCGTTCCCGATCTCCTTGTCGTCAACAACCAATGGGACATAAGGTTCATGAAGATAGGAGTTAATATCAATAAACCTTCTTGACTGATGTCGAACCAAGGCCTTCTGAATCTCATGAGTCTTAAACACAAAAGCCTTTATTTGTTGAATATCCTTTTGCATCTCCTTCAACACATCAAGAACATCAGAAAACTTCTGAGAATTTGAAGGAACAACTATAGGATTCCTCACATTCCTTCTTTTTCTTTTCAATGTCGGAGCTAACGAAGATTTCTCTTTTTCCTTCATGATTGATGGCTTGACAATCATATTAACATCTTTTACATCAGAAGACATGATGCTTGGAGTATCCATACACGTATGGGTTTGTGAGAGGAAATCATAATTTAAATTCAACAAGTAGTCTTGAGATAAAAAGAGGTTCCAGGGAAGGAAAAAGGAATGTAGGGTTACGCAACCTTTTAACAGGTTCGTGCACGCATAACTCTGAACCCTAGAGAGAGTAGAATTATCGATAATAACCCTCATTTATTGATAGACACAAAACTAAGAAAAGAAGAAAAACAAACTTTTCTTAAATCCTCAGAGGTACAAAATCTTGTCTCTTTTGATCAGGCACATGAGACAGGATTTACCAATCAACACAATCAAGTTGTGTTGCGGTGAACAACAATTTGTCCACCATTTTCCTCCTGAGAGGAATCCACAGACCTCCGTCTATTAAAAAGATGAAATAGATTTTATGGTACAATAGAAATGAAGATAAAGGATGTTGTGAGTTAAAAACAGAGAAGATGGAGAAATTGGAGATATTAAAGGAATAAAAGCGGAATATTAATCAGGAGAGAATGTCAGAATTGTTTTTTTAATTATTTATTTATCTTTCTGAGGGTATCAACGGAATACTAGTCTCACATATATAGAAAGTAAAATAATTGTTATCTTAAATAAGGGATTTCTATTCCCCATGTAATTTTAAGACGATTATGCCCCTAAAAAGGACCCATTTAGTATTTATTATAACTTCACAAGTACTTTCTCTTTTGTTCTTCCTTTTTATCAACAATATTGGTCAAGTGAAGAATGAGGGAACAATGATGATAACAATGACGAAGAACACAGTGACAATGAAAACGATAATGATAACAATGATAATAAACATGATAACAATGAAGATGATGAAGAAAATAGCAATAATGAAGATAATGAAGACAATGAGGACAACAATGAAGGTGATCAAGAGGAAAATGAAGGGAATTTCATAATATTGAAGACAACTGGATTGCGGCTAAAGGAAAGTACAAGGTTGCAAAATCGGTGAGTTCTTCTATAAAGACTGTTAAGCCTGTAAATTTTTTTTTTTTTAAAAAAAAAAAACCCTTTTAATGCTTAGTGACTTTAGAGCTGAGAGTAGATTCCAATTGATAGAAGAAAGGAGTCAAAAGAACTCCCCCCCCATAAAATGTGAAAAAACGGGGGTCTAACAACACCACCCAATATTTCGTTTAGCAATCTTTATGGACTAACTCCGAAATAATTTCTAGAGAATCAACTAGACAGTCAGACTCAATCTAGGTAAAAGTATCTCGAGGAGTTAATATCTCTCTATTGTTTTGATTTACTCAAGCTAATAGAAATCAATAAGTCTTTAATCAAACACAAGGAATAACTTGGATGGTACCAAAGACCAATATCCAAGGATCAATCAATATCAATCGACAACCAAAGGTCGTATTTCCAATTGATTGATTCAAACGCACAACCTGTATTATTTCAATTATAAAGATAAAACAATATAATGTGGAAATTGAAATAACACATACACCAGAAATTTTGTTAACGAAGAAACCGCAAATGCAGAAAAATCCCGGGACCTAGTCCAGATTGAACACACACTGTATTAAGCCGCTATAGACACTAGCCTACTCCAAGCTAACTTCGGATTGGACTGTAGTTGAACCCCAATCAATCTCCCACTGATCCAAGGTACAGTTATACTCCTACGCCTATGATCCCAACAGGATACTGGGCACTTTATTTCCTTATCTGATCTCACCCACAACTAAGAGTTGCTACGATCCAAAATCGCAGGCTTTAACAATAAACAAATCTGTCTCACACAGACAAGTCTATCAAAGGATCAATTTGTCTCCCACAGATAAACCCTAAAGGTTTTGTTCCGTCTTTTGATAATAATCAAGGAGAACATGAACCAATTGATAATCCGGTCTTATATTCCCGAAGAAAAGCCTATAGTTATCAATCACCTCACAACAATCTTAATCGTATGGTAGCGAAATAAGATGTTGTGGAATCACAAACGATGAGACTAAGTGTTTGTGATTACTTTTTATATCTTTCCTATCGGAGATATCAATCTCAAGCCAATCAATCTGATTGTACTCGTACGATAGAAGATGCAAGATCAGATCACACAACTACGATAAAAGTAGTATCGGTATGGCTTCACAATCCCAAAGAAGTCTTTAAGTCGTTAACCCGGTTTGAGAAAAGAAAACCAGAGGTTAAAGGAGAATCGAATCTACCACGCAAACTAGTATCACATGTAAGGTGTGGGGATTAGTTTTGCAGAGTTGCCAGATGTCCCCTTATATAGTCTTTCAAATCAGGGTTTCGCCTTGGTCACAAAGCAAACAATATCCACCGTTAGATGAAAACCCGATTTAGATTCAAGCTAATATGTCTCAACCGTTAGATCGAAAACTTAGCTTATTATACACAAATGAGCTGCACGCTTCTTGGTTTGTTAACCATACCCAAACGTTTGCACTTGTTGGTTCAACAATAGTCCACCAAAATGGTTAGCCATATGAGCATTTCATATCAACCATGTTCTTCTTCACCATAAAAAGTTCAATTGACTCAAATGAACTAGTTAGAGAGTTGTTCAATTGCAAAGAAATCTTATGTACTACACAAGACACAATTGAAGCAAAGATTATTTGATTCACTCGAATCGGTTCATGAAATTTATAGCCAGGGTTTGCAAACTGCATTCCTTAGTCTTTATAAGTTTAAGTTTAGAAATCATCTTCAGATATATAACTTCCTCAAGTTCGCAGACTAGGTTCGCGGACTTAAGCAATCGGGCAGAGTTTACAAACTCCAGCAGAAAATCTCGGCAATATACCTTCCGCCAGTTTGTGGACTGGGTTCGCGGACTGGTCTAGTTTGTCAACTCCAGCAAAATTTCTCGGGATGAGAAGTTCGTCAGTTAGCGGACTGAGTTTGTGGGCTTGGCTCACGCCATTCTTCCGTTTTCTCTTGATCAACAAAGTTCCCAAACTTTGGTTCAAGGAATAGAACTTATACATAAATGTGTTTCCACACCAATGTTTATGTCCACTATTGGTTATGTAACCTAAACTCTCATTTCAATCATTGAAACATTCTTAGAGGACGCTATATAGATGTTACGCTCTTTCTCGTCAAAGCAATTTTCAAGATGATTGAAACATATCATGACTTTTGTCACGTGGTAAAGATAAACTTGATCGAAGGGAAAAGCTTACCAACACATATTTCGAGATATAGATAGGCGAGGTATACTCGGATCGAAATACCAAATGTGTATAATCTAAGTCTATATATATAACATATGATTTCTTGTCTCAAAGAGCAGGAGATAGAGTAGATAGACTTTTGAGTGACAGATAAGTTCAAGTCTTCACATACCTTTTTGTCGAGAAGTTCCACCGGTTCCTTGAGTAGTTATTCTACTTGTATGATGAATCGCCATGAAGTCCTTGAGGTCAATTACACTTTCTATCCTAGTCCGAGACTTAGTTATAATAGACTAGAAATCAAGACTTGTAGTTTTGATCACTAACATTGACAAACATGCTTGAGATAAAAACGCATGCGAGTTCGACCGAGCAATCTCCCCCTTTGTAAATTTTAGTGACTCAACTATCAATACATATGAAATACAAAAAAGATAAAGAAACTTTAGTAGTTCCTATTCCACATGTCTAATCTTCAACATTCCTCGAAATCTTCGTCACTTCTAAGTACTCCAATGATCCCAAAGGTTGTAAGTTTAGCATCACTGTTGTTGAAGATCCGTAGCTATAACAATGAGAAAGCATCGGTCTCGATCATTGTTATAAAGTATCATAGTATTATTACACGGCGTCAAAGTTCAATTGTATCACAACCTCAACAATAATACTATGGTGATATGTATCACTCCCCCTTAGTCAACACTCCATCTCACATGGAAACCACTCCCCCTTAGTCAATACTCCATCTCTAATGGAAACCACTCCCCCTTAGTCAATACTCCATCTCACATGGAAACCACTCTCCCTTACATAATGATCCGAAAACCATATGTATTTGTAGTATGAATTACATATTAATTCTCCTCCTTTTTGTCAATAAAATTGGAAAAGGTACAAGAACGGGATCATAATGAAATTTCCGAAAGAGACATTTCATGACCAAAAGAAGAATACATACCAACATAATTTAGATGCAATCATAAAGCCGAAGCTAAATGCATTCATCAAGGAGTTTAAAGATATAAGATAACCCCTATAATATTCCACAGCCGCACTCCCCTCAAGATATTACCATTAAGCACAAGTTCAAAAGAACTCTCCCCCATTTGATGTCATTCCCGAAAGAACAACAAGAGCGACCTTAATTTCAAAAGAAAAGAAGGATTTTATTGGACACCAAAAACCATGAGAATGATTTTCTATATCCAAAAACTCAATCAAATTAATCACAAGTAAACCCATGATTAGTTTAATCGGAATGCACAATCAAATCAAACACACGTGGTGATAAATTCAATTGATTGTGCTAAACATAAGAGAAGTTATGGAGACACAAAAACACTCAACTAGATTAATCACGAGAGAACCCATAATTAATCTAATTGGAATACACAATAAAACTAATTACAAAAGCAATAACTAAATAACCAAACAAGATGATTAATTTAGTTCAATATGCTCAACATAAAGTACCTTACGGAACAACCAACAAGGTTAATCATAAAATAATCAACTTCGTTGTATCGTGCTCAACATAAGATGTATTACGGAGCCTCACAGTAATATATAAGAATATGGATCAGGGATAATCAATACTGCGGAATAAACAAGGATTCATTCTATCTTCAATCACTATTTGCATAACGACACTAATAGACATAATCCTTGAAAACAAAAGATTTTAACCTATATTCCATCAAGTATTTGACAGTATAGGCTTAACTTTTGTATTTTTCAAAAGTCTATTCATTCTTTTACCAGTACGTGAATACCGATCACAAATGACTTTACTTTTGACAATATATGGGACCTTCAAGTTCACGGACGCAAACATACATATCCCATAACAAGTTGCAATATATCAAATCAAAAAGATTAATACTGCAAAACATCATCCTCCAAATATTTTTAGAATTTAAAACTAATAAACCTATAAAATAAAACAAGGAGATGAAACATAATAGCTATGTGTAGTCACAATCATTGCTATTCAAGCACTAGTTATTCTTCCAACTAAGCCAAAAAGAAGATATACTAGGAAACTAAAAATCAACAAGCTAAAGAAAAACAGACTCCAACACTATGCCCGAACACGAACTAAGATCCTATGTACGGTTCAGAATCCTCATGAGACACCGGGTCTTTGAGCTTGTGAACAACAGCAACCTCTGCATCTTTAGAGAGGATATCCTTGTTTGGAGGATCTTTTGCATGATTTTTCATGAGACTAACCTTTTTCAACTCAGATTTTACCATATCAAGACTTTTTTTGCATCAACAAGTTGTTGAACATGAAAAACCATATCAGTTGGAATCTTCTCCCTAATATCTTAGTAGGAATCAGAAGATTGAGGAAAAGATCCTTCGACTTCAACAAAGGTTCCTTTCTTTTTATCAAACTCGAAATACACTGCATTATCAACGAAGTCTTCAGGTAAATTCCAAGAACATGAAGAAGAGGCCATTGATAATAGGAAGCCTAGAGTGAGATATCTCAACTCGATAGTAAGGGTATATAAACGATTTTGAAAGGACTTAGGGATTTACAAGATCGGTTTGAGCGGACACCCAGGAACCGTGTGTGTAACCATAGATAGAAGGGTTCACAAAACCCTAGACAAAAAGGCTAGATGAAAACAGACAACACAATACTTAGAAGCAAGGCTAAAGCCAAATGGTTTAGTTAGCAAAAATACTAATGTAAAGTGATTTATAACTGGCAACCCTTCTAAGGACGATAAGAAATTAACTAGATAATCAGAGACACTTTACCAAAAGTACACCTATCCAAATCTCACTCACTAGGATTTTTGTAGGTGAGACGTCAACCTTGTGATTAATTAACACAAGTATGAGCCTTTGGCTCATTAAATGAATGTTGATTATGATAATCCCCTTTTTGCGAGACGTTGTAGGAAAACCATTATGATGTGAAAACGTATCATAGAATATACTAATATAAACATAATGTAGATTCTTACCTGAGGGAATTAGACTGGAGGGAATTGACAACCTGTTGATGATCTCTTCATAATCCTTTATAATCATTTTTAGTATGTCTTCCGAATTTCCTTCTTTTGGTATCTTTTTCACATCAAGACTATTATTGTCTCCCTTTTTATCATAAGAAGATTCATGAGTTCTTCTTTGATGGAATGGTTTAGAGAGACTGTTTCGCTTTTGAACATTTGGGGAGCCATATAAGAAAATTCCTCTTTTGTTCGGCATGTCCTTTTGAATCATAAAAAATACATACTTTCTGATCATTGAAATGATTAGAGGTAACAGTCTTAAACCCATTGTTGGGAGGCCTCTTCCTTCCTTGTGATGTAAACATTCCTTGATTAGAGGAACCAATCACATTTTTTATAACAGGAAGAGATTCTGAATTTTCTTCTGATTTAGGAACATTTTCAGTCGTAACAGAAGTACTTGTTGTATTAGACTTCTTAGAGCATCCTTGAATAGAGAGTTTACCCAAGTGATGTTCAAATTCCATGGCATCCTTTTTCAGGCTAGCCTCAAGAGTCATACGTGAAGAATGATCTTCAGTAGTTTCTTTGAGTTTGCAGTCTCTTATTACACCAAGAAGAACATGGACATGGTGTTTCAACCGATTAAATATGTCAGCTTGTATTCTAGCAAGATTTATAATCAATTCACTTTCTTCAGTTGTTTCCCGTTCATTAATAGAGATGGTCTCTTTTGAAGGGTAATCGGAGTCACACACGTCAGTATTTGTCTGTCTCATCAAAACATACGGTTCATCTATATTCGAGATTGAAGAACCTTTCTCTTTAATAAAAATAGATGAAACAGACCTTTTATTTATGGTGACGCATTTATCAGAAATACTACTCTTGTCCATAGAGTCAGATCGCTACAAACACAGACTTGTAAGGTCTTGAACGTGTTTGTCTGCTCTGATACCAATTGAAAAAGCGGGGGTCTAACAACACCACCCAATATTTTGTTTAGCAATCTGTATGGGCTAACTCCGAAATACTTTCTAGAGAATCAACTAGACAGTCAGACTCAATCTAGGTAAAAGTATCTCGAGGAGTTAATATCTCTCTCTTGTTTTGATTTACTCAAGCTAATAGAAATCAGCGAGTCTTTAATCAAACACAAGAAATAACTTGGATGGTACCAAAGACCAATATCCAAGAATCAATCAATATCAATCGACAACCAAAGGCCGGATTTCCAATTGACTGATTCTAACGCACAACCTGTATTATTTCAATTATAAAGATAAAACAATATAATGCGGAAATTGAAATAACACAGACACCAGAAATTTTGTTAATGAGGAAACCGCAAATGCATAAAACTCCCGGGACCTAGTCCAGATTGAACACACACTGTATTAAGCCGCTACAGACACTAGCCTACTCCAAGCTAACTTCGTACTATACTGTAGTTGAACCCCAATCAATCTCCCATTGATCCAAGGTACAGTTATGCTCCTACGCCTCTTATCCCAGCAGGATACTGCGCACTTGGTTCCCTTAGTTGATCTCACCCACAACTAAGAGTTGCTACGATCCAAAATCGCAGGCTTTAACAATAAACAAATCTGTCTCACACAGACAAGTCTATCAAAGGATCAATCTGTCTCCCACAGATAAACCCTAAAGGTTTTGTTATGTCTTTTGATAATACTCAAGGTGAACAGGAACCAATTGATAATCCGGTCTTATGTTACCGAAGAACAGCCTAGAGTTATCAATCACCTCAACAACAATCTTAATCGTACGGTAGCGAAACAAGATATTGTGGAATCATAAACGATGAGACGAAGTGTTTGTGATTACTTTTTATATCTTGCCTATCGGAGATATTAATCTCAAACCAATCAATATGATTGTACTCGTACGATATAAGATGCAAGATCATATCACATAACTATGATAAAAGTAATATCGGTCTGGCTTCACAATCCCAATATAGTCTTTAAGTCGTTAACCCATAATTTGAGAAAAGAAAACCAGAGGTTAAAGGAGAATCGAATATAACACGCAAACTAGTATCACCCGTAAGGTGTGGGGATTAGTTTTGCAGAGTTGCTAGATGTCCCTTTATATAGTCTTTCAAATGAGGTTTTCGCCTTAATCACAAAGCAAGCAATATCCGCCGTTAGATGAAAACCTGATTTAGATTCAATCTAATATTTCTCAACCATTAGATCAAAAACTTAGCTTGTTATACACACTTCACAATGCACGTTTCTAGGTTTGTTAACCGTACCCAACGTATGCACTTGTTGGTTCAACAATAGTCAACCAAATGGTTAGCCATATGAGCATTTCATATCAACCATGTTCTTCTTCACCATAACTAGTTCAATTGACTCAAATGAACTAGTTAGAGAGTTGTTCAATTGCAAAGAAATCTTATGTACTACACAAGACACAATTGAAGAAAAGATGATTTGATTCACTCGAATCGGTTCATGAACTTTATAGCCACGATTTGCAAACTGCATTCCTTAGTCTTTATAAGTTTAAGTTCAGAAATCATCTTCAGATATATAACCTCCTCAAGTTCGCAGACTAGGTTCGCGGACTTAAGCAACCGGACAGAGTTTACAAACTCCAGAAGAAAATACCGGCAAGAGACCTTCCACCGGTTTGCGGACTGGGTTCGCGGACTGGTCTAGTTTGTCAACTCCAACAAAATATCTCGGGATGACAAGTTCAGCAGTTAGCGGACTGAGTTCCCGGGCTTGGTTCTTGATCAACAAAGTTCGCAAACTTTGGTTCAAGGAATAGGACTTATACATAAATGTGTTTCCACAACAATGTTTATGTCCACCATTGGTTATGTAACCTAAACTCTCATTTCATTCAATGAAACATTCTTAGAGGACATTATATAGTTGTTATGCTATTTCTCGTCAAAGCAATTTTCAAGATGATTGAAACATATCATGACTTTCGTCACGTGGTAAAGATAAACTTGATCGAAGGGAAAAGCTTACCAAGACATATTTCGAGATATAGATAGGCGAGGTATACTCGGCTCGAAATACCAAATGTGTATAATCTAAGTCTATATATATATAGCATACGACTTTTTGTCTCAAAGAGCAGGAGATAGAATAGATAGACTTTTGAGTGACAAATAAGTTCAAGTATTCACATACCTTTTTATCGAGAAGTTCCACCGGTTCCTTGAGTAGTTATTCTACTTGTATGATAAATCGCCATGAAGTCCTTGAGCTCAACTACACTTTCTATCCTAGTCCGAGACTTAGCTATAATATATTCTAGAAATCAATACTTATAGTTTTGATCACTAACATTGACAAACGTGCTTGAGATAGCAACGCATGCGAGTTCGACCGAGCAATGCTCTAAAAAAATGTCATCCCCAAAGGAACAACAAAGGCGACTTTACTTTCACAAGAAAATAAGGATTTCTTTGGGCAACCAAATCACATGAAAACATGAATTTATATCCAAAAATTTAATTGAAATAACCACAAGAGAACCCATAGTTAGTTCAATCAAAAAATACAATCAAATTAATCACAAGAGAACCCATGATTAATTAAATTGGAATACACAACCAAATTAAACACAAAAGGAAATGAATTTAATTGGTCATGCTCGACATAAGCGAACTTACGGAGCAACAACTAAAATAACCAAATGAGAATGATTAATTTAGTTGATCATGTTCGACATAGGGAACCTTACGGAGGAACAACCAAGTTAATCATAAGAATGAACAACTCAGTCGATTGTGATCAACATAAGAAACCTTGTGGAACAACACAGTATATGCACAAAGATTATGGATCGGAGATCGACCAAAATACTGCGGAATAGACAAGGATTCATTTTATTTTTCAGCACTATGACATATAATAGACTTAATCCTTGTAAACAAAAGTTTTATCCTTTCTTTATATCAAAACAATGACATAAAAGTCTTTAACTTTTGTAATGTCAAAAGTTCATTATATTTTCTATCAACACATTCATATCGACATAATAGAGATAACTTTTGAACAAGTATGGGACAGTCACAGGTTCACGGACGTAAACAACATATCCCATAACAATTTGCAATATATAAAATCATAAATATTAAAATTGCAAAAATAATCTTCCAAAAACTACTTTAGAATTTAAATAAATAAATCTAAAAATAGTGAAGATGAAAATCATTGGACATAATTATGTGTATTCACAATAATGGTTATTCCAAACCCTGGTTAATTTTCTAGAAACATAAAAAGAAGATTTACTAGACAAATAAACTCAGACGAGATTAGAAACCATAGAGCGGACAAGGGAAAGTTCATCAGTTTATTTCTTTAGCTCCTCCTTCAAAAACACTAGATTCTTTGACGTTATCTCGAGATGTTCACGCACGACATCAAAATCTTGAAGAATATTTCCAACCAATTAAACAAACATCTGGATTGGAAGATCTTTTTCATGAACAATTGCTTTATAGAAAATAACGGGAATGGGATCATCATCAAGTTCAAAGGTAACTTCATCAACGTTTTCTTCCTTTTTGCTTCCTTCCATCGTGCACGTGCTCAATCAATACCAGAAAGCCTCTTGGCGTTACCTAACTAGTATATGTATATCAAAGACTTGATACATATTTAAAGGAAAAATCCCACAAGAGAAACCAGGGTTTCTTGTAAACGTTTGGTAACGGTACAGTGTGCACAGATATAAGATTAATACCCAAGCCGAGGTCTATTAACGGATGGAGCAAAAAGGTTGAGAAGATGACAGGAGTCATTGATACACGGTGACTCGACTGTCATTCTAGGAAGATAAACTAGTGTATCTTAAGAAGGTAAAAGGTAAACAATTTTAAAAACAAACTGTTTGGAGCAAACTACAGGAAGAGAGACTACTATCATCACAATACAACACAAACCATTTGTCAATAAGAGGATCTTCGTTGAGGGTTATGTGTATCTTCTCATTGGTCCATAGAGAGGATACACGTAGAAGAATAGTCAAGTTGTATGTTGATGAACATGAAGTTCATCAGTGGTGCTGACACACTCCTTTTTACTCACATCCCCTATACTAAAATTATTAGGAGAATGACAAGGGTTACCTGGATCAGCTTCTTTCCTTTCCTTCTTGATCTTGCATTTGAGGCAGTTGATACTGGTCTTGAGTTCCGAGACACGATTATTGATTTGAGAGAAAGATCATTATTGAGAGAAAGAGAGAAGTTTGAAGAATTTTTATTTCTTCGACACCTTTTTCTTCTTACAGGTCTTTCAGAATTATCAGTCATCCACACAACATTGTTCCTTTTACAGTTGTAAGTAGAAGAGATGTTGTGGTCATAATCAGAAAAATCCTCTTTTCATCCTTTTTCATGAGTGTGGAATGAGTTTTTAACTGGACACTGAGGAACAGGTTTAACAACTTCTTTCGACATCCAAATAAGAATATTGTGAAGTTTTTCATTCCGTATACTAAGCTGACATCTTCTCTCAACAAGACCTTTATTTCCGCAATAATAACAGTTGAAAAGAGAGTTTTTATTTGTCCTCAACCGAGTCATTCTTGTAGGCTCACGAACTTTATTATCAGATACATCTACGGTAGTAGAAGGATTTTTTTTCCTTAACAAAACTCATCTTACATGTTGTTGGAGCTTATATACCTTTATAGCCCAGACCACGTTTATCACGATGTTCTTTGCAAGCTCCAAGAATAGAATATAGTTTTGTAGAGCTAGAATTGAAAATTTTCAAATTCTCTTCTAATTCCTTGATCCTTTTAAGAGACGTACTAAGATCAGTCTCCAATTTTTTTTTCTCTTGTGAGAAAATCCTTTTCTATGACGTTGAAACATTCTTGTTGAGAGACATACTTTGCATCGGTTTCTGCAAGTCTTTCTTTCAAGACAAGGAGATTCCGACGAAGATCATCACATTCAGACATTTTTGAACATATATCTTCATTACGATAGAGTATCTTGTAATAGGCTATCATAAATCTTAAAGAGTTTTCTTAATTTTCTGTTTTCAACGCAGAGAGGGGTTAGAAATTCAACCAAGCAGGAGGTTGACTTCTTTTTCTTTAGAAGACGATCAAAGAGGAGGATGTACTGTGACACTTCTTCTTCAACATCTTGTCCCTCTTCTAAATCGCTCCTATCAGAGAGATCATCTAATTGTTCGTCATGACGATCTTCCCAGTTAAGAGTGGGTTTATACGATGAAGAACATGTGACCGATTTCTCAGGCATATCAGGATTTTTAGCCAAGCTTTCCTGAACTGGTGATGCGTGTTTAGAGATAGCACCTTTGTCCATATCAGATCGCTACAAACACAGACTTATTAGGTCTTTAATGTGTTTGCCTGTTCTGATACCAATTCAAAATGCGGGGGTCTAACAACCACACCCAACAATTCGTTTGGAAATCTGAGAAGACTTACTCCAATACACTTTCTAGAGAATTAACTAGACAGTCAGACTCAATCTAGAATAAAGTATATCAAAGAGTTTAATATCTCTAACTATTAATTCAATCCGCAATCAGCAAATAGAAATCCGCGAGCCTGATTGAATATAAGAAGAGTTACTTGAACGGTACCAAAGACTGATGTTCAAGTGTCAATCAATGTAAATCAACAACCAAAGATTGATCTTAACGCACAATCTGTGATATTTCAATTATATAACAAAATATAATGCGGAAAAGAAATAACACAGACACCACAATTTTGTTAAAGAGGAAACCGCAAATGCAGAAAAACCCCGGGACCTAGTCCAGATTGAACACCACATTGTATTAAGCCGCTAAAGACACCATACTACTACCAATTAACTTCGGACTGGACTGTAGTTGAACCCTAATAAATCTCACACTGATTCAAGGTACAATTGTGCTCCTTACATCTCTGACCCCAGCAGGAAGAGTTGTTACGACCCAAAGTCGAAGACTTGATAGACAAATCTGTCTCACAGAAAAGTCTATAGGATTGAATAAATCTGTCTCCCACATAAACACCTAAGAGTTTTTGTTCTGTCTTGGGTATACGTAGTAAGTTGGTTTTTTCTGGATTCAGTTGTGTTTGTGGCCGATAAGAATAAGGACGTAAGGCCTATTTCTATGCACATTCCAAAAAAAATATTTGACATACACGATGGCATGGCAAACGAGTTACGCCACTATGGGAAAACCACTGAGAGACAGAGTTTCTTGTGAGTGAGATAGATAATAACTCCATCGATAAAGACTTTATTTCCAGCACTACCATTAACATCAATCAATATTAACTATATAGCCACCGTTCGAATTAATATCGCCGACGCTTGAATTTCTAACGCCGATAAAATATCGCACCGTCTTTTCTTCCATTTCACACCTCCTATTTCCTTCTCACCTATTCTCTTATATGTTCTTTTTCTTCTTTCTCTTCTCTTATGTAATTTAACAAAATTTTCTTGAGTGAAAAAAGAAAAAGAAACAAAAAAGTCAAAGGATCTACTAGTACGACGGCAAGTGGATAAAGTTTAAGTTATGTTGTGGATAAAAAACATGAGTTTCAAAATGTTAGACAATTAGTCGGTAATTGTATGCTCCCTAATCAAATATCTGGCCATCCGGAGCAGGTTAATTCAGTATTTCTAAGAGGTGGATGGTCTAAGTTCCGTACAATGTATGGGTTGCTTACCCCTGTTGTTCAAGAGAAAGTCCGAAGATATCCTTGGCGACATTTATATCATATACAGCCTAGAAAACACATGACTCAATGAGTTCAAGTTATATTCGAACGATGGTGGAAGACTACAAATACGTTTTTTTTTCAAAGATTTGGAATGTGGTAAGTTAGTTTTTCTAGTAATTAAAATTTTAGATTTTTTTTTGTTTTATAAAATTCAACAAACTCTATTACACCGATAAATTTGCACATGTTAACGAGAACGATGGTGGAAAGACTCAAATGATGTAGAAGGAATTGCTTCATATAGACTATTAAAAGCAAATGGATTAAAAGTTTCTGAGTTGAAAAGTTTTTTACAACGTTATGCTAAGAGAATGAAACAATTGAGGTTAGATATCCAACCATATTTGTTCCCTGGCGATTATGAGGAGATCGAACGTCTGTTTTTGTTGTGGACACTAGGCCAATGTCTATTTCCAAATGCTAAATCAGTGGTGTTAATTGTTTTTCTCGAAGAATTAAAAGATTTATATCAAGCACCAACATATGATTGGGGGTCTCCATTTTATCATAGATTTACATATCCCTTAGTCTTTGCTCCATGTTTGTCAAAGATAGTTTTAATGCTTTTTGGGGAATGTTGGAGGTAAGAACCAATATTTTGCACAATATTTATTTGTTATTTTTCACAGTAGGCCAATGTCTAACCAATACTATTATTATTTTCAGTATTGGTGGTATACACATTTCTGTGTTTTGGAACCTTCTCTTAATTAAGAATCACACCAATGTTTTTCTGGTGATACTGAAGTACGATTCCGATAATTGGAAAGCAGAATAGGCTGAAGATGGTTAACATACTGCTATTGTCCATATGATTCGAGAGTTGTGTAGAACAAGCCTTAACCTTGTATCCACACCGTATGAAGCAATTTATCCCTGAGTTCGAAGAAGAACAAGCTCAGAGAATGGTACAGTTATGCCTTAAAAGGATTTTGTTATACAACCCTATATCTGAAAAGGGTGTTCGGTATTATGGTGAAAGACTACTTTCTCAGTTGCAGAAAAAAAACAATGATAGCCGTCGAACCCTATCCAAGTGAAGAGGTTTCTGAAGATGACTACTTAAAATTGATAAGGGAAGGTCATCATTGGGAAGAAGCTGATGATTGATCCTGGAGTCGATGGACAAAACTGACAACCTATATTGGTTTTACACTAGTTTCAAGCCCAATATCGGTATGCAACCGCAATGTTTGGGTCAAATAGATTTCCCAAATTAAGGTAGGATGCCACTTGGCGATGAATTTATTCCTTCCAAGCCTCCACCAGAGACGGACGACGCATTTGCATATCCTACTTAAGCGGGTTCACCGTCAACCATGCCACCATTTTATTGGGAGGTACAGACTCTATCCACCACATATGGACACATTGTTACTTATCCAATTGTTTCTAGTGCAACTGATCGGACTGATCCGTACTGGGGGGGTCAATGCTACACCGGATCAATATCAAACCTAGTTGAACGATTATCATGCTCAACTACATGGATTTTAGAGATTCCACTTGGATGAGTTGCAAAAACTGAGGGAAAAGCATGATATTTGACATGAGTCCATAATTTTCTGGACATGATGGTAAATATAGTAGTAGAGGCATGATTCCCAGTGTTAGAGGCATGAGTCCCAGTAGGAAAGGAATGAGTCCCTGTGGTAGAGGAATGAGTCCCACTGATCAAGTCAACGAAGTCGTGGAAGTGATAAAAGAAGTTTGAGAATTCGTTATGTGCAGGAGGTTCCGGAAACTTCTACTCCAAATGAAGTGTTAGATACTCAAGTAGTACGTGAAGGTGGCGAAAACATTGGCATGGATACAACTTATGCACGTCTTAGCCAATTTCCAACTGACACAATAACTCATGGTGGTGTGAACATAGAAGCAATTAGGCACTCGACTTTGTATACCCCAATTTCCTCAACCCCAAGTGCATCATCATTTCAACCATTTCAGCAAGCTCCTTTAGCATTTCAACAACACGCATTGCAAGATTTGTATAATTTTCCCGGCGCCCGATTGAACCCGTTATTTTCAAGGTTATAACGATTCCGAAGAGACTCAACCAACAAGTCACTCTCAAACCGGCTCAATAACTTATATGTTTAACAACACTCTTGATCCAGAAAACTTGTACGATTGGGTCTGGTTCTGGAGAAAATGATCGACGAAATTACTTAATGAAAACTAAATTCCTGCACGTGAACCTTGTAGTGTGCAGAACATTCATCATGACTAAACCATCTTATGTTGTCTTCAGCAAATTTGGTATGAGCTCTAATTTTTAGTTCTTCAGTTGACAACCCAGGATTATCCCCATTAATCACCCACATAATTTATTGATGCTTTTTATTGATGAAACAATAACGATTTTGAAGACACGCATTTATTCTTCTTGAGTTTACATTCCTTAACGTCATAAATCTTTGAAACACAATGTCCCATAAGTTAAAAATCCCTATATTGAAATCTCCATCGCTTGCAACCAAATCCAACATCGAATTAGAGAAACATCTTCTTCGCGAGTGACACTAGCCACTAAGTGGTTATGCGAGCACTAGGCATGCTGAGATGGTGTAAGTTGAAAGGAGTATTTATAGGGGTGGGGAAAATAGTAGCCGTTGGATAAGGAACGGATGAGCGATGATCAAGTCAGCGAGCGACATAGTGACTATCGCTGACGCTGAAAGGACAAATGAGTGATGTTGAGACCATCTAGCGACGGACACTCTATCGCTCGCTGGAATGTCTGTCGTGTATGCCTACACGATTGACACTTTATCATACCCATAATGGGTGCTAAAGTGAAAAAAATCATATATCTGACATGTGCATAGGAATAAAACTAATAGGCAGTATAATAAAGTTGATTATATGAAAAAATCCGAAAAGATACCGATAACATCTAATAATCTAGTAGATAACTGTGGTTAGTTAATTATTTGATATCGTCATGTCTCCAATATCCAACAGTGATCAAGGTGCTAATTCAAATTTTGATCCAGCTGTGCGAGATCAAAAAAGTTTCCAAAAAAAAGTATCCATTACTTGAAGATTAAGATTTATTATCTGTGAACAAGCATATATATATCCAGAACTTTATAGCTTGTTTGGATAGTATATTAGAGAACTCAAAAAGCTAGAAAGAGGTTTAGATATCAGATTTTAGATCGATTTATAATAGTTTAAGATTAACTTTTTGTGAAGCAAATAGTTTTGTTTCCGGTATCCAAATGCGCTATTAGCATGTTCAGCATTAAAAGATAGAAGTAGTTTTCAGAAGGGAAGAATCAAACTTTTCTTCTGCAAATTAAAAAATCATTCTTTTGATTCTCGAAATTGTTTCAAAATTTGGTTCTCATTTTATATTTTATAGAACGTAATCAAATTAAAATTGTTTCTTCTCAGAAGCAGAAACAGGAATAAATTGCATAAGTCGGAGCGGAAAAAAGGATTCTTAGCTTGTTAGGGAATCAGTATGAGAAATCAGAAGCAAATCACAAAAGTTTACTTTATTTTCTTCCATGAGAATAAAAGTCACTCTCAAATTGTAAAATTTGAAGATGTATTCAAACAACCCGTTAACTTTTCGACTTGCTTGTTGATTTCTAAAATAAAATATGAAAAATAAAAAAGATAAACAAGTTTCTTGCTGGCTGATAATTGATTTTCTTTGGTATTTATATCTTCCTTTTTGATTTTTATTTTGTGCCTGGCTCCACTATCCTGCAATGTTTGAAAAATGGGGAAATTCAATATTCATACCTTAATGCTAAGCACGGACATGAACATCTTTTTGTATCGATAAACTCAAGGGAAATGACACCAGTGGCACATACTATTGCGACTATTAGCTCCATTTCGAAAAGAAAACTCAAGTCTTCATACTACTTTATTAGTGTAATGGGGCCATAACAAACATTCACGATTCACCATCATTGTTGAGCTATATATCATCTATATTCTATAGCCATTTAGACAACGCTTTTCCAATCCCAACATGTGCTTGTACGAGCTAATGTTGGAATCTGTCTTATACTGAGAATGCACATTCTTATTCTTAAGTTGTTTATACTCAAAAAGATCCATTACTTCTTACAATGCTTAACGTACGCAATCACAAATGAATACTATAATGCAGTTCTGCTATATTGCGATCTTACGTTGTCTTGCGTCAATGCTTAGCCAAGTCCATAAGACGCTGGCATGTGTAAACGGAAGCAACACTACGGCGGCAAGGTTGTGGGTTGCTGCTTGATGTTATTGACAATGCAAATGCAGCACCACTAAGCGGCCTACTGACTGAAGGGAGGATCGAGAAATTTATCGTGCTACCGTTCAAATAGTTTAACGGAATCACGTTGGCTCTCCTACTGGACCGGACGGCAAGCAAACGCTGCTAGCGGAACCAGGAGTGATCTTACTAGTATTGGAGATGAACAAGAAACAAGTTTTGGGTTTGGATCCACTTTTATCATTTGAAAGTTAAAACTACTGCAAACCAACATTATGAGTATTGAATTACACTGAGATGAACACTAAAATTGACTAATTTACTACCTCAAAGTGTAAATTGAAAGTGAACGTAGTGATCATAACAAGTCAAACACATGCTTTAAAAGGTAAATGAAATCCCTTTATTTAAGGTACTGAAATGTTAAATCAATGGAAGTTATTATTAAGATAAAACACACTCAATTTTTCACTGAAAGTAGGTCAAATTCATAAGAGTTGTAATTAGGCCGGTGTGGACAATTAAGACCTGTTGTTAGCTATATACTAGGTTCTTATTGGCTCCTACTACTAGGTTCAACGAACTTCATAGCCAATGAGAGCACGAAACGTCGAGTCCACGACAAAATTTTTCGGCCAACCGAAGAACGAAACGTCACGTTAATAGTAGCATCCAAAACACTGGAACAGTTTCATGCTGAGTCTCTTCTTCTTTTTGTCACATGAAATTGCAATGTCGATCTTGTGCTCTCTGCAGTCTGCACTACTACTTTAGTAGAAAGGATGAAGATTGATATGAGTTTTGAATTGACTTACAGGATCTTTGTGGATCCGATGCGCATTTTCAGTGCATATTTTTTTGGGTCCCTAGCTCTTTTGTTGTCCAATCTTGAGATTATGATCTCCACTTCTCTATGTAACCAAAAGGGGATTTGCCTCAACAGTGACCTCAAAATCTCGTGTTTGAGTGTTCGAATCTCACTGGTCAACTCCGTGGGATACTCAACCTCATGGACTTGCAAGATTTACTTAACCTAATAATATGCAACTGACTTGAAGATAGTGAATAATAAAGATTTTCCTCTGTGACCAAAATCTCCTCAAAAATTCCCATATCCCTTTGATATAGAGGTGAAGTCTTCGGGAGACCAAACTAATAACCTGGACCTGAGTTAGAAACTCGTTAGCACCATATTATGGTACGATTAGGGTTCCGCATGATCCTTGAAATGATCAGCTTTACTTTTATATGACTAAGTTACTGACCATTGACCAGCTTCATTTTTGGGTCTTGTTGGACTAACCGAAGGGAATATTCCTTTCGTACGGTTGCGTCAAAGAAATGATTGGATTAGATTAATAAAAGATTTGCACTAACAATCATTCTCTTTTAAAACGCGCTTAATTCAATCTTGCCTGCCATAATATCTATCTTCTCCAAATAAATCTAAGAATTAATAGACTTCTAATCATATTAAACCTACTTAGAATGATTGGGATTTAACATGGTAGTCACATGGATCTCTATTAAACAATATCAAAGTAATGAACTTTTCTTTGCCCCCAACAACAACTTAAAAAAATATACAAGTGTCTCTCTAAAAAGCTATAGTTTGCACTATGCACACTAATGAATGTCTTTTCATAAGTGTTTAGTATGCAAGTTGTGCAAGAATCTTCTCATGATAAAGTCCCTTTCTTTTCCTCTCATGGACATATGCTCTTTTAAGTCTTTACAAACATCTTCCAAACTTTTGCTTAATTAAACGTAACATGTTCATCCAAGAGACTAAGGAAAAAAGAGGTCTATAGCTAGAAATAATTAATTAACCTCATAAAGCAGAGAGTCACTTCCTTAGGGGAGTTGAAAAACCTAAGCAACTTAGACCATTTCTTCTAACTTAATAGTAGAAACTCTTCGGAATTTGTCTCTCTTACTTAACGAGAAGCCATTCAAGTCCTATGGCGAACGTATACTCTGGATGCCACTCAGTCGACTCGATGAGTCCTAGAGTCCCCCGGTTAGGAGTTTCTCCAAGGATTGTTGAAGTTGGTTCTGTTTTAATACCGTTGTTAAAAGTGTCTATATATGAAACCATCTTTATTCCAAACAGTTGTTATTGACTCATCATCCTATCCTAGTGTTACTCATTCTGTTCCATGTCGGCCCTCTACGACTAGGGAGGGACCAACAGGGGAGTCAATTAGTCTTGTACTCGATTGTTGTTGATGTTGTTGTTTCTGCTTGCCAACTGACTGATTTTCGAAGAGTTAGTACATGACATGAAAGGGGGTCAACGCTTTCTCGATGATGACATCAGTGTCCAAATCAGCTCACTAGGTTCTCCGCCGTGCATATAAGAAGAAAGAAAGATATATAAGTAATTCACAGATGTACATATATATCCACTCGCAGCAGAACAAGCTAGGAGATAGCAGCAATATATTCCACTACCAAAGATTTTCAAATTTGGAAACTTATGAACTCCGCCATGTACGGATACAACGAATTATATGATACTAGCTGCACTAACAATGGCGCCAACTTCTTTGGAAATGCACCGGGAATAATATCTCCATCAGCAGCACCTTATGAGTCTTTATCAGTTTTTCCGTCAACACTTCTACATCCGGAAGGTAACTATCCGGGGATTAATAATAACGAGTTGGAATCAGTTAGCAGTGGAGCTCTAATATCTCCAACAATAATGAAGTCAGAGGATGTGGTTGATGAACATGACAGCTTTAATTACTACAACAACAATGGTGTTTATGATGAACTAATATCTCCCAACAATTCGTACAATCAACGCTCGAGTTTAAGTAATTTGTTGCAGAGAAGCATGAGCATGAATTGTAGTAGTAGTACTAGTGGTTACTCATCATCACTTAATTATCAAGAAAATGGATTTCTTCAACACTACCCAAACTATTCTTCGACGAGGACGACATATATTCAAGAATGTAATAATAATCGCAGCATTATGAACTTACTTGAGACAGGTCCAATGAGAAAGGTGTTTAGCACTGGCGATTTACAGGTATACTTTCATTTATGTCCAGGATTAATTACTTTGAATTCGTTTACGTGTTCATAGCAGTACCTTGGATCATTAGAACTGACTGTTGTGTTTTGTTTTCCTAGCAAATAAGCATAACGACCCCACGAAGTCGTAGATCAGACAGCAGCTCCTCATTGCATGAAAATATTAATCAAATCAGTGAAGGGATGAAAAAAGTTGGTCGTTACAGCGCCGAAGAACGAAAAGAAAGAATAGAAAGATACAGAAGCAAGAGAAACCAAAGAAACTTTACTAAGAAAATAAAGGTAACTATATGATCGTTTATGATCTGCTGCCTAACTAAAGTATTCCACTATATCAACCTTAGCGCGAGTAAAAGCTGTCATGCCATTTATAATGTGATCAAGTTTCTTATACACTTTTGTTTTGGGTTCCTGTAGTACGCTTGCAGGAAGACATTAGCGGATAGTAGGCCTCGTGTTAGAGGTCGTTTCATGAGGAACGAAGAGCCAGAAGAACCAAATGAGATTTGTTTCGGTTCACAAACTGATCACGTCCATACTGAGTACTGGAATAATAACTACCAGCAGATTCACGGTGGTGATATGGAGCACGGGGAAGAAGATGATGAAGTTTGGACAAATCTCTTGGAATCATTGTCAGTTAATAACAATCCGTATTTTCCTTGTTAAGTTAGTAGCTCGACCGTAATAACGTTTTTTCTTCTGTTGCTGGTCAGAGCTAGCTAGGCTAGGCGAGGCGAGTTTTTCTTCGTTATGCCAACTGGTCTGGACATAAGCATAAACTGTCAACAACAGTATAGACAATAAGTCTCGACCATAGTACCATCTAGGCAATGTGTGATAGTGGCTCTGTACCTGTGGAGTCCTCCAATGCATTCATATTTCTCCCTTTATTCCTTCTTCTCTTCAAATTTCAGGATCATACCTATCTATATATCCATTGTATGTACTGTACATAGCTCTGATTTTCTTTTATGCTTAAAGAGCAATTTTAGCCGTCTATTTAGCAATTTGTTAGAATATTTTGACAACTAAAAATATGCAATGATTCTAGATAAATATCAGAAAATTTTACGACCAAACAGTATTTGAATGTCCAGAGCCCGCCATTCAATGACATTCACAACCTAGATTCAATACTGTCTTGAAAAAAGTCCTCGGAAAAATGTTGCACCGTTCAGTGACTATGACTATGACACTGAAACAACCGAGTCAATTTAGAATCGTTGGAAGACTAGATAGGGGATGAACCATGCACCAAAAAAAGAAGGGAGATATAATAAGATCAGATAGGTATACTGGAAAATTCGTAAACATCGATGTGGACGCGACAACCTTTTTAGAAAGAAAATGGGGCAAATAGTATATAGTATATATAGATGATCAAAACATGGAGATCTTCTTTGATTTTGATTTTGATTTTGATTTTGATTTTGATTTTTTTGTTAAATGAAACTTTGCTTTCTTCTTTTAGTTTTAAAGAGAAAAGAAAAGTCGTGTAGTGTCCCTAGTTGTAAAGTAGTCGGCCGCCTCTCTAGTCTAAATATTTATATAGAGATGAGAGTATTAGACGATTCTTCATACAGCTAAGGGCAAACTAAAGCCAAAACAATAGTTTAAGTTGCACTGATGCCGCAAGCCTGCAAGCAGTACTGGTGCGCAACTAACCCTTTTTTTTTTTTTCCCGTACTTGATTACCTGATTTGCATATTTAACCACAAGGAAAGTTTCAAACTAGATTAGTGCCCGTGCTATGCATCGGGCATTTTTTTCTTATAACCATATTATCAATTTGGAGTGCGCGGGGCTTCGCCCCGTTTCAATGCATCACATTTCTATCTTGATGCATTATTTAGTGTCGCGCCGCCCCGTTTCAATGCATCATATTTCTATCATTCTATGTATGCCCATCCAGAATCTTAAACTACTACCCTCCTATGATAATTGTTTGGAATGGAATTTCATCAATTCTTGACCTAGTAGATGTAACATATCAAGATCAGTTATCTCAATGATATCTAATCTAATAGGTCGAGCAAAAAACCATTGCTAATGGAAAATGTATGCTAATGGATCAATTACAATGGTGTACAATAGTACCAGCTCTTAATAGTGACAATTCAGTAAACCAGTTTAGAGGAAAGCTGACTTCAGTAGGGGGGAGAATTAATTGACCAAGAATTGATGAGAGGAGAAATAGAAGAAGAAAAAAGAATAAATCGTCCCTGCCCTTGGTTCGTCTCTGCCAACATCAACTGCGAAAATAAACACCAATAATAAGATTACCGCCACCTTTCAGAAAATCACTGGTTTCTCTCTAACATAGATTCCTGGTCTACATCGAGGAGATCCATAATACGTCTATTTGTATTTCAGAATCTAAAATTCTACGGACTGATAACTTTTCTAACCAATAGATTGAGATGAAATCAACATCACAACAGGCCAATATCTATGACTTGACGTTAAATTGATTTTTATAATTTACAAAGTGAATTCTTTTTTTGAAATGATTTTTTTTTTTTTGGTGTCAACGATTTTCTTTTTTAACGGGATTTCCTTTTTAAGAGTTTCACGTTTTAAGAATTCACGTGTTTTTTTTTATTTTTATCTTTTGTTTTGTTTATTTAACGGTGTGGACGTGAGTTTTGTCCACCCTTACTAAAGCACGGTTAAATATAGGTATAAACACGGTGTAACTAAATAATTCAAGTTTAACTTCTAACATATAAATATTGTCTATCAACTTTTTTTTCAACACCGTTACTAACGGACAGTTAAGTATTTGATGTATCCAAATTGTAACCAAATTTTAATTATTACAACCAATAGAGTTATGTCAAGTGTCCTTAGCATAGCTTCTGCATTAGAAAAGATCTTTCTAAACCAATAGGAAGCAAGGATTTCATCACCGTTTAATGTGAGAGTTTTATTTATTAAGGCCTTTAAGGAAGAAGATACGGGCAAGTAGAAACAGTTGTTCACATCTTTCCGTCCTTCCCGGCTCCTACCTTTTAAGTTTAGGTCCGGAATCGCCATGTTTCTTTAACCAATGAAGCTTGTAATGCGTATTGCCGATATTAGTTTAACGGACCACAGTGGGAAGATGCCCTAATAGTTCTTGGTAATGATTTTGTCGTCCCACAGTAATGTAGCAAACGTTGTTGCCAAGGTTCCTCTAATAATGAGAGTAAATATTTTTATCAAGTTGGTATAGGATATGGAAAAAATCCTACTTGGCAAACAAATTAGTCTGCAAATGAACCAAATTTTTGAGAAGAGATTGTAAATACGTGAATAGAAGAGGCACTGGTAGATATCATATCACTCTTCCGGTTATAGTGACCCTTACGGCTGTTACTGACCATGTAACTCAGTGGCGGAGCCAGAAAAAAACCTTAAGGGATGTTAACAAAAACTTTAATATCAAATATAGAAATTTTGGTGGACTAAATGGTAATATTTAGTGGGCTAAATTCAAAAAATAAGAAAACTAAAGGATTTTTGTGCAGTTAATTAGATTTTAGGGGGCTAAAGCCGGGATGACTCTTACCTTTACGTTTTACCTTGAACATTGCCAGGACCAACTGAGATCTGCGGCTTAGGGGGCTAAAGCCGGGATGACTCTTACCTTTTTATTACCCAAAAATTATAAAATGTCAAATCTATTTTTTCCTCCATAAAAGACTAGAATTTCTAAAAACCTAAACAAATTCACACCTCAATTGAAAAACAAGCAGGTCTAGTGCACCCACTTATCCGAATGGATAAAAATATTGGGATTAAATTTGAGTTTGCTTATAAATTATCAAGATATTAACACAATAAAAACAAGGTGGAAAATATTACACGTGGGTCAAATGCTAGTTTGCTAGTGGGTAAGTCTCGAAGTAGACGAATAAAATAGTGAGAGTTTTCTAAAGTTTCCATCACATAGAAGAAGTTAGTTGCAAAATAAGAGAAAATATGCAGAGGAAAATCAGCCATATGTTGGTGCGAAACCTAGCCGTTTCTGGATATGGACATAGTGGATGAGGATATATTTCATTAAAAGTTTTATCTTTCACTTTTGCATATGCTTAAGAGAAATTTAAGTGTATAACGAATGTTATTTGTTAACAGTTTTGACGTAAACACAAATCAAGATAAAAAGTTTGAGAAAGAGGGGGTTTAACAACCACACCCAATATTTCGTTTGGCAATATGAATAGACACACTCCAATATAGTTTCAAGAGAATCAACTAGACAGTTAGAATCAACCTATAAAAAGTATATCAAAGAGTTTTATATCTCTATCTCTTGATTCAATCCGCAATCAGCAAATAAGGATTTGCGAGCCCGATTGAATATAAGAGGATTAACTTGAACGGTACCAAAGACCAATGTTCAAGTGTCAATCAATTCACTCAACAACCTAAAGGCCGGATACAAAAATTGATTGATCTTAACGCACAACCTGTGATATTTCTATTATATACATAAAATATAATACGGAAAAGAAATAACACAGACACCAGAATTTTGTTAGCGAGGAAACCACAAATGCAAAAAAACCCCGAGATCTAGTCCAGAATAAACACACACTGATTATAAGTCGTTACACCAATTTCCTACTACCTATTCGGACTAGATGTAATACCTTCTTCAGCACTTGTAGAACTCCTAGCAGAATACCGATTCTCTTTAGGAACTCTTCACACAAATCTTCTAGCAGAACCCAAAGTTCTCTTTAGAAGATACACCAACACGATTGATACGATTTGATATTTTGTTTGCACAAAACACCGGTTTGATTTCCCTTTAGATGTGAATCAAGGTTTTGTAAATCTTGTGTTTATTTTGATAAAAACAATTACTAAGTAAAAGTAATATCAAAACAAACTTGTAGATTAGGGTTTAACTTACAATCAGTATACGTACACATAAGGAGTCCGTGAACCTGATTTCCTTAAGTAAACCTGGGTGATTCCAAAGATCAATTTCCAAGTTAATAAAACCCTAATAATTCTACAACAAGAACAACTAGAATAAATCTAGAGATATCTTGATTAAAATTTCTTAAGGATTTTTACGAGATACCTTAATCGAAGTTTTCTTTCTAGCTTCCGATTTCGACTAACAAGTGTTGGTATACGATCGGAAACTGAAATCTATCAAAACCTAGGGTTTATGATCAACAACTCTTGAATGGTTTTATATCAAAAGAGAAAATCTTAGAATAGACAAGAGGTGAAAAACATAGATTACAAGTTGTATGATCAATCACAAAGATTAAATCCAAATTGGCTTTGTGATCCCCAATACAAATACTTTTATCTCACTCTTTTTCACGAAGAACAGAAGACATGGAAACAACCTGCAAAGCTTACGCCAATTTTCCAAAAGGGGATAAAAAAGGTGTAAACTTACGAACCCTTTATTTATAGTGAACAATAGCTTGGAAGCTAAGCAAAGA